>NC_043011.1:31914040-31956502 GCF_006345805.1 Octopus sinensis | reverse complement strand
TGTATGCATACTGTTATACCTTTATACATTTATGCATATATATATTATATTCTATAAAAAGCTTGTCATTTTTTTGTTTGTTGGCTCCATCATACTATGCGGAATGTTGTACACATAATACTTACATACACACATGCGCGTACACGCAAACACACACACACACACACTCTCTCTCTCTCTCTCTCTCTCTCTCTCTCTCTCACACACACACACACACAACATTCATGCATAATGGCTGCAACTTGATTTCGAGCAATGCTGCCGCTTGAATTGTTCACTTAAACACGAGAAGCACAGATGTGACTTTTCAGTCCTGCACGAAGCCTGTACTCTTTTGCATAGACGTGAACAACGATGAGTGCCTCAAAGCCGCAAGTATTCAGAGAACTAAACACCCACCCTGACATACGCCTTCATTTCACCATAAACTTTCTCATTGTGTGTTTGCTTTTTCAGCATACAGCCAGCCATAAGTATGCAACACATTATAAAGACGTTAATAGAGATATTAAAAATCACGCGTTGCCTGTGTCTGAAGCTTTTTTGAAATGAGGACAAGCGTTTGTTTTCTTTTACACAATATTAAAACAATGGCTAAAAAAATTTCTGAAGCAGCAACCCCACTACTTTTATCTACGAGCCGCCACTGCACCCACATCATAAGTATGTATTTGTCCGAAATTGTCATCACGGTATTATCTGTCGATGAGACATGACGTTGTATCTTGGACACTCTATAATGAAATCCGTCAAAAGGATAATCCCGAGGACAAACTCCACCCATCTAACACCCGTGGACATATTTACAAAGTAAGAAAACAGCACAGCTCCCTTGACTTCAGGAAACATTTTTTCACGCCGAGAGTTGCTGAAGCATGGAACAAACTGCCGGCATCGGTTGTTAGTTGTCGGAGCACTGCATCCTTCAAAACTTCCATGCTTCCTGAGATTCGCCAACACTACACCTGATTTCCTCCCCTCCATACACACACAAGCATGTATCTGACTCATACATTGTTCGCTTTCCAGACATTTCTACATTACTGCATGTACTTTATATGCACTTTCTGACAAGTTGTGGTGCACCTGAGCACTGTATAAAATAATTTAATTATTATTTAAATACCCACAATATGGTAGAAGCCGTAGCCACTCATAATAAAAAGGAATACCGGTGGAATGTTCCAGTGAAGACCTCAATAAAATATAAGCACAAACAGACCAGATATAATGATTTGGGATAGAGAAGAGAAATTGTGCACAATTGTAGAAATTACCTGCCTAGCGGATGTTAACATAAAGCCAAAAATCAGTGAAAAAGAGAGCATCTATGATGATGAAGTATTGAGAAATCAGCAGTTACTCTATCCAGATTACAAGTTCAGGTTTATACCTGTAATTATTGGGTGCCTGGGATATGTAACACACTGCCTCAATACCAATCTTGAGAAATTAGGCTTCTCAAAACCAGAAAGGAGAAAGCTAATTCGAAGACTACAGATTCAATCCATCACTAGAACTGTAATAGTCTGTAAAACTTTCCAGAAGTTTATCATTTAAATATAAATGAGCATGTCTAGATATGTAACTATATGCATAAGAATACATACATAAAACATACAAATCTGCACATACATACATTCATACATACATACATACATACAATACATACATACATACATACATACATACATACATACATACATACATACATACATACATACATACATACATACATACATTTAGGAGCACTCCGTCGGTTGCGACGACGAGGGTCCCAGCTGATACGATCAACGGAACAGCTTGCTCGTGAAATTAACGTGCAAGTGACTGAGCACTCCACAAACAGGTGTACCCTTAACGTAGTTCTCAGGGAGATTCAGCGTGACACAGAGTGTGACAAGGCTAACCCTTTGAAATACAGGTACTACTCATTTTTGCCAGCTGAGTGGACTGGAGCAACGTGAAATAAAGTGTCTTGCTCAAGGACACAACGCGCCGCCGGGAATTGAACTCACGACCTTACGATCATGAGCCGAATGCCCCTAACCACTAAGCCACGCGCCTTCACATACATACATACATACATACATACATACATACATACATACATACATACCCCGTTGTTGAAGCTGAAATTCCGATGGAGTCTTGGAGCTAGGTTAGAAACTGATTCTTTCTCTATTGGCAAGAAATCTAGAAATAAACTGAATAATGGCAGGCGCAGGAGTGGCTGTGTGGTAAGTAGCTTGCTAACCAACCACATGGTTCCAGGTACAGTCCCGCTGCGTGGCATCTTGGGCAAGTGTCTTCTACTATAGCCCCGGGCCGACCAATGCCTTGTGAGTGGATTTGGTAGACGGAAACTGAAAGAAGCCTGTCGTATATATGTATATATATGTACGTGTGTGTGTGTTTGTGTGTCTGTGTTTGTCCCCCTAGCATTGCTTGACAACCGATGCCTGTGTGTTCATGTCCCCGTCACTTAGCGGTTCGGCAAAAGAGACCGATAGAATAAGTACTGGGCTTACAAAGAATAAGTCCCGGGGTCGATTTGCTCGACTAAAGACGGTGCTCCAGCATGGCCGCAGTCAAATGACTGAAACAAGTAAAAGAGTAAAAGAGTAAAGAGTACACCTAGTTTAACACCACTTGATGTTTCGGAGTGTCTTTAGTGGAATCTACTCTGTTAAAAGCATTCAGTCCAGGTCTTCTCTCCTTCACACAGGTTTTGGGCGCCTTGGAATAGTCATGCGCAATACATTACCCCACCTGAGTTGGTAATAAAAAAAAAAAAATCATATCCTCACCCACAACACCTTGTACTAAACGATTCTGGAGTGAATGAAGATTGTAAATTGAAGTAAACGTAGTTTGCATAATTTATTTCACATTAAAAGAAACCCATCATTTTTGACAGGTACTACACATGTATATTTATGTATGTATCAATGCATATATATGTCAATGCATATATGTATGTGTATATATGTGTGTGTTTATATATGTATATGTATATATATACACACACATATAAATGTCTGTGTGTGTATATATATGTATATATATACATATATGTGTGTGAGTGTGTGTGTGTGTGTGTGTGTGTGTGTGTGTGTGTGTGTGTGTGTGTGTGTGTGTGTATCGATCGGGCCTGGTCAATCGTCGTCGCTCGACTTGTTGGGATCCCGGGTTCGAGTTCGAGCGACGGCAGGTGGGATTCCGTAGCAGCTTTCGGGGGTCCCGTAACTATATATATATATATATATATATATATATATCATATATCTATATAATATATATATCACTAATCACTAACCCACGTCCTTCACGTATCTTTATCTGTTATCCTTTATTTGTTTCAATCATCAGACTGCGGCCATGTTAGGCACCGCTTTGAAGAATTTTCAAGTTCGACTTAAAAATTCTTCAAAGCGGTGCCCTAACATGGCCGCAGTCTAATGATTGAAACAAATAAAGGATAACAGATAAAGATACGTGAAGGCACGTGGGTTAGTGATTAAGGTATTGGTCGGGAAGACTTCCGCCCCCCCCCCTTCCTCCAAAAAACCACCCTTAAACAAATTTTTTTTTCGACACAAACACCCACCTTTTCGGCTACGGGGAATACGAATCTGCAAAAAAAATTGGCAAAAATCGACATTTCTAAATTACCTCCACCCCACTTCCCATTTCCTTCATTTTTAACTATTTTCACAATTTTTTTTTTTAAAATATGCCGAAAAATACGGAGATTATGATTCTGAAAAAAATTTCTAAAAATCTTTGTAAAAGTTTTTTAAGAATTTTTTTTTTTCGAAATATTCCGAAAAATACGGACATCATGATTCGGACAAAAATTTCAAAACATTTCTGTACTTACGGTTACGGTCTTAGGGTTAGTGTTAGGGTTAGGGTTAGGGTTAGGGTTAGGGTTAGGGTTAGGGTTAGGGTTAGGGCTAGGGTTTTAGGGTTAGGGTTTTAGGGTTAGGGTTTTAGGGTTAGGGTTAGGGTTTTAGGTTAGGGTTAGGATTAGGGTTAGGGTTTTAGGCTTAGGGTTAGGGGTAGGGTTCGGGCTAGCGTTTTAGGGTTAGGGTTAGGGTTTTAGGTTAGGGTTAGGATTAGGGTTTTAGGGTTTTTGGGTTAGGATTAGGGTTTTAGGGTTAGTGTTGGGGGAAAAAAGTCAATATTGAAGAAGTTGGGGGGAAAGGAGGGGAAAATTTCACAATGCCGATTTTTGGCAATTTTCCGGAACCTCCGTTTCCGAAAACGGGGATTTTTGACAAAATAAATTACAAAAATAAACAAATTTGGGAGGAAATGGGTAGGGGGGACGGGCGGAAGCCTTTCCTATCCGTCTTACGATCGTAAGATCTTGAATTCAGTTCCATGTGGTGCGTTGTGTCCTTGAGCAAGACACTTTATTTCATGATGCTTCAGTACTTTCATGTGACAACAAATGAGTAGCGCTTTTCACATTCGGTGTATCACGCGGAACCTTCCTGTGAACTACGTTAAGGATACGTATCTGTAGAGTGATCATCCACACTCACGTTCATTTCACCAGCAGGCTGTTCCATTGACCGAATCAACTGGGACACTTGTCGTCCCAGGCCAGGTAGGCCATAACTAGTAGTGCGATAAATTGTGATCAATGATCGGGAATAACTCGACCTGCGGTGAAGCTTTGAGCAACTGTCAACTTTTGATGTTATAAACTTATCAATCCATTTAACACCGCGTATTGAGTGCTACAGTGGCAGAAGTCTTTCCAAACCGGCTCTTTCTCTATTGGCAAGAAATCTTGAAATAAAACTGGACGACATATATACATACAGTGGTGGACTGTCCAGGTTGCCAGCTTACCCGATGGCAAGTGGGCCCCTGCGCCATTAGAATCCATATATGGGAGCCCATGTTAGTATTTAAGGGGCCCGTCCCCTCAGGTTTGAGAATTTTTTTATTCACTCCTGGAAGAATGCATTAATTATTTCAACCTGTCTGTGTTTGTAGACAGTTGAAAAGAATACTTTTAGCAAAAAAAAACTAAGAATTAAATGATAGCATTGTAGTTGTGGGTGGGCCTCCTTGTAGTTGTGGGTGGATCCCCTTAGTCTCCCGGCAACCAGTATTTTTAGACACAGTCCGCCACTGCATACATACATACAACAAAGCGTACAGAACTGTACATGCACTGAGATCAAGTACTAGCACACTTGCATACAATCAGGCATACCGTAAATCCTCGAGTATAATCCGCACTTTTTTCCCAAAATTTAAAGTCAAAATCCCTATTGCGTACTATATAAGAGGTTAAAAATGAAAATTATTTTCTAAGCAATGTCCGAGTCTCTATTTGCTGTCCGGCAATGTTTATTTAGACGCATTTTGTGATGTCGGGCGTGAAAATACCTTAAATCATCCATAACTTGCAGTTAGCAACATTTATTTTATTACTGTTATTTCTTTATTTTCTGCAAACAAAATGCACAAAAATGCTACACGTCTGCATTATGTTATATATACAATAATAATAAAGGACGTTACCGTATACATTTTTACAAACCAAGGACATTATATAGACCTCCTTGACTCAAGTTAGAGAAGGGGTGCGTATTATACACAAGGTTTAGGTTTTTCAGAGATACAGCCCACTAAAAGTCCCCTGCGTATTATACTCAAGGGCGCACTATACTCGAGGATTTACAGTAGTTGTTGATGTAGAAATTCCAATGATTTGAAACCGGTTTTTTCTCCATTGGCCGGAAATTTAGAAATAAGCAAATAAATGACACATGCAAACACGCGCAGTAATATGTGCGTGTGAGAGTGTATGCGCGCACTCGTGTATATCTATGTAAGCCTATGTGTGTGTGTGTGTGTGTGTGTGTGTATCTAGCTATCTCTTACTGTATGTTTTTATGATCAGTAACAATCCTTTCTGCAAAAGGAACGATGCCTGAAATGTTGGAGGAGGGGGCTAGTCGATTATAACGACCCCAGTGTGTAACTGGTACTTATTTCATCGACCCCGAAGGGATGAAAGACAAATTCGACCCCGGCGGAATTCGAACTCAGATCATATAGAGGGATGAAATGTTGCTAAGTACTTTGCCCGGCGTGCTACTAAAGGTACGTGGAGGCGCAATAGCCCAATGGTTAGGGCAGCGGACTCGCGGTCGTAGGATCGCGGTTTCGATTCCCAGACCGGGCGTTGTGAGTGTTTATTGAGCGAAAACACCTAAAGCTCAACGATGTTCCTATCCCTGCTGTAATCTTTCGCACCAACTTTCTCTCACTCTTTCTTCTGTTGGCCTGCTCGCTTAGCCAGCGGGGTGGCGTCATTTGAAGGCTAAAACAATGCGAAGTGCATTGTGACCAGCGATATGTAGCTACATCTGATAGCTAGAGGCTCAAGACCTGAAATTTGGTGGGAGGGGACTAGTCGATTACATCAATCCCAGAATTTCACTGGCACTTAATCTATCGACCCCAAAGGATGAAAGGCGAACTCGACCTCGGCGGAATTTGAACTCAGAACGTAGCGACGAGCGAAATACCGCTGCGCATGTCTTCCAACGTACTAACGACTCTGCCAGCTCGCCGCCTAAAAAAAAAATATAATAATAATCATATCTCGGAAATTACTTTTCCCACAAGTTCCGATATAATAGGAATCTACGCCATCTGAAAGTTATGAGGAAACAAAGTAGAAAGGTGTAAAAGGTGTCACATTTGTGCATGTCGCGCGCGCGCATACGCACCAGTATTTCTACGTATGCGCCTTAGATAGACAGAAAGGTATGCGCACTACATAATTGCGAAGTGCGCGATAGATTCATAGAAAGAGTTGCAGAGGGAGTGAGAGAGAGAGAGAGAGAGAGAGAGAGAGAGAGAAAAGGTGGAAGAGAGAGAGAGAGAAAGAGTTTTAGTGAGCGAGTAGGAAGACAAGAAAAAGAAAGATTAAGAAAGAGAAAGAGTAAGAAAAAGAAAGATTGGGAGAAAGAAAGGGTGAGAAAGAGAGGCAGAAAGAGTGAAAGAAAACGATAGAGAGACCGGTAAGAGAAAAAAATTTAGGAAAGAAAGAGTAATGTGTCGTAATTATTTCGAAAGCGTTTCACTAAAACAATAACAACGTGTACATATAGAAAACAAAAGTTGGTGAATATTATAACATGTATATATGTGTGTAAATATTATAACATGTATATATGTGTGTAAATATCCAATTAGGCGAGGAAAGTTTTAAAGGAATGGCTATGTGGTAGAACGCACGCGGTATTGTCCTATAGCTAGAGGTTTTCGTTTCTAGGTCAGGACATCGGGTAGAAAGTGAATGATTCAACCTATGTCAAGCCTGTTGCGTCACGATGTAGCCATGTCAGTAGCCAAGCAAGTACTTCGAATGCTAACCAGCTTTATACCTCCTCAAATCTGCTGAAAAAAATATATATACATATATATATACATACTACAGCATGGATCTAAATACATTCACGCAGTTAACTATTGTAAGATAAAGAAAAGAATTTTTTTTTTTAAATGTCGTACACGATGTTGGGTACTTAAGCTAAGCGCTATTCGTCCATCCGTTCTCTAGAAGAAAATCTCGCTCTTTCTTTTTCTCCCTCCACTTCTACCTGTGTGTGTGTGAACGAAATACAGCCACGTTGGATCAACACACTATTCCTAGCGGGGATCAACCGCCGGATCCCTCTGCAGCCATGGCAACGGAAGAGCAATATGATTTTATCTGGAAAGGTAAGTAAAACTTTCTATAGCGTTGTTGCAACTCCTAACACCCCGACCACTGTACGTGGGTAGCAGTAACTAATATGCCTTATTTATTCTCCTACCGTCCCATACAGAGATCTCTTTACACCTCCAATTCTCCCCTTATATATATATATATATATATATATATATATATATATATATATATATATATATACATATATATATATATGTGTGTGTGTGTGTGTATGTATATATATATACACATATATATTAGTTGAATAATACACGCACGCGCACACACCTGCAACAGCAATCATTATCAACACACCTGTATTCTTATATCTTGTGATTTAATTTGTTTGTTGTTTGTGTCTTATAAACAGTTGATCGTAGTCTGGTTGAAAAGTTTGACGCTTGTCATTTGCTGTGAGGTAAAAAAAAAATGTTGGTTATCGTGATAGTTTTATATTTATCAATGTGCTGCTTCGTTTAAACTATGTACGCCGTCCAGTTAAAAAGAAAGATATCCCACTATAATACTTGTTTGTACTTCACCTTTAACGTGGTGTCACCTTCCACCAGTTGGACGGATGGATTTCTGTCTTCGCATAACATTGATCTGTATGCCATATATAGAAAACTGTATTATATATATATATATATATACTATTTAGTGATACGAAAATGTATAAATGGTTGATGTTTTACTATAAATGGTCAAATGAAATGCATATTATAAAACCGTTTCATGTATAAATATCTTCAAATGAGGAATATATAATATTTCTACTACGCACTAGTGTTGTTATATGAAGTACCCGAAAAACAGAATGCAACAAGACACTGTGAAGGGGTGGCTAGTAGTGTTTTCTGAAAGCCATTGAGTAGCGAAAGTGAAATAACTCCGCACAGGACACGAAACCGGGTTACGGATACGGTTCACCTAAAGACGTCCCACTTTTCGACGTGGGACGGTGTGCTATGTCTATCGCTCCTTCTCTCAATCACAATTACGCGTGCGCGCGCGCGCACATACAGACAGAGAGTTATATATAGACAGGTTTCGATCAGGTGATCGCAGTAATCCACATAACTACATACATACATCACATAATAAACACACACACGCACACACGTGCGTGTGTTTGTGTGAAGGCGCGTGGCTTAGTGGTTAGTACTTTACTCATGAACGTGGTTGCGATTCCTGGACCGGGCGATGCGTTGTATTGCTAAGCAAAAAAGCCTGCGACGTCCCGGCGAGGATGGGTAACATGGTACTACTTAAGAAGAGTGGTCCCGGTGCGCGCACTCGCGTACTCGCGCATCCGCGCTAGCTAGCCGTGACTAGTCGATCCTACAACGACTACCTAGCGAGTAAATAAAACACAAAATAAATAATTTTTTTACACAAATTAAATAATTTGGATCTTTTCGGTTTGCATATACACATACAGACACATACACACACACACATATACATAGGACAGGCTTCCACATATTTTCCGTCTACCAAATCCACTTAAAAGGCATTGTCAGCCCATGGTTAGAAGTCACCCAATGCACTGAGCAGTGGGACTGAACCCCAAACCAAATAGTTGCCAAGTGAACTTTCTAACCACACACAGCCATGTCTGTTCCTATGAATACTCATATACCACACACACACACATACACACACACATATACATAGGACAGGCTTCCACATATTTTCCATCTACCAAATCCACTTACAAGGCATTGTCAGCCCATGGTTAGAAGTCACCCAATGCACTGAGCAGTGGGACTGAACCCCAAACCAAATAGTGGCAAAGTGAACTTTCTAACCACACACAGCCATGTCTGTTCCTATGAATACACATATACCACACACACACACATACACACACATATTTAATGCCTACCTGCAATTCTATGGAATTGCATGAGTCAGACAGAATATATTGGGACTGATTTTCTACAACTGGATCCCCCTTTTTATCACCAACCGTTACCTGCTGCCAAGAAAGGTGATATTTTCCCTAATACAAAAATATGTTTTTTGCTGAAGACAGGAAATGATTGACAGGCATGTTTTAAGTTACGAAACAATTGTTGTGATATAATAATTTCCAATGGTTAAATAAATTTTACTATACTATGTTTCTCTTGTTATATATATATATATATCTTCATCATCATCGTTTAGCGTCCGTTTTCCATGCTTACCAGAAGGCTTCATCAGGCCCAGTCAAATCTGGCAGTGTTTCTACGGCTGGATGCCCTTCCTATATACACCACCTGTCTTCCTCTTTTGTTTTTTTCGTGAATTCTCCCTATATAAGTTATAAAGGTGGCTAGAAATCAGAGTCTTAGCCACATGCAAGCACTTATCTGATGACTGATGAGGGAGACATGCTCCCTACGGCAAGTGAGATAGAGTCATATCATCAATGATTTCAGGTTTGATTAATCTTCATCAGTGACCCATTACCCCATCACCAAGGGTTAAAAACTTAACTGACCTTGTCAGTCTTACAAAGAATACTATAGGAAACATTGGCTAATTCCGAAAATGGTGAAATGGGAATTATAAATTATAAAGGTGGCTGTTCACAATTTACTAGCGAAAATGCAGTTAGATAGGCGCAGGAGTGGCTGTGTGGTAAGTAGCTTGCTAACCAACCACATGGTTCCGGGTTCAGTCCCACTGCGTGGCATCTTGGGCAAGTGTCTTCTGCTATAGCCCCAGGCCGACCAATGCCTTGTGAGTGGATTTGGTAGACGGAAACTGAAAGAAGCCTGTCGTATATATGTATATATATGTATGTGTGTGTGTGTATGTGTTTGTGTGTCTGTGTTTGTCCCCCTAGCATTGCTTGACAACCGATGCTGGTGTGTTTACGTCCCCGTCACTTAGCGGTTCTGCAAAAAGAGACCGATAGAATAAGTACTGGGCTTACAAAGAATAAGTCCCGGGGTCGATTTGCTCGACTAAAGGCGGTGCTCCAGCATGGCCGCAGTCAAATGACTGAAACAAGTAAAAGAGAAAAGAGAAAGAGAAAGAGATATAAGTCCAGTCATAGAGTGACCAATGGTTTCACATCCATGAAGTGCTTAGCTTTATAGACGACTCATCAGATTATAATGATAGAGGACATTAGAGTCTGACGAGTCATCTACAAAGCTAAGTAAGCCCTTTATATTCAACTGTATGTAAATACACTACTGCTCAATCCTTTGAGTGTGCTTTTTCAGATATATGACCCACTGACGATATATATATATATATTGTTTATATATATATATATATCATCATCATCATCATCGTTTAGCGTCCGTTTTCCATGCTAGCATGGGTTGGACGGTTCAACTGGGGTCTGTGAAGCCGGAAGGCTTCATCAGGCCCAGTCAGATCTGGCTGGATGCCCTTCCTAACGCCAACCACTCCGTGAGTGTAGTGGGTGCTTTTTACGTGCCACCCGCACAGGTGCCAGACAGAGCTGGCAAACGGCCACGAACGGATGGTGCTTTTTATGTGCCACCGGCACGGGAGCCAGGCGAGGCTGGCAATGGACACAAACGGATGGTGCTTTTTACGTGCCACCGGCACGAGGCCAGTCGGGGCGGCGCTGGCAACGGTCACGAACGGATGGTTCTCTTACATGCCACCGGCACTGATATATATTATACATATTATATATTATATATATAAGGTGCAAAAATGAGATGACTGTCCGGATTAATAAATATTCTTTGCAATCACATGGTGTCAGGTTCATTCCCATAAAATGGCACCTTAGGCAAGTATTTCCTACAAAGCCTCAAGTTGTCTAATACTTTGTCAATGAGGATATTTCCTATCTGAATTATCAAAGATAAACAAATCTGCAAGATTAGCTACCTCACCCTGAAGACATAAAACAGTGGGTCACTCTCCCTTTTTTATCCATTAGGAATTGTCTTAGAATAACAAATATTTTGTGGCATTCATCGATATTCTAATGATAAATATTCTAATTGATAAATGTAGTGAATTGTTTCGCAACATTTTGAAGAGGATGAATTTTGATATTAATCTGTAGAAACCCCTATATTGGCTTGCATAAATCTGCAGGTTGTTATTTTTCAATGCCATGGAAGCACTTGATGAGAGTGGCACTGTAGTTCCATGAACCTAATCCTATCCCACTTCAAATTTCGAGGTCATTGATGTTGAAGATGCTCTTACTAACATTTCCCACTGCACTTTTTGAATGAGCTGGTTAACCAACATTTAGAGGCTGGAGAGGAAGTTGACTTTGTGGTCCTTAAGACTTTTGAAAGAGCCCTTCATTGTGAAGTGGCAGAGCACTGTCTTTTATTTTAAGTAGAATGGCTAACTACTTCATTGTTATGTGTGTATGGTATTGTACCTTGGAGGTATTTTATCTGTAGTGTACAGGAACATGATAAAAATAAATGAGCACATCTTTATATTGATCACCACCTACTGGTACTAAATATATATATATATATATATATATATATATATATACAAATTAAGAGGAATGACCACCAAATTGACTTCTTAATATGCTAAAGATAAATGTTAAATCGCCTTACCATGAAGAGTGTGTTCTCAAGAAAATTTCGGCAAATGCCATAATATAAAAAGGAGCAAGACAAATGAAAATATACGAAATAAAAATGATTACCTACGTACCACTAGTTTCACTTGTTAATATTTATGAATGTAAATGCCTGCAAACTCATCACCACCTTGGTGGTTATTCCTCTTAATTTGTATGTAATATAATTTTTAATCTTCAGATTTTTTAAATATGCTAAACCACTGGTTTTAATTGATTAATATCAATTTCTACCCTCATTATTTAGTTTCTCTCTCTCTCTCTCTCTCTCTCTCTATATATATATATATATATATATATATATATATATATACACTCACACACAAGAGTGTGCTGGAAAGTTCCAGGTTTTGGGTAAAAGAAAACATAGGAGGATCAGTTAATTATGATTTTATTCAATGTATTCCCCTCTCAGATTCACAAACTTGTTGCAGTAGTCCTTCAGTTTTTCTAAGCCTTATAAAAGAACTCGGAAGGTTGGGCCTCCAACAAGGCCTTTTGTGATACCCTTTAAAACAGGAACTTTTCAGCACCTCCTCGTATGTGTGTGTGTGTATGCATGCATCATCATCATCATTGTCAGTTAATGTCCACTTTTCCATGCTTCCATGGGATAGATTTAATTTATTGAGGCAAATATTTTTGCAGCTGGATACCCTTCCTGTTGCTAACCCTCACCTGTTTCCAAATAAGCCCACCCCACAGGATTGGTCACAGTCAGGACTACCCTTGGGTATGAGCTAACCAATCTGGCAGTACACGGCGACACGAATCGATGGCTGCTCGATGGGAGACAGGAACCTGCCCGATTCTAGTGGTGGATATGGAGGTACCCAAGACTTGGCTGACTAGAGGGCTACTTGCGGGGCTCCCAGTGCAGGCGAGGTTAGCCATCGCCTACTAGTAAGCATCCCCCCTTAACACGTGTGCTAGGATGTGCAATCGCCGGTACAACCTAGTGTCAGAGGGAAGACTCACAAGAGGGGTCGGTCAGAGCTCTCTAACACAGGCTGCTCCCATGTGCACCCATCCACCTTGGGCGAGATGAGGGTCAACGTCTATGGGTGGACATATTTTCGTGGAAGATTGGAGGAAAGCCACCTCACTTGTATGACGATGAGTGTTGTTTACAACCGTCACATGATACTAAGACGAGGGTACTCACAAACACACAACACACACTCAAAACCTATAGTGGGCTTCTTTCAGTTTCTGCTTACTGATTCCACTTACTGGATGGAAGCACTCCGTCGGTTACGACGACGAGGGTTCCGGTTGATCCGATCAACGGAACAGCCTGCTCGTGAAATTGACGTGTAAGTGGCTGAGCATGCCACAGACACATGTACCCTTAACGTAGTTCTCGGGGATATTCAGCGTGACACAGAGAGTGACAAGGCCGGCCCTTTGAAATACAGGTACAACAGAAACAGGAAGTAAGAGTGAGAGAAAGTTGTGGTGAAAGAGTACAGCAGGGATCACCACCATCCCTGTCGGAGCCTTGTGGAGCTTTAGGTGTTTTCGCTCAATAAACACTCACAGTGCCCGGTCTGGGAATCGAAACCGCGATCCTACGACCGCGAGTCCCCTGCCCTAACCACTGGGCCATTGCGCCTCCACAATTCCACTTACTAGGCTTTGGTCAACCAGAGGCTACAGTAGAAATTTGGAACTGAACCTGAGACCACATGGCTGGAAAGCAAGCTTAGCTCCTCCACCACACAGCTACTCCCTATGTATGAATACATACATACATACATACATGTGTGTGTATATATATATATGTGTGTGTGTGTGTGTATACATATATATATATATATACATGCACACACACAGAGGAGAGACAGAGAGATACATAGGTAGACAGATAGATTGATAGATAGATAGATATACATACATACATGTGTGTATGTATGTATGTGTGTGTATATATATATATATATATATATATATTATATATATATATATATATATGTGTGTGGAGAGAGAGAGAGAGAGAGGTGGGTAGTAAGAGATTAATGAGATGATCAATAAATTCAATGAAATCAGATATAGGTAGATTCAGTAAAATTATTGTTTATTGTATCATTAACAATAACTACCACGGAAGTTATCAGTTAACTTCATTAACATCCCAAACAAAGGTGTAGGTTTCTACAATTTGACATTGATAATTACCCTGCAAAATTTATAGCCAAAACCATCACTGGTTAAGAATACAGATTTTGCTAAATCTATCACAATATCGAGCAGTCGTAAATTATGATTATTTTATGCAAGCCAAATATACTGTAATAAACTTCTGTCAATCACAATAGATAACTGAGTGATTAGTAACATGGTGATACTGGGAGACCCCCTTTCGTCATGAATGATCATGGGATTGCACCTAGAAAGTTACCCTCCGAGGTACAAGTCTGAGCAAGGTCGTTTATGGAAGGCCAGCAGTGACCCATGCATACCAGCCTCCCCTATCCACACCACTGATGTTATCCAAGGGAAAGGGAAAAGCCGATACAGCTTGGCACCAGTGATGTCGCAACTCATTTCAACAGCTGAGTTAACTGAAGCAAAGTGAAATAAAGTGTCTTGCTCAAGAACACAACACGCAGCCCAGTCTGGGAATCGAACTCACAACCTCACAATCATAAGCTCGATGCTCTAACCACTGAGCCATGTGCCTTCACACATGGTGATACTATTAATTGTAATTTAATTAACTGTATCACTATTATGATTACTAGTATCACAATTGATACTATTAATTGTAATTTAAGGTGGCGAGCTGGCAGAAACGTTAGCATGCCAGGCGAAATGCTTAACGGTATTTCATATGCCGTTATGTTCTGAGTTCAAATTCTGCTGAGGTCGACTATGCTTTTCATCCTTTCGGGGTCGATATTTTAAGTACCAGTTATGCACTGGGGTCGATGTAATCAACTTAATGTCCTTGTTTGTCCCCTCTATGTTTAGCCCCTTGTAGGCAATAAAGAAATAACTATTAATTGTAATTCCTATATGGCAAATTAGAATTGGGGATACCAGGAATGACATGAAATCATGCGCTAAAGTGAAGGGCTGTCACTACATGCGCTTTCTTATTTAACCCTTCGGCATTCAGGATTACTCTGTCAAATGAAATGCTTATTTATCCATATTGTCTTGAATTAATCATGCATTATTTTGTGGCTTTAAAATTTCAATGATGTGATTGCTTATTTTTACTATGACATTGTAGAGCAAGTGGGAGATGTTGTGGGGACAAACACAGACACACAAACATATACACACACATACACATATATACAATGGGCTTCTTTCAGTTTCCGTCTACCAAATCCACTCACAAGGCTTTGGTTGGCCCGAGGCTATAGTAGAAGACACTTGCCCAAGGTGCCACGCAGTGGGACTGAACCCGGGACCATATGGTTGGTAAGCAAGCTACTTTATTTCATAAAAATTTGCCATAAAGGCATTACAAAGAGTAGCTTGCGGGCTAGACATAGACATTAATGAAGCGGATGATTATGATGAAAAATGATGAAGATGGGAGAAGGCAGAAGGCGCCCGCCGACCCTCTGCTTCTCTAAAATATTGTTTTTTAAAATACATACACCGAGGTAATGACCCTCTCACAATTCAAAAAATACAATTTCTTTGGATCAAAAAGTACGTACAACTAAAATTACAGTCTATACACAAATCAGAGGCAACAAACCTCTACACTTCCTCCCCCAGCAAATCTCGTGCAACTTGCAGGCACTGTTGCAACTGAAATCTGGGGCTCCAATGGAGAATTCTGAAACACTCGCCTCCACACAAGTCAATTATCATATTGCACTGCTTTCTTTCTAGCACCAGAGCAGTCACCTGCGAAGGCCATTCTGGGCTGTCAATGCAATTCGGTTCCCTCAGGATCCGACTGTCCATTTCATTCTTGACAAAACTGTTGATAGCCCCTCCCTTGAGATAGCAGAACATACATTCCTCACCCTGGGAGGAGCCTCAACTCCCTCACTTGGTGGCATACATCCCATCGGTGAGGTCATATTTTCCCACCCTCCGGTGGCACACCTCCCACCGAATGGGTTTCAGGACATGCCGTCCCCGGCAGTGCCCCGTTTTTCTTTTTCTTTTTTCCTTTTATGACGGGAAGGTGGAGTTCCTCTAACATTTCCGGAGAACCCTCCCTCGCCCCCACTGTCTCAGGATCCATGGGCGGGCAACCATTGTTGTCCCCCTTCTTTCTCTTCCTCCCCTTTTTTTTGAGGAGGTTACCTCCTCTTCAACTTTTTCCTCCACTGGGGGGGAACAGGGGACACCTCTTTAATTAAATCTTCCAGGACCTTTGCCTGGTCCCGGCAACAGTTTTTCTTGATGTTACCTGATTCCAGGCAAAGGTGACACTTGGGGGGGAGGGCGTCCCTCAACTATCACTGGGTACCTGGAACCGGCCATTGCTAAAAAATCTGGTAAAACCAAATCTTTGGCTGATTGGGTTCATAGGGTCAAAATTGCTTTCGACCCCACCCAATCAGCCACAGGAAGCATTCTGACATTCAAGAGCCTGGCTCCGCTGCCACCCAGACCCCGGCGGATAATTTCCTCTATCCACTCGGGCTCAATTCTGGGTGGTAGCCCACTCACCCAAACTCTTGTTAATTTTCACTCACCGTATCTGGGGAGAAACAAAATCTTCTCCCCTTCCATCTGTTGGCACGCAAACTTTTGTGCCTCCGTAGGGGTGTCAAAGAGAACACACACAGTTCCATACTTTGCTCCCCTAAGAATAAATCGAAAAGTTGGTAGGTACTCTGCCAACCCTTCCTCAATATCAGACTGAGAGAACTCAGCGATGGTTTCAAGGACCCTAGAGTAGGTCCTTAACACCACCGTTCTCTCAGTATAATTTTTAAGCCAATCTTTGGGGGCCACAATTCGCCACTCCAAAGCGGTATTCTTTGTTGCCATTTTTTTCCAAAAATAAAAATAAAAATAAAATGTTCCAAAACAAAATGTTCAAATGAAAGTCAATAATAAAACACAAAGAAAGAACGGAAAGACAGACGTGAGAAAAACGGAATGAAGAAAGACAGTTCAACTGGCAACAAAATTCTGCTACTCAGGTAATCCACAATTCGAAGTTCTCCGTCGCAGCATAAAAATTAAGCTACTTACCACACAGCCACTCCTAGATTTGTTAATAAAAATACTGTTAAACTATGTTATCCACCCACACCTAATCTAGCCAAAAGTATTACTTCCTCTTGTATGGCTAAGTTCAGTCAAAGTTGACCTAGTAATACTTAGTTATTTCAATTGTATTTATTCTACTATTTGCTCTTTTAACCTGAATTGCTTAACTAAGAACATAGGCAATGAATACTTTGTAAAACAACTACATCTAATAAAGCATATATAGTATATGTAATATGTGTGTGTGTATGGTATAATCTCAACTGCAAATAATTTTAAAATAAGACATCATGTACATACCCACCCCTTCTGAAATAGAAAAAAAATCAATCTCACTATCTAGCCATTGAAGAAACTCAATGACAGTTATGTCTCCTATGGACTAAAATGGTGCATTGTGACTGATTTAATCTTCTGACCAGTAACACAACACCATATGACTTTTGTACAGTCAAGGCACTGGAAATATTTTTTGCCAAAATCCCTAACTTAACAATAACTAGCAGTATCGCGCGGCGTTGCTTGGTTTGTTTCGACCCTTTAGAATTGGGATTTTTGAAAAGTAAAAATTTTGCATTATGTAGCTTGTTATTCTCTTTAAGTGAACATTTTTCTGGTTGAAATACACCGTAAAATGGTGACACAGCAGTCAAAAGATCGTAAAAAATAGGGATTTTCATAGAAAAAAAGCACCTTTTTGATGTAAATAATTTTTGGTGTTTACATGGTCTGATTTGAATTTTTTCTTCTACGGAAGGAAGAGCAAGCCTTCTTCTATCATACTCTCAATTTTAGTCAACTTGTGCTGCAGGATCTCGGAGGAGATAGTGTTAGTTGAAGGCTACCAAACCTGCCATACACAGACAACTTCAGCTTTCTATATATAGAGATTTGGAAAGGATTATATTGCTCTATCATCCAACATAGTCGGTTGATAGTCTTTAACCTGATGATTAAGCATCTTTTCTAAAGACATTGGTGGATCATACATTCACCAGCTAACGTTAAATAATGTGATTCAAATGTTTTTATTCTTCTCCTTATATTACCTTTAATCCTCACTGCACTGATTAAATGTTTGCATAGTAGCTTATGATGTAACATGCTAATCATATACTCTTTACTCTGTTACTCTTTTACTTGTTTCAGTCATTTGACTATAGCCATGCTGGAGCACCGCCTTTAGTCAAGCAAATCAGCCCTGGAACTTATTCTTTGTAAGCTTAGTACTTATTCTATCGGTCATTTTTGCCGAACCGCTAAGTTATGGGGAACGTAAACACACCAGCATCGGTTGTCAAACGATGTTGGGGAGACAAACACAGATACACAAACATATACACACACACACATACATATATATATATATATATATATATATATATATATATATTATATATATATATATATATACATACATATATACAATGGGTTTCTTTCAGTTTCCGTCTACCAAATCCACTCACAAGCTTTGCTCAGCAGAATTTCATTTGTCTTCACGTTCTGCATTCAAATTCTGCCTGGGTCGACTTTGCCTTTCATCCTTTTGGGGGTTGATAAAATAAGTACCAGTTGAACACTGGGGTCAAGGTAATCGACTTAACCCCCCCCCCCGAATGCACTGGCCTTGAGCCAAAATTTGAAATGAATATTTATCTAATAACATTAAACTATTAGAAGGACTGTAAAGTAATGTTGCATTTCATGTAATGAGTTCACACACACACACACAGAGGAGAGACAGAGAGATACATAGATACATAGGTAGATAGATAGATAGATAGATAGAATGACATACATACTTGTGTGTATGTATGTATGTGTATATATATATATATATATATATATATATATATATATGGAGAGAGAGAGAGAGAGAGAGAGAGGTGGGTAATAAGAGATTAATGAGATGATCAATAAATTCAATGAAATTAGATATAGGTAGATTCAGTAAAATTATTGTTTATTGTATCATTAACAATAACTACCACAGAAGAAAGGCTTTGGTCAGCCCGAGGTTATAGTAGAAGACACTTGCCCAAGGTGCCGCGCAGTGGGACTGAACCCAGAACCATGTGGTTGTTAAGCAAGCTACTTACCACACAGCCACTCCTGCTATTCGTTCAAAATATAATTGCCATGGCTAGCAATAACATTTTCCCTCCTTGAAACCAGTTTTGTGATTCTTCAGATGAAAACATCAGGTTCTTTGGAAAGGAAATATGTTTGGAGCACCATATTGACATTGTCCCTGTTTCTGAATGTTTCCCCACTGGTAAAATGTTCAACTAACTTGAATAAGTGAAAAATTTGATGGTGCTATGTCTGGTAAGTAGGGACGGTGAGATAGGAGGTAGCACTCCCAGCTCAGTGAATTTATTCTTTCTTGGGTTATTTTCACTGAATGTAGCCATGCATTATCATATTGCTGGATGAGTCCTTTTCTGTTGACAAGAGCTGGTTGTTTTTTGAGCAAAACTTGATTGCTATTTTTGTTATTGACGATAACATTCTGTGGGTGATGCTTTTCCCTTTTCTGTGGTGATGCTCACTAAAATCTTCTCTGGGTGTAGATCTGGTTTGGGTGTCGGAACTGGATTTTCATTTGGCAAAAGCCATAGCTTCATATGTTTATTATTAGCATAGATTATCCATTTATCATCCTTTCTTACAATTTGATTAAGTAAAGGTATTTGTTCATTCCTGATTAGTAACTTGTTGCAAATTGTTAAATGTACTACTTTATTCTCATGGGACTACTCATGTGGTACCCACTTCTCTTCTCTATACACTTTCCCACTCTGCTTGAGATGATTTTGTACAGTTTTATCAAGCCAGATTTATTAAACCTCTGAGACAATTCCCAATAATTTGATGTAAATTTTCTTCAATTGTTGTTTTCATTGTGTCAATATTGAGAACAGTTGGTCCAAAAGATTCAAATCACCATTTTTGAATTTGTTAAACCGCCTTTAGCATTTCTGAACACTCACTCCATACATTTTCCATTGCACATTTTATTTTGTTGCTCTTATGAAATTTGTAAAGATTACAATACTGAATATGCAGGATACTAAAGTCTTTGTCTTCTATGATCTACTAGATGGAACATATACATACACAAATCACATTCACATTAAGGCTTGGTCATCAACTCTATGCTGATTGGTTGATTGCAAGGTGACCTTTTATTGGTTTACTCTTTTACTCTTTTACTTGTTTCGGTCATTTGGCTGTGGCCATGCTGGAGTACCACCTTTAGTCGAGCAAATCGATCCCAGGACTTATTCTTTGTAAGCCTAGTACTTATTCTATCGGTCTCTTTTGCCGAACCGCTAAGTTACAGGGATGTAAACACACCACTGTCGGTTGTCAAGCAATATTGGGGGGACAAACACATAAACACACACACACACACATGCATATATATATATATATATACATATATACGATAGGTTTCTTTCAGTTTCCATCTACCAAATCCACTCACAAGGCTTTGGTCGGCCCGAGGCTATAGTAGAAGACTCTTGCCCAAGGTACCATGCAGTGGGAATGAACCTGGAACCATGTGGTTGGTAAGCAAGCTACTTACCACGCAGCCACTCCTGCGTCAATTTGTGAACTATTTGCTTGAAACTATGATATTACTTTACAGCACCACTTAATATTTTGTAATTTCTTTATTTCTCTACTTAGATTTCTTAGATTTGGGGTTACATTTAATTTAGCAGTTGTTACTTCTTATAATTACATCTTAGATAGGCACAGGCATGGCTGTATGGTAAAAAGTTTGCTTCTAACCACATGGTTCCAGGTTCCGTTCCACTGTATGGCACCTTGAATAACTGTATTCTTTTATAGTTCTGGGCTTACCAAAGCTTTGTGAGTGGAAACTGGAAGGCCATCATGTATGTATATATATATATAGTGAGAATTTACGAAAAAAAAAATGATGAAGACGGGTGTGTAAACAACAAACAGATGTATTAGTTTAATGCTCGGGAAGTAAGAAAGTCTTTTACATTTTGAGCCTACGCTCTTCAGCAGAAAGGAGCACAGAAATAAACTAAGAGAGAAAAAAAAAATGGTTTAGTGGTTAGCGATCTATCATATATGCGTATTTTTTCACTGTGTACAAATAACACAGAAAAAAAAAATAAATAGTTACAGGGTAGCAAAAATTCACATAAGTGCCAAAGATGTCAAAGCCTACCTGTAAAGGTAGAAATTCCAGGGTATAGTGAAATGTTTTTGTATAACATAAATAAATTAAGAAATGGAGTTAAACGCAGGTGTTATTCAAATCTTTATACTTCAGACATATGTTTTGAAGAAAACATTGATATTACTCCAGAGGGAGTAAAATGATGTAAAACAATGCAATCATCTCGTCAGGGAAAAGAGAGAAACAAAACACATCAATAAGCCATATGTCGGAAGTATAAAGATTTGAATAACACCTGCATTTAAATCCATTTCTTAATTTATACATATATACATATACATATATATCTATATATATATCAACATCAAAATAAAAATCAAATGGAAATTGTAGTTGTGATACCCGTGCCAGTGGTACGTAAAAAACACCATCTGAACGTGGCTGATGCCAGCGCCGCTTTGACTGGCGTCCGTGCTGGTGGCACGTAAAAGCACCAGCCAATCATGGACGTTGCCAACCTCCTCTGGGCCCTGTGCCGGTGGCTCGTAAAAAGCACCCACTACACTCACGGAGTGGTTGGCGTTTGGAAGGGCATCCAGCTGTAGAAACACTGCCAGATCAGACTGGAGCCTGGTGCAGCCTTCTGGCTTCTCAGACCCCGGTTGAACCATCCAACCCATGCTAGCATGGAAAACGGACGTTAAACGATGATGATGATGATGATGATTTATTATTATTATTATTATATTATTATTATTATTATATTATTATTATTATTATTGTAAATTATTTTAAATGATTTGAGATACTTGTCCTGCCTTGGTTTTTGATGTCCTTTTCCTCTATTGTATAAATGCTTACATGGAAGCCTAATATGGATCCCTAACTCCAGCCTCAGCTGTCAAGTTGGAACCTAACAGATGACCAATTATGGCACTTACTCACTGTACCTATTCGCTTGGATCACCAGTGAACTAAAGCCCTCATATTATATATGTGTCATATGTATGTATGTGTGAGTGTATATATGTTTGTGTTTCCTTGTCTTGATGTTGTGTGGTACTTGCAAAATGATCGTCACTCTCATACAAGCAGTGTAATTCATTTCCAATCTTCTGTGGGAATATGTCTGGCCACGAAGAAACAGGTGAGTGTTGGCAACAGAGAAGGCATCCAGCCACAGAAAATCCGCCTCGTTAAACTCTATGGACGAGGCAGGCATGGAGAGGTCAGCATTAACATGATGATGATGATGATGATGATGACAACAATGACGATGATGATGATGATAATGACAATGATGATGATGATACTTCTTAAAATCATTTTTAAACCATGACTTTTCTTTGTATCTTATAGTTTTTGTACAACTAATACTTCTTAACCTGAATATATTTGAAATCTAAATATAGCACATCTACTTACTGTGCTAGGTGTGTGTGTGTGTGCATGCACGCATGTGTGTGCGTGCACATATGTGTGTGTATGTGTGTTTGTGTGTGTGTGTTTGTTTGTGTGTTTGTGTGTGTGTGTACTTAAATTCTGTAACCCTAGTAGGAAATCCATAGGCTTAAGCGTTTTACATGTCAACATTTTAGGCCTTAGCAGTTGTATTACTAGAATACCGTGAACTACTTTCATAGCTACAGTAACAGATAATATCAAAACATAGATGATTCATTTAGTATTGATTGATAACCTTTACATTGACAAATGTTTTAACATAACCTATTTTAACAAGGAGGAATTTGCTAACGTATACATTTAGGTCTATTCCTGAACAAATTTTTACTGTAATTAACTTCAAATTTCAGTTGTCTTAGATTTGAATATAGTTGAAGTTGTGAAGACTAATTCAACATGTCTTATTTATGATAAATTTTACATGTATAAAATTGCTATAATGCATACATATATGCATATATATATATATATATATATTTCTTTTTGTGCAAGCTGTCAAATTTAGCCCAAACATCAAGTATGTATGTATGTGTGTGTGTGTATATGTATGTGTATATATATATATATATATATACTGTTGTGTCTGGGGAGAGTCATTCTCTTTTAGTGCCTTATTATTTAACACACGCACCGGTAAAATTTCCACTTATTTCTTATTTTTATTTTCTAAAATTTTCGTTGTGTCTTGCAGCCTTTTCAATAGTCTTGACTCTCATGAAAAGGTTGCAAGACACAACGAAAATTTTAAGAAATAAGAAATAAGTGGAAATTTTACCGGTGCATGTGTTAAATAATAAGGCACTAAAAGAGAATGACTCTCCCCAGACACAACAGAATATGCTTTAACACACGAACTCATATAAAGAATCTTGCAAACCAAATCCCAAAACGAAATATATATATATATATATATATATTATATATATATATGCCGATGATATGGCCCTTATAGCAGAATCACTACCGGAACTAGAAAAGAAATTTTGGGTGTGGAAGCTAGGTTTAGAATCAAAAGGCCTTAGAGTCAATGTAGTAAAGACCAAAGTTATAGTACGAGGAAGTAGGAAGATGAACTCATCACACACACCCTCAGGTAGGTGGCCCTGCTCGATCTGTAGAAAAGGTGTAGGTAGAAACTCCATAAGATGTACCCAGTGTAAGCTATGGATGCATAAGAGGTGCAGCAACATCAAAGGAAAATTAACCGAGAAGATAGCTTTCATGTGCGGCAGATACACAGGGGCAATAGACACAACAGATACTCAGAAAATAGATTCAATCATGCTCCATGGGGAGAAACTAGAAGTAGTTGATAGTTTCCGCTACCTAGGTGACCAAGTTATATATATACATATAAAAAGCAATACTAATTCTCTGAGCAAGAAGTAAACAGTAGCAGCCCATATATATATAATATATATATATATATATATATATAATATATGTACATGCATACATATATATGTACATATGTTTTATATATACAGATGTATATGTATATATATAAATATATATATACATATTATATATATATATATGTATATATAGTTATATATAGTTTTATATAGTTGTATATAGTTATAATTGAAATATGTATATATATATATATAATATTATATATATATATGCATGTGTATATATATATATATATATGTGTTGTGTGTATGTATATATATATATATATGTGTGTGTGTGTATGTATATATATATGTGTGTTGTGTGTGTATGTTATATATATATATATATATAATATATATATATATATGTGTGTGTTGTGTGTATATGTATATATAAACATGAATATATCTACATAAATATTGAAGAATGAGTGTGCAACACCACGTTGGTGGATATAGATTCTTTATTTGTGTATTAAGGCTGCCATCGGTTTCATTTTAAGGGAATTTTCAACATTTATTCAAGCCAATCACATAAAAACAATTGATGTTTGTCTCCATTTTTGATTAAAATTAATCCAAAATTGAGACAAAACACCAAGTTTTCTTTGTGATTGGCTTGAATAATTATTGAGTATTTCCTCAACATGAAACTAATGGTAGTCTTAATACACAAGTAAAGTGTGTGTATGTGTGTGTGTGTGTGTGCCCTTGTTATCATACAAATGATGTTCTTTATTTCAAATCTTTTGTGAAAAATGTGTGTGTCTGGCCATAGGGAAATATCACCTTGCTTGGCAACAGGTGAGGGTTGGCCACAGGAACAGCATTCAGGTGTAGAAAAACCTGCCTCAACAAATTCTGTTTGGTACATGCCAGCATGGAAAAGAGGACATGTAAACAACGATGATGTTGATATGTGTGGGGGGTGGGGGATGGGCTTCTCTGCTTGAATTGGTAATTACACTGATTGAAAAACTGATGTTGTGTTTGTTGTGTCACTTTTATCCTATAATCTAGCACTTTGGTAAATGCAGGCATGGCTGTGTGGTAAGAAGTTTTCCTCACAAACTCATGGTTCTGGAGTCAATCCTACAGTGTGGTATTCTGAGCAAGTGTTTTTTAACATAGCCCTGGGTCAACCAAAACCTTATGACTGGATTTGTTAGACAGAAACTGGAAGAAGTCTCTTATATATATATGTGTGTGTGTGTGTGTCTTTGTGCTTATGTTTGTTCCCTCCCTATGGTGCTTGACAACTGGGGTTGATTTACAGTTCTATATTTAAGAGATGAGGAATTATGTACATTATTTACATCCAACGGATATTTGTTCTCATCTTGTTTGTTGTTAACACAATGTTTCGGCTGATATACCCTCCAGCCGTCTTCAAGTGCCTTGGGGAAATTTCGAACCTGGACATCAAGACACCTGAAGAAGGCTGGAGGGCATATCAGCTGAAACGTGTTAACAACAAACAAGATGAGGGCAAATATCCGTCGAATGTAAATAATGTAAATAATGGGGTTGATTTGTTTACATCCTCAAAAGTCAGCAGTTTGAGAAAGAGATTGATTAGATAAGTATCAGATTTGAAAAAATAAGTACTGGGATCAATTTGTTTCATTAGCCCTTTAGCATTTAAACAGGCCATACCCAGCCAAAATATTCCCCCTGTTTTATATCCCAACTGTCCACATCTAGCTTCTCACACCTACCCTACAATGTCGTTCTAAAAATAAACAGTTACATCATCGACATTTTGAAGCTACAAGATAAATGCATGATTAATTTAAAAGAATGTGAATGAATAAGCATTACATTTGACAGAGTTAGCTGAATGCTAAAGGGTTAAAACCTTATAAGCTTGACCATGGTCCAAAGGCCGAAACAAGTAAAAGATAAAAGATTTAAAAAAACTCCCTATTAAATGGGATTTATGATTGATGTAATTGTCCCAATTCAACTGTAGTCCAGTAACTGAAACTAATAAAAGAATAAAGTTGTGTGTGTGTGTGTGTGTATTCAGCTATATCTGTCTAGGAAATTAGAGCTAGTAAAACTGCTATCAGCTATTGTCAGCTAAAATATCTGCATTCTTATCTATTGACAAACCATGAATTATATTCACACACAGACATACAACCATATAAATGACTTTGAATGGGTGTATACAAAACAAGAACGGGTTTGGAAACTAGAACTGTATTTTCTCTCTCTCTCTCTCTCTCACTCTCTCTCACTCACTTGCTCACTCTCTCACTCACTCATTCACTCACTCTTTCTCTCTCTCTCTAAAAGTCTCACACACACACTTCCTCTCATCTCTCTTTCATTCATATTACTCTTTTACTTGTTTCAGTCATTTGACTGTGGCCATGCTGGAGCACCGCCTTTAGTCGAGCAAATCGACCCGAGGATTTATTCTTTGTAAGCCCAGTACTTATTCTATCGGTCTCTTTTGCCGAACCGCTAAGTGACGGGGACGTAAACACACCAGCATCGGTTGTCAAGCAATGCTAGAGGGACAAACACAGACACACAAACATATACACACCCACTTATATATATATATACATACATACGACAGGCTTCTTTCAGTTTCCGTCTACCAAATCCACTCACAAGGCATTGGTCGGCTCGGGGCTATAGCAGAAGACACTTGCCCAAGATACCACGCAGTGGGACTGAATCCGGAACCATGTGGTTGGTAAGCAAGCTACTTACCACACAGCCACTCCTGCGCCTATATATATATATATAATATATATCATCATCATCATCGTTTAACATCCACCTTCTATGCTGGCATGGGTGGAACGGTTTGACAAGAGCCAGCTAGGCAGCCTGCACCAGACTTCTGTAATTGTTTTGGCAGGATTTTTACAGCTGGACTCCCTTCCTAACACCAACCACTCAGCAGAGTGGACTTAGTGCTTTTTACGTGGCACAAGCACAGGTGACGTCAGTTTTGGCAAGGTTTTTACAGCTGGATGCCATTCCAAATGCCAACTGCTTTACAGTATGGACTGGGTGCTTTTAAGGAGCACCTGCAATGACAGGGTCACCAAGTACTTACAAGACAAAAAACAAATCTCTTGAGAGGGCATTGGAGAAAGTGATCTTATGTTGGATGATGAAAGGTTATAGTGGGGCAGAGAGACAGAAAAAGGTGTCTTGCTGTAGAAGAATTACAAGGTTACCTGGCTGGAGAGAGAGTGATAGATAGATTAGGAATGAAGACAGAAACAGGTGTGCTGCCACAAAGGAAATACATGCACCTATGTAATAAAAGTTTTTCCAGTTAAACATGAGTTCTCCCATTGCATGAAGCCATAGCATTACTTGGCTCTAATTTTCTCTTAGTATTTTCTTGGCAGAGACACTGGGGGTGGTTTACCATTGCCATTCCCAACTGGATGGCCATTGGCCCACAAGGAGGCCACCCACTCTTCAGCAGGTCATGTTTTTAATCTTGCTAGGTGTACAAACACTCTTCCTACTTGAGTAGCATAATACTCAAGTGGGGCACCTGGTTTAGTCACTGACCACTTGACCACGGAACAGGTAGTATTAGTTTACATAATAACAGCAGCAGGTATCATCAACCTGTGATGAGATTGCTGTTGACCTGACATTTCCACTCTTCACTCTATCCAAAAGTGGTAACATCAGAAACATTACAAAAATCAAGTCTTACTATTTCTTTGAACACAAAGCTAATAATACTTCCGACTGTGAACTTCACCTGTCTTTTTTACCTCTGCCTTAGCGAAGGCAGAGGTATTGTTTTTAGTTGTGTTTGTTTGTCTGTGGACAAGATATCTCAAGAACCACTGGATGGATTCAGATGAAACTTTCAGGGATGTTTGGCCTCATGACTGGCATGAACTGATTAGATTTTTGGGATTGATCCGATATCAGACAAGAATTCTGGATTATTTTTCTGGTTTTTTTACTCAGTTTTTGAGAGCAGTCAGGTTCATTTTTTTTAGTATTCTCGTTCATGAGAGCAGTCGAGTTTATTCTTTCATTCTTGGAGTTCTTCAAACATTGGGTGTGTGGTTAAGACCAAATATACACAACACACACATCTATACTCACACACAAATACATACACATATACACACGCATACACATACATACACACATACATACACACATACATACACACATACACATCTATACACACACATATACACGCATACACACACACATATGCACGTGTGCACACACACATATACACTCATATGCACGCATGCACACAAATACACACGGACATATACATATATACACTCACATATACACACACATACACATGCACGCACACATACAAGCATGCACATATACACACACATACACATGCACACACATTCATGCATGCACATATACACACACATACACACATATACATGCATACACACACATGTATGTGTGCACATGCACACACATATACACACATATGCACACACATACACATATGCATATATACACTCACACATACATACACATATGCACACAATGCATATATTTACACACATACACACACACATATACACATAAGCACGCACACACACATATACATACTCACACACACACAGTTTGTACTTGCTATGCTAGTGCTTGCTAAGTTGTGGCACTTACTGAAATGTCACTTGTTGAGTTTTGCTTGCAGTGTTAGGGTGTCATCGGTAATGTGAAATTAAATGATGGAATAAGTCTATTATCCAAGTCAGCCATGGCAGGATTCAAACTCAGAATGACAAAAATCCAGAACAAATTCAAAAATATATCTTGCCCAACATTTTTACATTTGCACCTATCCTCCACTCTAAATTGGTACCTTTTCATCGACCCAAAAAAGGATGGCAGGCAAAGGTGACCTTGGCAAGATTTGAACTCGGGGTGTAGAGAATCAGAAATGCTGTGAGATATTCAATCCAACATTGTAATGACTGCCAATTCATTACCTTCCAGCCTGAGATTGAATTAATTGATTTTGTAATTAATCTAAACAATCTTGTACCAAATGACCCTGTCTTTCTTGGCCTTAATTTATGAATGATTAATTAACTTACTATGAGTACTAACGAACTTGTAGTTCTTGTAGTAAGTCCAGTGTGTTTACATTTTCTCCTTCCCATTTCTTTCTTGTGTTGGTAGGCATGGCTGTGTGGTTTTTTTAGGTACAGTTTTGTTGTCTGGCACCTTGAGCAAATATCTTCAGCTATAGCCTCAAGCCAACCAAGACCTTGTGAGTGAATTTGCCAGATGGAAACTGAAAGAAGCTAACTGTATGTATATTATACACATGTGTGTGTGTTGGTGCATGTATTATTGAATGTTTCCAGAAAGAAATGAGGGAAAAAAACCACAATTAAAGTCAGAGTACTAAATGAACAGAAACTCTTACAGATCTAACCAAACATTATTTGGTATATACATTTGAGAATTGAAAAATAAATCTATTCAATTTCTACTTTGGCAAGAGAATCTTTAAAAATAGCAAAATTGTATTCAGCGAACTTGAAACCATGCAAACTCTGCACCAAAGAAAACTTAGAAATATTCTTTGCTAATGTTCTTCATTAGAATAAACATTCGGATCACTTTGTATCATGCATGCACACATGAACTGCCCCTACTGCTAATTAATGTTTAGTTTATTCTTTATTATAAACAAATCTTGATATATCATCAACCTTAATTATTTCTGGGTCTTTATCGTTTATTTTTTCCTTATTCTTCTCTACCGCTTTGAACTCTGCTTTCTTATAACCCAAAATGTGGGTATAACGGACTACTTTTTATTATACACTGAACTTCATCTCCATTCCTAACTTTATTACACAAAATATCGACCTATCATCTACCTTATACTATCCTAATTATTTTTGTTCTCTTTGATCAATTATTTACATATTTTGCATTTATCTCTTTTATATCTTATTCCTCCCATTTTTCTCTTTCATACTCTTATCTCTGCATTACTATAAAAATACCTACATACATATGCATATATGTATGTATGTAATATATATATTTACGTGTACGTGTGCATGCATGTGTGCTCATGTAAGTATGTATTTATGTATTTATATATTTATACATATATATATATGCGGGTGTGTGTGTGTGTGTATTACCAAATAATTAATGATCTCCTAATTATTCTCTGGCTCTACCTTAGCTACTAATATTCTCTCATTATCAGGTATTGGCAAATACCTTTGCTTTTTCCTCAAGGTCCATTATTCTTCCTGTCTTTTCATGCCTTTGCTATTGTTGATGCTGTTTATTGATGTTCTTTTACACTTTAATTGTCTAATTGTTAATATCTATTGATTTGATGAGCATTATTCTTGATTTACTCGTTAAATTGTTTCTCAATTTAATTTTTATAATAGGAAATTATTGTTGCAATTTTCCCCATTTTGATTGTCTAATTATTAATATTTATTTACTTATTGTCAATCCTCATTTATTTTTACATTGTGTCTCTGATTTTTTGCACAATTAGGATTTTATTTCTTTTTATCAATTTCAAATTGAATTCAAACTCATTTAAAGTTCCAACAATTCTTGGAATTCTTCCTCATTTAAAGTTCCCACAATTTTCACTAAGTATTGGTTTGAAATTTTGGCACAAGGCCAGCAAGTTAAGGATAGGGCGCAAGTTGTTTACATCGACCCCAGTGTTGAAGTAGTTCTTATTTTATCAACCCTGAAAGGATGAATGTCAAAATCGACCTCGGTGGCATTTGAACTCAGAACATAAAGACAGATGAAATGGTGTTAAGCCCTTTGTCCCTCATGCTAACATCTCTGCCAGCTTGCTGCCTTATTTTCACTAAATTTTGACTAGATTTTGACACAAGGTCCGCAATATCGGGGTAGAGGTCTAAATCAATTACATTGACTCCAGTTTTCACTGGTACCTGTTCTATCAATCCTGAAAGAACAAAAGGTAAAGTTGACCTCAGAACATAAAGGCAGATGAAATTCTGCTAAGCCTTTTGCCATGCATGCTAATGTTTCTGCTAGCTTGCTACCTTATTTCCACTAAATATCAAAGGCCAAATTTGCAATCTTCACTTTGGTTTTCATGCCTATTCTCACCTATGGTCATGAATGTTGGGTAATGACCAAAAGGGTAAAATTGCAAATGCAAGCAACTGAAATAGGGTTCCTGTGCAGGATCTCTTGAGTACTGTTGCTCAACAGAGTGCATAGCTTGGGATCAATGAATCTCTCCTGGTTAAGCTGTTTCTTCTTCACATTTGAAGGTAACAGCCCTGGTATTACGGATATTTGATTAAAATGTCACAGAAAAGAATTACAAGGCAGATTCTTCAAGCCAAGCCAACTGGCAGGAGACCTGGAAGTAGCCCAAGGGCAAGAAGGTTGGATAGCATCCATAGTCTCAGTTAGTTGTGCATGGGAATTCAGCTGGAAAGTCTAACAGTTGCTTCTATTAGCACCCTATGGAAGAGGTGCCTTAGGATTCTACCTCTACAGCCCTCCTAGGAATTGTCGTGTTGCAAGACAGTGTGTGAGAGAGAAGATGGAGGGATGGATGAAAATTACTATTGCTATTTCTACCATTTTAATTGTATCAATATTAATATATTTATTGCCATTCCTGATTTATTTTTCATTGTTTTTTTCTGATTTTCTGTTCAATTAGAATTTTTCTCATGATCTATCAACTTAAAAACCCGTGGAATTATTCATTCACCATTTAAAGTTTCAACAATTTTCTCTAAATATCGAAAGCTTTTATAAATATCCACTTTAAATACCATATATATATGTGTGTGTGAGAGAGAGAGAAAGAGAGAGAGAGAGAGAGAGAGAGAGAGGAAAAGAGAGAGAAAAGGTTGAGTTCTATTTCATCCTTTACTTTGGCGGGTTCCAAAGGTCAATTTCTAATAAAGATTCTTCATATTTCATTGGTAGCTTACTGTTGTAAGAATTTTGCAAATATGAAAATGCTACAAGTATAAGGTGTGCTACGAGAATTTATAGAACAAGTATCCTATAGAAACTCAACAAACCGTTAAAGATGGAGAAGGGAAAATGTTAAAAATTTGAAAAGAATTTAATTCATGCATACGATTGTTTCAAACAGCAATATTAATATGTAAATAACATGGTAGAAAAATTAGAAATTAATTTAATTAAAATTAAATTAATTACATATTACTGTTCTCCTCAGTGCAAAAACAGAATACAACAAAAAAATAATATTATTATTGTTACAGAAGGCTTGATGGAGTGAGAATCACATAACTTATTCGGATATACATATTATCCTTATGAAAGATTAAAGCATGCTAAGATAGTATTGTTGAGTCTAGTTGTGTATGAACTAAAACTGATGCAGCTGATGGTTATTTGAAAACATAAGTGAAAGATATTTAAGAAACATTCCCTCTATATAAAAATAAGTAATTAAGTGATATACACTCCATATAAAGCATTTATCATGAGAAGTAAAATATAATATATATAAGCATCCAATGGGACAGCATAGCTATATTTAAATTAATATTTGATTTGACAGTTATAAATGATATATATGAAATATTAAATATGGTATGTATTTAAAGAAATTATTTTAAAAAAGAGAATTTCTTGTGCAAGAATAAGAAATAGAAACTAGTTAATATAGTTTTATTTAAGCTACTTTAATTCCAAATGGAAAAAATATATGGAGTATATATATATATATATATATATTTCTTTACTACCCACAAGGGGCTAAACACAGAGGGGACAAACAAGGACAGAAAAAGGGATTAAGTCGATTACATCGATCCCAGTGCGTAACTGGTACTTAATTTATCGACCCCGAAAGGATGAAAGGCAAAGTCGACCTCGGCGGAATTTGAACTCGGAACGCAGCGACAGACGAAATATGGCTACGAATTTCGACCGGCGTGCTAACGTTTCTGCCAGCTCGCCGCCTTTATATATATATATATACACACAGACAGATATAATATATGTGTGTGTGTGTGTGTGTGTGTAAATTAGATAGAGAGATTCATTTGACAATCTAATAATTTATTTATATTATAATATAACATAATATAGTATGAACAAGATATAACATAAGATAACAAAAAATTATTAAAAAACCCAAAAGAGCCAACAATTTGTTTCGACTTATATACATTATTTGGTTTATAAACAATTCATATCCATATATATAAGTCTCTTCAGAGCTTTGGTTTAAAAGACAGATGAAATTGTGTGAAAGGACGGCTGGATTGTAAAAAAATTCATGGATATGAATTGTTTATAAATCAAGTAATGTATATGTCAAAACAAAATGCTGGCTCTTTTGGTTTTATTATAATTTTTTAATGTTATATTATAATCATGGTATATTATGTTATATCATAATATAGATAAATCTCTTTATTTAATTTATTGCTTGTAATTTGCGTTATACCTCTATTTATGTAGTATTCAACTCACGTACCAGTAAATTGGATGTTTTACACACCCCTTGAAGGAATTCCTTTCCTTAGTTTGTTACTTTTTTATATATATTTATGCATGTATATGTATATGTATGTATGTATGTATGTATGTATATGTATGTGTATATACATATGTATATATGTATGTGTATATATATATATATATGTATATACATATGTATATATGTATGTGTATACCTATATATATGTATATGTATATATATATATGTATGTATATGTATGTATATGTATGTATATATATATATATATATATATATATGTATGTATGTATGTATGTATGTATGTATGTATGTATGTATGTATGTATGTATGTATGTATATGGCAAATGAAAGACGGAAGATGGAATATACAAGAATTTATTATTAATCATGACAATTATATATATATATCTTTATATCTATGTGTGTGTGTGCCTTTGTGTTTGTTTGTCCACCACAACTGCTTGACAACTGATGTTGATTTGTTTTCATTGCTGTAACTTAGCAGCTCAGCAAAAGTAACAAATAGAATAAGTACCATGTTTGAAAGATTTAAGTACTGCAGTTGTGTCATTTGATGAAAACCCTTCCAAGATAACGTCTCAGCAAATCCGCAATCCAATGACAGAACCAAGTGAGAGATAAAAATTAAATAAATAAATATTATGCATGAATGATTATAAAAAATTTCTGATTTAATCATTTAATGGTTTAGTTGTTTATTTGTTCTTATGATAATTAGCCATGATTTTAATTGTATAATGATAATACATCCGTTCATTTGTTAATTAACTTGAATATAAAAGCTTCTTCCTGATTTAACAGTTGAATGTTAATTATCCAGTGAGCTGATAGATTGATTAATTACCATGCCAGTTATTTATGTCTTTGGGTTCAATGCTGACCAAGGTCAGCTTTATCTTTTGTCATTTCTGGGTTGATAATATAAATATTAGTTGAATACTAGGGTTCGTGTAATCAACTTCCCCTCCCTTCAAAAATGCTAATTTTGTGTTAAACTTAAAAACAATTATCCAATGGATAATAGGAAAAACAAAGGAAGAAGTACGAAAAGGACATGAGAAGAATTACACAATAAAGGATTGCACAATCAATTCCATGTAGCCACAACAGAAGTTGCTGGGGAAAATGGATGGGATCGGCTGAAAAAGAACACTTAAAAGAGGAAACTGAGAGCACTATACTGGCAGCGCAAGACCAAGCTTTGGCCGTGACCTGGTAGGTCAACCTTAGGAATAAGCAAGTGTCTCCACTGTGCCACATCTGTAATAGAGTGGATGAAACCATTGCTCATAACACAAATGCCCTAGACTTGCCCCAAACCACTACAAGTTGTGGCAACATGATCAGGTAACGAAAGTGCTACATTGGAAACTGTGTGAAAAGTGGGAGCTAGAGAAAGGCAAGGCGTGGTATGAGCACAAACTGCAGAGAGTGGTGGAGTCAGGGACTAGCAAAATCCTCTGGGATTTCCCAATCTAAACAGATCAGGTGTTAGAGCATAACAGACCGGACCTGGTGGTGTTGGACAAGGTGCACCACATGTGCTATATAGTTGATGTTGCATGCCCCTTTGAGTCACAAATAATCAAGAAGAAAGGTGAAAAAATAGATAAATACAACCCTCTTAAGTACAAAATAACTCGGCTATGGAAAATGAAGAAGGTGAAAATAGTGCCAATTATTGTTGGGTCCTTGGGGACAGTATCAGACGGCATCAAGAGGAATATAAAGGAAATTGGAACAGAGTGCCCAGTAGATTTTCCTCCTTGGCATGGCCAGAATAATCAAAAAAGTATTAGATAGCTGAAAGGAACAGATAACATGAAACCATAGACTGCAGGTAGCAAGCCTGTTATGCATGCAAGATTCCAAGAGTTCCGACAAAACTTGTGATAAAAAGAAAGAAAAGTAATGATGATGATGATGATGATGATGATGATGATGATGACGATGACGACGATGATGATGAGGAGGAGGAGGAAGAGGAGGCTGCACCTGCAAGGTCATGCGCTGTTTATCTTGATATGAGATCACCATATCATACACATTTGGTTGTGATGCATGTGTCTGGTGTACCCTTATCAGACGGAAGCCATGAAGGGTATACTGGGCTTCGTATAGTTGTACCCCAGTGTTAGTTTGATGGCATGCTCTTTCACTCAATAATGATAACAATAATAATAATCCTTTCTACTAAAGGCACAATGCCTGAAATCTTGAAGGAGGAGACTAGTCAATTACATCAACACCAGTGTTTCACTGGTACTTAATTTATCGACTCCAAAAGGATGAAAGGCAAAGTCAACCTTAGCAGAATTTGAACTCAGATCATGCAGATGGACAAAAAGCCACTAAGCATTTAGCCCAGAATGCTAACGATTCTGCCAGCTCATTGCCTTTACCAATAATAATAATAATAATCCTTTCTACTAAAAGGCACAAGGCCTGAAATTTTGAGGGAAGAGACTAGTCGATTACATTGACTCCAGTGTTTCACTGGTACTTAATTTATTGACTCCGAAAGGATGAAAGGCAAAATTGACCTTGGCGGACTTTGAACTCAGAACATAAGGACAAATGAAATGCCTCTGAGTGACTGTGTAGTTAGTAGCTTGCTTACCAACCACATGGTTCCGGGTTCAGTCCTACTGCATGGCATGTTGGGCATGTGTCTTCTACCATAGCCTCAGGACGACAAAAGCCTTGTGAGTGGATTTGGCAGATGGAAACTGAAAGAAGCCTGTTGTATATATATATATGTACGTATATGTTTGTGTGTCTGTGTTTGTCCCCCCAACATCACTTGACAACCGATGCTGGTGTGTTTACGTCCCCGTAACTTAACAGTTCGGCAAGAGAGCCCGATAGAATAAGTCCTAGGCTTACAAAGAATAAGTCCTGGGGTCGATTTGCTTGACTAAAGGCAGTGCTCCAGCATGGCCGCAGTCAAATGACTGAAAGAAATAAAAGAATATAAGAAAGCATTTCACCTAGCATGCTAACAATTGTGCTCTCTTGCCACCTTGACCAATAATAATAATAGTAACTCACTTAAGGACTATTGGCTACTTCCACTTATTTATTTAATCATTCATTTATTTATTGATTGATTTATTTACTTATGCACCAGTTTTATCTCCTAATACTATTATAAAACATTTTGTGAACTGACAATACCTTATCAGCTCATTCTCTTTATTCTGTGTCATGCAGTATACATGTAGTTATTTTTTCCTCTCTTCTCAGATGCCAATAACATTTCATCATTCACACTTCCTCATATATATTTTTTTTCGCTCCCCTCCTATAACTAACCACTAATCTTCTCCTGTTCACCTCATCCTATCTCTAACACCACTCCTGCTCCGTCCAACCACCACACACCAAAACTCCAACACATTTTGACAAAGGACTAGCCTTCTATGAATCATATTTACATGTGTGTTTATGTATATTCTTTTATTCTTTTATTTGTTTCTGTCATTTGACTGTGACCATGCTGGAGCACTGCCTTTAGTTGACCAAATCAACTAGTGCTTATTCTATCGGTCTCTTTTTGCTGAACTACGAAGTTACGGGGACATAAACATCAATTGTCAAGTGATGGTGGGGGGACAAACACAGACACACAAACAAATACATATATATATGTATATATACAACAGGCTTCTTTCAGTTTCTGTCTACCAAATCCACTCACAAGGATTTGGTTGGCTTGAGGTTATAGTAGAATACACTTGCCCAAGGTGTCACGCAATGAGACTGAACCTGAAACCATGTGGTTGGTAAGCAAGCTACTTACCACACAACCATTCCTGTGCCTATATGTATAATACAATTATAAATAAGGGCAAAAGAAAAAATTTTCTTTGCTAATATACTGAAAAATGGATGCTCAATCGTCTAAGCACATAAGATATTTTCACTGATGTGGTTAGATGATTTAGCATCTATTTTTCAGCATATCGGAAAAGAAAATCTTTTCTTTTGCGCTTATTTATAATTGTATTTATAATTTTCACCTCAAAAGGTATTTTTCATCTGCTGGCCATGGATGAAAAAATTTTGTCCTTATATTATATGTATTATATATATATATATATAATATATATATATATAATATATTATATATATATATATATATATGTATGTATGTATGTATATATGTATATATATACATATATTTATATATATATATATACACACACACACACATATATACATACATACACACACACACACATATATACATACATACACACACACACACACACACACATATATATATATATATATATATATATATATATATATATATGCATATATACATATATATGTATAGAGTGTTTGAAGTGGGGTACAGATATTGTATTTTGAGAAAAAGGAGGCAGTCAGAATTTTGGATAATCCTTTATTAGTGCTTTCATTCGTTTATCAAACTCGTCAAGACAAAATTTATTTAAAGTATATATAAGTGTATGTATATGTGTGTTGTGCATACATATATATATGGCCACAGTCATATGACAAGTGACTGAGACCTTTGGAAATATGTCGTGCTTGTGAAGAGCTGGCAAGCCAAGTGAGACTGTAGTCATGGCAGATGCCAGTGTTGCATAACTGGCCAGTTTAAAAGCACCCTTCAATATGTTGTGCTTGAGAAAGCCTGTTGAACTGAGTGAAATCATAGTTGTGGCCAATGCCAGTGTCGCCTGACTGGCACTTGTACACCATTCAAGCATGGCTGATGCCAGTGCTGCCTGACTGGCACCTGTGTTGGTGGTAGTAAAAATGCCAGTGCCACCTGACTGGCTCCTGTACCGCTGACTCATAAAAGTACCCACTACACTCTCTGAGTGGTTGCTATTAGGAGAGGCATCAACCTGTAGAAATCTTGCCAAATCAGATTGGAGCCTGGTCAGCCTGCTGGCTTGCCAGTTCTCCATGAGACCATTCATCCTATGCCAGCATGGAAGGTGGACATTAAACGACAATGACGATGGTGACGATGGTGATGATGATATATATATTATAATGAAACCACAAAAAGCCTTGTGGAATTCAACTACCCAGGGGTTCCTGGTCATATATATACATATATGTATATATATATATATATATATATATATATTATATATATATATATATATATATATATATATATATATACATAAATTATTAGAGAGTTAACCACTATGTGGATAACTATAGTGCTAAAAATAGCCCCGATATTATAGCCACAGAAAAAGATGTTTCCAACTAGAAGTAACATACATTTAACGGAAGGAAAGTGAAATATAACGAATAAATAGATTGACCCTGAACAAATTGTTTCATTACTAATGTAATATGTAATTTTACTTACATACACATCTATAAATCATCAGCAGAGGTTTGTCTTAAATACAATTAATTAGACCGACACGAGCGTTAAAAACACGAGCGGTTTAACGAATTGCATTTTTAGTTATGGCGGGGGAATTTGAGGCATAAATAAAAATGCAATTCATTAAACCGCTCGTGTTTTTAACGCTCGTGTCGGTCTAATTAATTGTATTTAAGACAAACCTCTGCTGATGATTTATAGATGTGTATGTAAGTAAAATTACATATTACATTAGTAATGAAACAATTTGTTCAGGGTCAATCTATTTATTCGTTATATTTCACTTTCCTTCCGTTAAATGTATGTTACTTCTAGTTGGAAACATCTTTTTCTGTGGCTATACTATCGGGGCTATTTTTAGCACTAGAGTTATCCACATAGTGGTTAACTCTCTAATAATTTATGTATAAATTTGTATTTTCTCTGTAGTTTTTTGTGCTAAGCCACTCGGTGTTAAATTAATGGTATTATTAAATTAATATCAATTTTTCACCCTCATTTATAAATTTATATATATATATATATATATATGTATGTCTATCTGTATCTATCTATTTATCTGTTTATGCATATATATATATATATAAATGAATGTATGTGTGTGTGTGTGTATCAGGTTGAGTAAAAAGTAAGCAACATTTTGAACCATGAAAAATTTGTACCAGATTTATGAAGAGTTTCGAACTTTTTTAAACGTTATTTTGCAATTATCTGATAATATAGACTTAGACTTGTCCACATGCATCAACAAATTAACATTGATATTTTTATCATCATTGTTACAATCACCTGAAATAGAACTGTCAAAGCATGATATTCGAGCAATTTTGATATTCAACTTAAAAAAAAAGGACGTAAAGCAGCTGAAACTGCTCGCGATATCAATGAAACGTTTGGTGAGGAAATGACCAGTGAGTGGTCAGCTTGAAAATAGTTTAAACAATTTCACAGTGGAGACCTGAGCCATGAAGATTGTGAGCAAAGTGGATATCCATCTGACATTGAGAAAGATCCATGTAAAACCACTTAAGAATTAGCAAAAGAACTTCAAGTCAGCCAGAAAACTGCCTGTGACCATTTGCATGCAATCGGGAAATCAAAACAGCTTGACGAATGGGTACCACACAATTTGAATGAATATCAGAAAATGCACAGATATGAAATTTGCTCCTCACTTCTCTGTAACCAGACTGATCCATTTCCTGACCGTATTGTGACTTGTGATGGACATATATATATATATCAATTTGTGTTGCAACTATTAATAGTGCTTTAATACATGTATTGTGACCTTTAAATAATAATATTTATCTCTTACCAAAGAGAATTTTCTATCATGGATCAGTACATTATATGTGTGTGTGTGTATAATATTTATTAAGATGAAACCAGAAAAAGCCTTTCGGAATTCTGATACCCAGAAAATATTAGTTATCTCAGCATTTGTCAAGCTGTTAATGGCCCTCACAAGCAGTTCATCTCACATCTACTTCTTTCTCGAACACCAAATCAGTGTGAGGGACCCTGTCAAAGGCCTTCTCCAGACTGACAAATGCTAAGTATAGGTGTTTGCTCCTAGTTAAACACATTTTTCTGTTGGCACTTCTTCCTAGTATAAAATGTTGGCACCTCTTCGTAGTATAAAACTGAACTGCACCTCATCCAGCTTAATCCTTTTTGTAATCTATTTTGCAATAATTCTTTTGAATATTTTCATAACCCATTGTGTGTGTGTATATATGTGTGTGACCGCGTGTGTACCGTTGGTGATTTTTTTTCCTCTGTCTTCCCTTCTCTGGATCTTTCCTTCTCCTATGTTTCCGACGGAGAGCTCCGCTCGAAACGTTAAACCCTCCTTCTTCCCTTCCTTCCTGAGCATCTAATAATACTATATTTGTTCCACGTCCTCGCATTGTGTTTTCTCTTTGTGTTTTCATGTTTGGATTAACTATATATATATATATATATATATATATATATATATATATATATACATATATAATATGTATTTGTGTGTGTATGTGTATATTTGATTGTATGTAAGTATATTTGTACAGTGCATATTTGTGTATGTGTATGAGTGTAAATGTGTGTGTGTGTGTATATATATATATATATATGTGTGTGTAAATGAATATGTTTTTGTACATATGTGTATATACTTTCTCCTCAACCTGCAAGTATGTGTTGTGTGTGTGCAAACAAATTTTATGTGTCTGTGTAAATGCATGTGCATATGTGTGTGTATACATGTTTTTATCTGTGTGTAGGTATGTACATATGCATGTGTACATGTTTATGTGTGTACATGTGTGTGTATGTGCGTGTACATGTGTGTGTGTTAGCATGCTGAGTATGGATATGTCTATGATGTTATGTTATTATATCTATGATATATATTATACACATGTATATATATACACTCACACACATACACATGTGGCTGCTCATATACACACACACACTGCTTTAGGTGTCCCTGATGACCTGACTTTTATCATTATTTCTGATTTGTAGCCTGAGAAAAAAAACCCGAAAATCAACTTTACACTGGCCACTATTTCTGCTCTAACAACTTCAAACCATAAAAAAAACATCATCAATTTTATTTCACCACTATCTTCACAGCACTTTGTAGCTAACATTACCATCACCATCATCATCATCATCATCATCATCATCATCTCCTTCATTATCATCATCATCATCATCATCATCATCATCATCACCATCATCATCATCATCATCATCATCATCATCTCCTTCATTATCATCATCATCATCACCATCATCATTGTCCACCATCTTTACCATCAACGTCTCCATCAACACCATCCTCCATGCCAACTTCCGCCCACTTTTCCAGCAACACCACCTTTGCCATTGTCAACGCCATCATTATCATCATCATCATCGTCATCATCACCATTGTTTATCATCATCACCATCATCATCACACCAATCTGCACCCTCTTTGCCATAAACACCACTGCCA
>NC_043011.1:31876540-31909040 GCF_006345805.1 Octopus sinensis | reverse complement strand
CTCACACACGTTTACACACACACACACGTGCACTCACATTCTCAAACACACACATACACCCCTCAACACACACACATACACACAAGCACACAATCACATACAAAATCATAATTCCTTTCTGGTCTCCCTCCTGCTTTTCCTCTGACATAATTCCATATCCTACTTCAGAGATTTTTATTCTTACCTGGTCGGTACCGCCTAATAGGAGAGTCAGCTGCTTTGATATTTTCACATGACAGGAGGGGTCTGTCATTAACCAGTTATTAAACAATGTTCAGCCTTCATTACATGTATTGTGTCTCACATTCCTGTCACTTGTAGATGCATGTATACTGTCACACAGTTTTCTCTATTATATCATTAATCACAAAGCTCTACTCTTCACTTTAAATGAATTTCCCACACATGCACCCCTCAACACACACACACATACACACACACATCACATACACACACACACATATACACATACACACATACACGCACACACTCGCATATACATTTATGATTGTATATACATATTACAGTACATACTCTTTTACTTGTTTCAGTCATTTGACTGTGGCCATGCTGGAGCACCGCCTTTAGCCGAGCAAATCGACCCCCAGGACTTTATTCTTTGTAAGTCTTAGTACTTATTCTATCGGTCACTTTTGCCGACCTGCTATGTTACAGGGACGTAACACACCAGCATCAGTTGTCAAGCGATGTTGGGGGGACAAACACAGACTCACAAACGTATTTAAGAGCACTCCATCGCTTACGGCGACGAGGGTCCCAGCTGATACGATCAACGGAACAGCTTGCTCGTGAAATTAACGTGCAAGTGACTGAGCAATCGACAGACACGTGTACCCCTAACCACTAAGCCATGTTCCTTCAAATATATGCATGCATATATGTGTGTGTGTGTGTATGTGTGTGAATGTATATATGCATGTATTCATGTATTTGTTTCTCAATGGTGTGTCAGTTTTAGGGAAGCTCTTGATTCCTGGGGTTATTCTCCTTCTCATTTAGAGCTGGTGCCAAATTCCACCATAAAGAGATAGTTTCCTTGAATCAAATTTATGTTGTATGTTATTTAGTATGGCTTTATTTGTTTTTGTTTTACAAATATATATACCACTTGCCACTCTGTAGTTATATCATTTAGATCGTTTTCCTTTCATTTATGCTAATTTTCATCTGCTGTACTAATGACACCTATTAAAGGCAAAACCAGGTATAAATACCTATCCTTTTCTCTTCCTATAATCTGGCTGTCTTTTCCTGAATGGCATATCAATTTTGGGGAATTCCTGATTCTTGAAATTATATACATTATTTACATTTGATGGATAATTGTCCTCATCTTTTTTGTTGTTAACACAATGTTTCAACTGATATACCCTCCAGCTTTCATCAGGTGTCTTGAAGGCTGGAGGGTATATCAGCCGAAACATTGTATTAACAACGAACAAGATGAGGACAATTATCCGTCAAATGTAAATAATGTACATAATTCTTCATCTCTTAAATATAGATCTTGAAATTATCTCCCCCTTTTTATTCGGAGATGATCCCTATTGCCACCAAGTGATTGTTCAAACCTCTTTATGCTTATATAGCATTGCTATTTTTTAAAAATTTCTACATCACATCATCATCATCATCATCATCATCGTTTAATATATTGTATTAAAACCATTCTATTTTTCAAATTTAAATTTTAAATTTAAAGTTCTGTTTAAAAACCTCTCTAGAGAGATTTTTAACCAGAAGTTTTAAATGGACTATTTGAAAGATTTCTTTTTCAAGGAATTGTTTGAGATTTTTAAGTATTTGTAAAAAAGATTTGAAAAGCATTTCAAAATATTTAGAAGATCTTTACCTATCCTTGCCAAAATGTTTTTTGCCCCACCTCTGCACCTTAAGAATTAGCTCTTAATCATTATTTTTTGATACTATATTAAAACTAGTTTTAAGTGGTATTTTGAGAAATTTTTTAATAATTATTTATACAATTATCTTTCGATAAAAATATCTTGTTAAAACACCTTATGAAACAATTCATCTCCATTTTAACACAATCAATGTCAAAAGAATCCACATCCAGATACACATTTAGAGATGACTAGACTACCCACGACCCGTTGGGTCACTGGGAAACTGAGTTTTCCAGCAATGTTTTGTTTTGTGGGGTTTTTTCCCCGGGTTATTTTGCATGATTTCAACGAATGCAACATCAAAAGGTTAGAGTTTCTTCCTTTTCAGGATGAAGTTAAATTTGGAACATTTTCCCATTATGCATCGTTTTGGGTATTTATACCCCCAAATTCTGAATATCTCAATAACTACTGCTCTGATTTACTTGTTTCATTCTGTTTGTATTAATATTTCAGGATAAAGTTAATTCATAGTATTTTCCCATTATGCTCCAGTTTGGCTGGGTAACATTGCAAGCAAGCAAGCAAGATTGAAACTGATTTTTAATGTATTGTAGATAACACATCCTAAACTGAAAGTCACCAATTTCAATGAAATTTACATCTAAATTTAATTTTAAAAATACATCTCAAAAAAGAATTGTTTGCACCATAAAAAAATAAATAAATGAACTCCTAATTGTTTATGAATTTATTTTGCAAGATTCCTGATGTGAAATCATGCGTTGAAACAGATATTGTTATATTTCGGGATGGTCATTTCTTTTTCTTGCTAATAAACACATGTGCTATATATTCGTTCTTCACTCATTTATTAATGCTCTTATTTTATCATATGTCCATTGTCTGGAAATCTTTCATTACACACCTGTGACTTCTTCAGTGACTCTTCTGTCCCATGTGTCTCCTCCTGTTCTGTTTTATCCATTCTGTTTTAATCAACAAAAAGAAAGAGAAAAAAGACTATATTTAAAATATATTCCAAAAATAATTACAAGCCTCCATACTACAAAAGTGAACTCACATTGTTATACATGAAAATCAGGACTTAACTATTGCAAATTAAAACATTTTATACCTGTAAAGAAATATTCTTCATTATTCACTAAGAGATGCCTCATACCATTACACAAGGCCCCACCCATCACAAATGAATTTCATTTAGTTTTGGGCAGATGCGACAGTATATTCTGCTAGCATTTCTCCTGTCAGTAGATCACACATTCACTTTATGCTGTCAAAGCCAGTAAAATATGAATTATGTTACATGAAAACAGATAAGGGAACATCTCACTGTAACAATATCTCAGTGTAATCTGTTTGTCTGATCTTAAGCTTGCATTATCTTAAAACAGATATAAAAACAAATGAACAGTATATATGTATAGAGATACCTATCCATCTCATATACATATACATTCACACATACATACATACATACATATATATATATATTTTGCGCAGGAGTGGCTGTGTGGTAAGTAGCTTGCTAACCAACCACATGGTTTTGGGTTCAGTCCCACTGCGTGGCATCTTGGGCAAGTGTCTTCTGTTATAGCCCCGGGCCGACCAATGCCTTGTGAGTGGATTTGGTAGACGGAAACTGAAAGAAGTCTGTCATATATATATGTATATATATATGTGTGTGTTTGTGTGTCTGTGTTTGACCCCCTAGCATTGCTTGACAACCGATGCCGGTGTGTTTGCGTCCCCGTCACTTGGCGGTTCGGCAAAGGAGACCGAGAGAATAAGTACTGGGCTTACAAAGAATAAGTCCCGGGGTCGATTTGCTCAACTAAAGGCAGTGCTCCAGCATGGCCGCAGTCAAATGACTGAAACAAATAAAAGAGTAAAAGAGTATTCAACCATAGTGCATCGATACCTATGCACACATGCATGCACACACATATTGAACTTTAAAGTTACTGTCAATCTTTTACTTGTAAAAGTTGATAAATATGTATATTCTACTAAAAGGTGTTGAATCATCCTTCAATATAACATTAAATTATTTTTATAAATAAACATTAAGCAACTATTAATGTGTGTGTGTGTGTGAGCTGGCAGTAGGGCAGCGAATTGGCAGAATCATTAGGATGCCGGGCAAAATGCTCAGTGGTATTTCATCTACTGTTACATTCTGAGTTCAAATTCCGCCGAGGTCGACTTTGCCTTTCATCCTTTCGGGGTTGCTTATGTAAGTAGTAGTTACACACTGGGTCAATGTAATCGACTTAATCCCTTTGTCTGTCCTTGTTTAGCCCCTTGTGGGCAATAAAGAAATAAATATATATACATAAATATATATATGTGTGTGTGTGTGTGTGGTGTGTACTTATATGCACACACATATACTTATATATTTATATGCATTATTTAAGTATCTATGTATATGTATTTAAACATATATTTGCATGTGTGTGTGTGTATATATATACATATAAATGAAAAAATGTATAAATAAACAACATAACATATACTGAATGTAAAAACAAATGGGCGACAAGCAGAAAGTCCATAATTCTTCATCAGTTATCGACCAATGGAACTGTTCAGTTTGTTTATACATTTTTTCATGTATCAAGTAATGGAACGCAGCACACATCAAATCTGTATTAACAAGTTTTATATATATATATTTACAGAGAGAGAGAGAGACTCAGACAGACCAAGAGCTAGATAGATATGTTAGTATGCATGCATGCATGTGTGTATACATATGTACATGTATATATGTGTGAATATGTATTATGTATGTATACAACAACACTGGTAGCAGTCTTGTTGCCATGGTTGAGGACTCAAGTGAAATAATGTTGAGTTACATCAGGATGACTGCCAAGGTGTTTAATGAAGGCTATAACCATGGTACCGGGAAAGAAGATGGATCAAGTGCTCCTAAATTATGCGAAGCTACTGACCTTACCACATAAGTCACAAATATTAGAAGATTGACTAACAATCTCATGACCTACCATTCATTTGTCTACGCAAGGGTGAATACACTTATTGCTCACCAGGAAATATACTTGTGTTACTAAGTCCTTCTCCAGTGAAGAATGTACTACTCAACGTAGATTAGTTATTAGTCACCTACTGAATAATAGCTTCATTGACTTTGGAATAGAAGATATACAAAGCTCATTCTATTATATTTATGTTTGGTGATGGTGCATGGCTTAGTGGTTAGGGCATTCAGCTCATGATTGTAAGGTCGTGAGTTCAATTCCCAGCAATGTGTTGTGTCCTTGAGCAAGACACTTTATTTCACATTGCTCCAGTCCACTCAGCTGTCAAAAATGAGTTGTACCTGTATTTCAATTTTAATAAGGCATTAAATGAAATAAAAATTGTTGCTACTGATATAGGAAGACAGTGATTTCACAGTCACTGGTATTGAATATGTAATTGTTATCTGCAATAGAAGCAAAATTAAATTAAAATAGTTATCTATCTATCATACTTAATGTAAATACATTTTGAAACAGCAAATTTACTATGATATTTGTTGAAAACATTTTGCCTTAGCATGTGTTTGTCAGTCAGTACTTGCTTCTGACGACGCGCAACAAGATAGAAATGCACATCTAATATTGTCGCTGCTGCTGCTGCTATTTGTATTTTTAAACACAGTACATAAATAATAGATATTATCTTCAGATAACTATCAACGTAACTTTGCTTTCTCACTATGTATTTACTTTAAGTATGATGCACAAATGGCTATTTTAATCTAATACTGCTTTTCTGCATATAACAGACACACACACACACACACACACACACTCACACATGCATATAGATATTTATTTATTTATTCGATAGATGGAAACTATTTGCAAGCCCATTGTGTGTGTGTGAGTATATAATGAAATAAGGTACTCATTAATTAATTAAAGGGATCTTTAGAAATGGTCGTAATGAATTGATACCTGTCCTTCAGTTGGTACTTATATATACAGATAGATAGATAGATATATGTATGAATGTATATGCATATGAAATAGGTATTCCTCTCTCTCTCTCTCTCTCTATATATATATATATATACTTATGACATAGACCAGTGGTTTATAAACTAATTTTGTCACAGAATCATTTTATGGTTTTTCTAAAAATTGTGGGACTCATACCAACATTTTACAATCAACTCCTGTCACGCTAATTTTAATAAGGCATTAAATGTGACCTTGTGTGTACCGTTGGCGATTTTTTTTCCTCTGTCTTCCCTTCTCTGGATCTTTCCTTCTCCTATGTTTCCGACGAAGAGCTCCGCTCGAAACGTTAAACCCTCCTTCTTCCCTTCTTTCCTGAGCGTCCAATAATGCTATATTTGTTCCACGTCCTCACATTGTTGTGTTTTTTTGTGTTTTCTTGTTTGGATTAACTATATATATATATACATTGTTCATTTGTTTTTACACCTGTTTTACATTAGTATATTAATATACATACTATACACCCAATATGTGAACTTGTTTAAGCATAATTTAAGGTGGTAAACCCTACCCACTAACCTTTAGGCCATGTGTCTTCACTTACATATATATATATTATATATGTATGTATATATATATATATATATATATATATATATATATATATATTATATATATATAGCCAAAATTGCAAAGATAATCTGGAAAGAAAACTCCGAATGACCATCCTTGTTTTTCTTGCCCGTTTTGTATCATCTGTCTGGATGTTTTGTTGTCCCCTTTTTTTCTGTATCATCTAACTGTCTGAATGTTTAGCGTTCTTGTCCCATTCTTCGTATTTCTGTATATATATATATATATATACATACATACATAAACATACGCACATACACACACATACATGTGTACATAGTTAATACTTAGTTAATAATACATGTCAAACCTCTAATTACAGTGAAATGATTATCTCAACTTATAATAGATACAAGTGAGTCTTTGTGTGTGTGTGTGTGTTTGTGTATGTGTGTGTGTGTGTGTGTATTTATATGCATATTTGTTATACAAATGTAGAAAAATAATTATCTCAATACATGTCATGGAAAATATTTATTCACCCAAACCTGATGTTTCGTTCCATCACATCTCAGAGTTTGTTCACCTGAATGAACGCACTAACATGAGAAATACTGGAATGTCTTTGGCATGAATCATGTGAGTTTTGAATGAATATATCATCACCTGACATAAAGCCACCTCCTTCAGTATTTCCACTTCGGTTGAAGGAATCTTGTGTTCTCTGTTACTTGGTGACCTTACTGGTGCTGTTGCCACAGAAGAAGTACTCAGTACATCCTGTGAAGTAACTTTCGTTACCAACCCAGCTGAAACCAGCTCTGGCACTGAGTATAAATGTATTATTTTCTTAAGTTTTGGATTAAAATCTTCCACCAAACCTTAGTCATAATTTATGTTCCTAAAACTAAGTTAACTATAGGCACAGGAGTGGCTGTGTGGTAAGTAGCTTGCTTTCCAACCACATGGTTCTGGGTTCAGTCTCACTGCATGGCACCTTGTGCAAGTGTCTTCTACTATAGCCTCAGGCCAACCAAACCCTTGTGAGTGGATTTGGTAGACAGAATCTGAAAGAAGCCTGTCGTATATATATATATACATATATATATGTGTGTGTGTTTGTGTGTGTGTGTTTGTCCCCTTAACATTGCTTGACAACCGACGCTAGTGTGTTTATGTCCCCATAACTTAGCAGTTCGGCAAAAGAGACCGATACAATAAGTACTAGGCTCACAAAGAATAAGTCCTGGGATCGATTTGCTTGACTAAAGGCGGTGCTCCAGCATGGCCGCAGTCAAATGACAGAAACAAGTAAAAGAGTAAGTTATTTTACTAAATTCTTTGTTATATTTAAAGTAATTTAAAGAAACACAGGGCATCTCAAAATAAATACAGTAAGAAAAGGGTTAAGGTGGCAAACTAGTAGGGTTGTTAGCATGCCAGACAAAATGCTTAGCAGCATTTCTGCTAGCTTCAGGTTTTGAGTTCAGATGTCACCAAAATTGACTTTGCCATTCAGGGTCGATGAAATAAGCACTAGTTGTGCATTTCAGGCCTTGTACCTATGGCTGAAAGGATTAGGAAGAGCGTCCAGCTGTAGAAACCCTGCCAAAGCAGAAATCAAAGCTGGGTGCAATCCTCTCACTCACCACCTCCTGTCGAACCATCTAAGCCATATCAGTATGGAAGATGAGCATTAAATGATGATGATGCTGAATGTGCATGTGTGTTTGTGCTTTATGATTTTGCCTAGGCATAAAGATGGTACAAGCTATAATGTAATGCACAACCATTCAGCTCCGAGTGCAGAGCTTTTCATAGCAGAAACAATTGTAAACCTCTGAAGTTGATTATGTAACTGCAGTTCTAGAGCATTTGTATGTATGTGTGTGTATGTATATGTGTGTGTGTGTGTGTGTGTGTATCATATGTATATGTATATATACATGTATATGTATGTATATATTTATATATATAAATACACATACACATGTATATATATATACACACACGCACATATATATATATATACACATATATATGCATCAAACGTTATGCAATCATTCATCAGGGGGCAGAGAAAAAGAGAAGAAAAGGGGAAAACAGTCAAAGAGTTTACATCCTCTCAGCTTGAAAAACTGGCTGCAACTCATAATGGACACACACAAGTATATATATATACATATATATATATAATATCCATATATGGATACATATATGTATCTCTAGAGCCCATGCCTCCCACACCCTCAGGGTTGGCACCCTCAACGTTGGCACTCTGAAAGGTAGGTCTGGTGAGATAGTCGAGATGCTTGAACGGAGATGTGTGGATATATGTTGCATGCAAGAAATAAGGTGGAGAGGAGGATCAGCTAGGTTCCTCACAGGCAAGGAACGCAGGTACAAGATTTTCTGGGCAGGGAACACTGACGGGGTTGGTGGCGTGGGTATACTTATCGCTGAGAAATGGGTAGATAAAGTAATTGAGGTAATCAGAGTATGTGACAGAATACTTAAGATTAGATTAGTGCTTCATCATAGTTTAGCAACCATTATATCAGCCTATGCTCCTCAGTCGGGGCTACCCGATGGACAGAAAGACCGATTCTATGACACTCTACTGCAGACTACCTCGTGACGAACGACAGAGACCTTATCTTTGTGGCTGGTGACTTCAATGGTCACGTTGGACGACATGCTGGGGGCTTCCATGGCGTACATGGAGGCTATGGCTATGGCTCCCGCAACGAGGAGGGAACCAGGCTGCTGGAGTTCTGCGATGCAAATAATCTTATGATTTGCAACACTAACTTCAGGAAAACCACCTAGTAGCCACCTATCATTACCAATCGGGCCAACATACCAGCCAAATTGACTACATCCTTACAAGGCAAAGGGAGAGATGGCTGCTTATAAATGCCAAAACCTTCCCAGGTGAAGAATGTACCCCACAACATAGACTGGTAGTTAGTGACTTTAGGATCAGGACTAGGAGGACAACCAGAAGACGACAAATATGGAGAAGAAGGATCTGGAAGCTTAAAGATCCTGCAAATGGACAGAGATTTAGGGACATATTACTTGAAGCCTCTGACGAAGTAGAGGGGATAGAGCATCACAGGGGGTAGAAGACAGCTGGACGTTTCTAAGGGACAACCTGCTGAGAGCCACTGACCAGATCTGTGGCTGGTGCAAAGTCCCCTCTCGACCTAGAATAACGTGGTGGTGGAACAATATTGTAGACAGGGCTATTAGAGAAAAGAGACAGGCTTGGAAGGTCTGGAAAAATGGGGGTAGCAGGGGATTGTATCAGACTGCCAAAAGAGAAGCTAGGAGACAGGTTTATTTAGCCAGAGGGGAAGCAGATAAGAAAAAATTTGCCAATGTTCTGCGCCGTGAGGACCAAAGACTGGAGGTGTTTCGTGTTGCAAGACAGTGTGTGAGAGAGAATCGTGATGTGGTAGGAGAGAAGTGTGTTCGCATGGAAGATGGTTCACTTGCGCTAAATGAGGATGCAAAGAGAGAGGTTTGGAGATGCCACTATGAAAGGTTGCTGAATGAAGAAAATGAATGGGATAAAGAGAGTCTGCCGAATGTTGACCCAACAGAGGGACCAGCTATCCGAGTTGATAGTTCCGTGGTAGCTAAGGCAATTAGAAGCATGAAGACAGGGAAAGCCCCAGGCCCATCAGGAATCACTGCAGAGATGCTCAAAATGTCTGGTAGTGTCGGCTATAGCCTAGTCACCCGTATAGTTAATCAGGTGATACACAAAGGGGTCATACCCAATGACTGGTGTAGCAGTATAATAGTCAACTGCTACAAAGGTAAAGGTGATGCCCTAGATACAAATAACTACAGAGGTATCAAGCTGTTGGACCAGGTGATGAAGGTTACGGAGAGGGTCATAGCCCAACTAATTAGAGAGAGAGTTAGTTTAGATGAGATGCAGTTTGGGTTTGTGCCAGGGAAAAGTACTACTGATGCTATATTCCTGGTAAGGCAGCTGCAGGAGAAATACCTAGCCAAAGATAAGCCCCTGTACCTGGCTTTTGTTGACATGGAGAAAGCCTTCGACAGGGTCCCCCGATCCCTTATCTGGTGGGCAATGAGGAAACTAGGGATAGATGAATGGTTAGTGAGAGCTGTGCGGGCCATGTATAGGGACGCCGCTAGTAGGGTGAGGGTTGGAAATGTGTACAGTGAAGAATTCCGGGTAGAGGTAGGAGTCCACCAAGGCTCAGTACTCAGCCCCCTCCTATTTATCATAGTCCTCCAGGCAATAACGGAGGAATTCAAGACAGGATGCCCTTGGGAGCTCCTCTATGCTGATGACCTTGCTCTAATTGCTGAGTCGCTATCAGAACTGGAGGAGAAGTTTCAGGTGTGGAAACAAGGATTAGAATCGAAGGGCCTCAGAGTCAATCTAGCTAAAACCAAAGTCGTAATCAGTAGGAAGGTAGACAAATCACAAACACCTTCAGGTAGATGGCCCTGCTCGATCTGTAGAAAAGGTGTAGGTAGAAACTCTATAAGATGCACCAAGTGTAAGCTATGGACACATAAGAGATGCAGCAATGTCAAAGGAAGGCTAACTAGGAAGATGGTTTTTGTATGTGGCAGATGCTCAGGAACAATAAACACTGAAAATGCTCTGAGACCAACTTCCGTCACTTTCCAGGGAGAAAAACTAGAAATAGTTGATAGTTTCCGTTACCTAGGTGACCAAGTCAGCAGCGGGGGCGGGTGTGCTGAAAGTGTAACTGCTAGAGTAAGAATAGCTTGGGCAAAGTTCAGAGAGCTCTTACCTCTGCTGGTGACAAAAGGCCTCTCGCACAGAGTGAAAGGCAGACTGTATGATGCGTGTGTACGAACAGCCATGCTACATGGCAGTGAAACATGGGCCGTGACTGCTGAGGATATGCGTAAGCTCGCTAGAAATGAAGCCAGTATGCTCCGATGGATGTGTAATGCCGGTACTCACACTCGGCAGAGTGTAAGTACCTTGAGAGAAAAGCTGGACCTAAGAAGCATCAGTTGTGGTGTGCAAGAGAGACGTTTGCGCTGGTATGGTCATGTGGCGAGAATGGATGAAGATAGTTGTGTGAAAAAGTGCCACACCCTAGCGGTTGAGGGAACCTGTGGAAGAGGCAGACCCAGGAAAACCTGGGACGAGGTGGTGAAGCACGACCTTCGAACTTTAGGTCTCACTGAGAGAGACCGAGACCTCTGGAAGTGTGCTGTGCGCGAGAAGACCCGGCAGGACAAGTGGCCTTCTACATGGGATGGAGCCAGTCTACGTATGCATACCTTCCCTTCTTGGGACACAAAACTCTACTTGTGAAGACGTGATGAGGCAAGTGAGGATCAGAATCGAAATCGATCAATGGAAATTGCGGATGTGCTACCAGTGCTGGTGGCATGTCAAAACTCTGCTTGTGAAGACCCGTTGAGGCAAGTGACGATCAGAATCGAAATCGATCAATGGAAATTGCAGATGTGTTACCAGTGCCGGTGGCATGTAAGAGAACTTTCCGTTTCGCGACCGTTGCCAGCACCGCCCCGTTTCGTGTCCGTTGCCAGCCTCGCCTGGCCCTCGTGCCGGTGGCACATAAAAAGCACCATCCGTTCGTGGCCGTTTGCCAGCTCTGTCTGGCACCAGTGCGGGTGGCACGTAAAAAGCACCCACTACACTCACGGAGTGGTTGGCGTTAGGAAGGGCATCCAGCCGTAGAAACAGTGCCAGATTTGACTGGGCCTGATGAAGCCTTCTGGCTTCACAGACCCCAGTAGAACCGTCCAACCCATGCTAGCATGGAAAACGGACGCTAAACGATGATGATGATGATGATGATATATATATATATATATATATGTGTGTGTGTGTGTGTGTGTGTATATAATTATATATATGTATATATATATATATGTGTGTGTGTGTGTGTGTGTGTGTGTGTGTATATAATTATATATATGTATATATATATATATATATATATATATATATATATGCGTGTGTGTGTACATATATATGTATATAGCGGGTGCAGTGATTAAATAGTATAAATTATGCAAAAATGGAAATAACACAGACATATCATTTTAACAGATATATTTTCCAAAATAACATGAAAATATCTTGAAATACTAAAGAATAAATTTATTCGATAAAATCGCCATCGGCTTCAACCATGGCCTCCAGACGACTTCAGAATCTCCTGCAACTCTTCTGGATGGGCTTCTTGTTTAAGTTGGTGAATGCTGCCATAATCCTTGCCTTCAGTTCATCTTTGGTGTTACAAAGAGTTTTGTCGGCCTCTCACTCAACTGTGCTTCACACATAATAATCAAGGGGGTTGTAGTCTGAGGAGTTAGGAGGCCAGATGTTAGGGGAGATGTGGTCGCAGAAATTGTCTGACAGTCATGACTGGGTTCTTCTGCTTGTGTAGTATGGTGCAGAGTCTTGTTGCCAGACATAGGGTCTTTCAGTAGCCACCCTCTTAACCCAGGGCAGCACTACCTCCTCCAGGCACTTAATGTAGGCCTCTATGTTGAGTCTGAACCATGTGGAAAGATGAATGGAGGTATAATGTCACCATCACTAATGGTCACTCCAAACACCATGATGTTGACTGGATGTTTGATTTTTATCACTCTTGGTACATGACCTCAGATTGCACTGTCCTCAGATTGACACTCAAACACTTGGAAATATTCATATTGGAGCTTCCAGCACAAATGCCAAGCTGTACAACATGTTGTTTCAAAATTTCTAGCCAGGCAAATTGTGTCATGGTACTGTTTTTCTCACAGACAGTGCCCAACTGACCCTACTATACAGTGTAGTCGACAAAATGGAAAACAAACTATGCACATGCACGAAATTAAAAATATAGAATGATGAAAATGACAATGTACCATCGCACCCTGTATATGTGTGTGTCAGAAATGTTAGCACGCCGGGCGAAATGCTTAGCTGCCGTTACATTCTGAGTTCAAATTCCGCTGAGGTCAACTTTGCCTTTCATCCTTTCGGGGTTGATAAATTAAGTACCAGTTATGCACTGGGGTTGATGTTATCAACTTAATCCCTTTGTCTGTCCTTGTTTGTCCCCTCTGTGTGTAGCCCCTTGTGGGTAGTTAAGAAATAAAATATATATATGTATATGCATACACACATGCATGTATATATATATGCATACACATATATGTATATGCATATATATATATATGCATGTGTCTGTGTGTGTGCATGTATATATATATATATATATGTATGTATAACATATATAGATGGACAGACATACATGCATGCATGCACACACACACACACACACACACACCACACACACACACACACGCACACACACACACACACACACACACACACACACACACACACACAAGGTGGAATTCCTGAACATTGACCTGCAATTATTTCTAGTTCAGATAATAGTCGAGACAGGTGTGCTTGCTGGCAGTCCTCTTAAGCTGACTAGTTTTCTCAACTATGACATCAACGTATGAACTGTAGTCAGCAATCTGATGGTATTTGTTGTTGTTGTTGTTGTTGTTGTGGTGGTGGTGGTGGTGGCGGCGGGGACGGCGGTGCCGCCGCTGTTGATGGTCTTGCAGCTGGTACTGGTGTTGGGATGGTGCTTACATAGAAAACATGCCTTATCACAATGTTATTTAACCCCAGGTCAACCTTGATTGAGCAGGCCCATGACCAAAGGCATCAAGTCATGATCATCCTGTCTTTTACTAGACTAGTCCACTTTAGAATACATGATCCACTATGTCCACTATGTCCTTTCCCCACTATGTCACCATAAGCTATTTGACTGCTATTTCTTGGAAGTCATATGACCATGTAACCATGTGACCATCGTTGGCTCACAATCTCATTAATTTTCACAATGCTACGGTTCTGCTGCTTACCCAGTAATCTCTCAGCCTGCTAGAAATAACAACCAAATTACCCCAAGTCACACCCAACTAATTTAAAAAAAGGAAGGACATAATAAACAATGTCTTAGACCTGTGGTTCTCAACTGGAGTCCATATGGCCCTTGGGGGTTCTATATAAGATTTTGTTGTTAAAATTTATTTACAATAAATTGGTTATATACAATACACAAAATATTTTAATAGGCTTGCTTAGGAACCACATGGTTCTGGGTTCAGTCCCACTGCATGGCACCTAGGGCAAGTGTCTTCTACTATAACCTCGGGCCAACCAGAGCCTTGTGTGTGGATTTGATAGACGGAAACTGAAAGAAGCCCGTTGCAAAAATATGTGTGTGTGTGTGTGTGTGTGTGTGTGTGTGTGTGTTTGTCCTCCCCACCAACATCGCTTGACAACCAGTGCTGGTGTGTTTACATCCCCGTCACTTAGCAGTTCAGTAAAAGTGACCCATACAATAAGTACTAGGCTTACAAAGAATAAGTCCTGGAGTCGATTTGCTCGACTAAAGGCGGTGCTCCAGCATGGCCACAGTCAAATGACTGAAACAAGTAAAAGAATAAAAGAGAGTAATTATTATTGTACAATTCCCAATAATATCTAATTATAAAAATATATTGGAATATTTTTAACATTGAATAGCTAGGACGGGCCATCCAAGTAAAACAGGAACCAAAGGGGTCCATAGGCAAAAAAATCGTTGAGAAATGCTGTCCTAGATAATAATAATAATAACAATAATAATAATGCACATGGTTGGAATGAATTTAATCATAAGTCTTCTCAGTAAAACAATGCCAACAACTGCATGTTGTTACAAACCTGTATTACTCCATTTCCTATTAGGTGGACTGTGCCATTTCTCTTATTGTCTTGGCCATCAACTCAACACAACACCAATAACATTGATATAAATTGCTGACCTCCAGCTTCGTATTGATTTTGCCAACCACTCTCTCTCATACAATTTTCTATATAATCTGTTCTCTTTTTCCATATAATTTATTCGCTTAACATGTTCATATATGGCGGATATGATCTTGCAATTGTGAAGCTAAAAATAACTTTAATTTAGAAATTATATGTCTGTGAAATCCTCGCTATGAACTGATCAGGAATTGATTTTAATAGTAAATAGTCAAAAATGAGTGGGTGTTATAATAATAGCCTAACATTTATTATTATTATTATTATTATTATTATTATTATTATTATTATTATTATTCTCCTTAAATGCCCACATCGTTTTTATGAAACCTCAGTAGTTATATAAAACATTTATGGTGGAAGGTTGTTGGGAGTTTTGAAATCCAACATTATCAATGTGTGTGTGTGTGTGTTTGTTTATGTGTGTGTGTGTATATATATATATATGTGTGTGTTTATATATATATATATATCATCGTCATCATCATTTAACGTCCACTTTCCATGCTGGCATGAGTTGGACAGTTTGACTGAAAACTGATAAGTCGGCAGGTTCATATCTGATTTGGTAAGGTTTCTACTACTGGATGCCCTTTCTAATGCCAATCACTCCGAGAGTGTAGTGGGTGTTTTTTACATGCCACCAGCACAGGTGCTAAAGATCTGACACTGGCATTGGCCACAACTATGATCTTGGTTTGAGTCTCTATGTCCGAGTCTCTATTTGCTGTCCGGCAATGTTTATTCAGACACATTTTGTGATGTCAGGCGCGAAAATACCTTAAGCTAAGCCTGAAAGCAATGAAGTCATAAAAGAATCATCCATAACTTGCAGTGAGCAATATTTATTAAAATAAAAGTATTAAGAACACAGAATAACATGTAACAAAAACAATTTGCAAATATATTTACATTCCCATATAACAGTTAAGAACATCACCATTATTATATTACGCATGTGCGGAAGTGTTTGTTCAACTAAGTGCTGCTGGCTTAATTACGCACGACTGAAGTTAGAGAAGGGGTGCGTATTATATACAAGGTTTAGGTTTTTCAGAGGTACAGCCCTGTAAAATTCCCCTGCATATTATACTCAAGGGCAGACTATTCTTGAAGATTTAGGGTAATGATGAGGGTGGTGAGGATGAGGAAAAAGAAGAAAAAAAGAAATGCCTATATTTTTAGAATATAAAAAGAGACAATGGCTGTTGGTGTTCCTTTTGTAAAAGTATATTTGCATCAATGAATAAGAGTTAATGGTCCAAGGTGTAGATGAAGCCTTTTAGTCAAACAGATGTATCTATCATCATACACACTCTTTATTTTCTCATCAATTATGTTGCTGTCACCTCTGACCCATTTTTCTTGGATTCAAAAACAAAATAATGATTATTTTTTTAATGGATATTTTTTTAACAAGAAAAAAATACAAAAGATGGAAAGGAAAGAAGAAGAGAAGAGAGAGAGAGAGAGAGAGAGTGTGTGTGTGTGTGGTGTGTGTGTGTGTGTGTGTGGTGTGTGTGTGTGTATTGTGTGTGTGTAGAGGAACAGCTGTTGGGGTTTGAACTCAGCTTGATCAAAGGTGTGTCCTATTGGTTGTGACACTAAGTAGTTTGTAAATTCAAGAAAAACACAAGGTGTGAATCTTAAGTAGTAATATCAGTAACAGCAGTAGCAGCAGCCACAGTAGTAGTAGTAGTAGAGTAACAGCAGCAGCAGAAGCTGTAGCGGTGGTAGGAGGAGGAGGAGTAGGAAGAGGAGGAGCTCAAGTAGAACTCAAGCTGTGAAAGGGTGGTTATAAGATCAAAGATCAAAGTAACCAATTGTTGTTAACATATTTTAGCAAATACTCAGCCTGTTAAGCAGGTTTTTTTTTTAATAAAATCTAAGACTTAAAACATATGCTGTCTCTGTTTTGGTGACATATAGAGAGTTAATTGTCACAAATTTTGCTGTTATATTTATTGTTTATTATAGCATAGATGTAGGTCAAGTAGTAACTATGTTGAGAAATTCCCTGAATTGGATCTGTTATTGAGGTTTTTTTTTTTTTTTGAGATAAAGGTAGCAGTTAGGTTGTAGGATTTGGAATAGGTATAAGATATGATCTGTGGTAGAACTGACTGTTTGTTGATGGGACTTAGGACATAGATAGATAGATAGATAGATAGATAGATAGATAGATAGATAAATGTAGCTTAAGATGTAGGCTGAGAATGTCCCTGAATCTGTTTTTGAGATTTGAGATAAAGCTAGCAGTCAAGTTACAGGATCTGGATCGGGGATTAGATATGGTCTGTGGTAGAACTGACTGTTTGTTAATGGGACTTAGGACATAGATAGATAGGTAGGTAGACAGATAGATCGATAGATAGATAGATACATACATACATACATACATACAGAGACAGACAGAAAGATAGATAGATAGATTGATTGACAGACAGATAGACAGACAGACAGACAGACCTACAGACAGACAGACAGACAGACAGATAGATAGATAGATAGACAGATAGATAGATAGACAGACAGATAGATTGACAGACAGATAGATAGATAGACAGAAAGATAGACAGACAGAAAGATAGACAGACAGATAGATAGACAGACAGATAGATAGATAGATGTGGTCTAAGATGTAGGCTGAGTAGTAACTACGCTGAGAGGCTCCCTGAATTTGCTTTTGAGTTTTAGTGGTTAGTGTATAAGATTTAGATCAGAGATAGATAGGAACTACTAAGTTCTGAGGATGTAAACACACCAACACTAGTTATCAAGCAGTGGTGTGAGACAAACACAGAAACAAAGACACACGCATGTATTATCATGCTTGATAGCTAAATCCACATGTTTTTGTTTTTTTATTCTCTCTCTCTGTTTATTTTCTCTTATTCCTTTCTGTTGAAGAGCGTAGGCTCGAAATGTAAAAGAGTTTCTCACTTTCCCGAACATCAGACTAATACACCTGCTTTTTGTTCATACTCCTGTCTTCGTCTTTTGTTTTGCTGTAAATTTCAACTATATATATATATATATATATTTTCTCTAGTTTCAGCTCAGAGCTACGGCCATGCTGATGCATATATATGTATATGCACACATATATATATATATGTATGTATATATGTATATTTATATGTACATATGTATATATATGTAGATATATATTTATGTATATATGTGTATGTGTGTATATATATATATATATATATATATATATATATATATATATATATATATATATATATATATATATATATATATATATATATACATGTATATATGTATATATATATATATATGTGTGTGTGTGTGTGTGTGGTGTATATATATATATATATATATATATTATATATATATATATATACATATATATATATATATACATATATACATGCATATCTATCTATCTATCTATTATATATATATATATATATATATATATATATATATATATATACAATGGGCTTCTTTCAGTTTCTGTCAACCAAATCCACTTATAGAGTGGATTTGGTTGGTAAGCAAGCTCCTTACCACACAGCCACGTCTGTGCCTTAATCAGTAATATAATAAAACTTTGATTCTCTGTAGTGAAAATTTAATAAATTGTTTGTTTTGTTATTCTTGCAGTTGTTCTTGTTGGAGACTCAGGAGTCGGAAAGACTAACCTACTTTATAGGTTTACACGAAATGACTTCAATTCAGAAAGTAAAAGTACGATCGGTGTTGAATTTGCAACCAGGTGAGTGTTGTCATTGTTTCTTATCATATGTACTGTTAGGTAGGGTCCACTGCTGGAGAGGCAGGTTATGTAGTCAGTCCATTGCTGGTCAAGTTTGGGATGTTGGACTGTCAACAATCCTTTAATGTGTTAACTCTCAAATTGCATGATGCACCTTGGTATAAGCACGTAAACTGTAGGTGCAAGTTTCTGTGGCAAACAATTGGAGACTTGTATTATCAAGAAATGTTTTATTAGGTTAGATTGTTGATTTCAAATCCTACCATGAGTACCACTAGGGACAAAAAAAATGGTTTCTACCAAGGTAACTTACCCTAGATATATTACAGAGAGAGAGAGAGAGAGAGAGTGTGTGTGTGTGTGTGTGTGTGTGTATGTGGTAAGGGAGGTTTGATGGTTGGTGGGAGCAGAGAGAGATATATGGTTTGAGATAAACTGGGCAGTTGGTCTCCCTCAAGGTCCAGTCCTTCTGGCAGTGTGATGACTTGTGTGTCTCAATGGCCCTGAAGACCACACCAGCAGAGCATAAGCTTCTGGCAATGGCCTCTCATGCTTAACAGGCCAAAGGACTAAGGCCAAACTGATATGATCCACCTCTTCATGGAGGTGAAAAATGGGTTTGCATTGAGCAAACATCTATACCTAGAAAAAAGGCAAATCGCTGACACATGAAAACCAAGACCTGGGAGAGGAAAATCTTCCTTCAAGGAAACATCAAGATGATGTTTGCAACTGGAAGGACAGTACAGGTAACATAGGCAATAAAAAAGCAGGGATCCATTTGGTGAGAAGCAGAAAAAACAATCTAGAGTTGAGAAGTGGAGAAAATTTTTCAATGGCCTGTGCTCCATAGGGAATAAAGAGTTTGAGACAGACTGTGCAGACTGGTTCTTTAGGTGCTAGGACAAACATTGAAAGATGATCGACAGAAGCTGAGCTGGAAATTGATGTAGATTGGGATAGACGATTGATGGGACTCGGTCAGATGTGATCTCAGGTAGATTGGCGAGTTTGGTCTGTTGTAGCTGGGGCAAAGATTGGTTGTTATTGTTGTTGTGAGCTAGATTGTGGACTCAGCTCACGGTAATCTGATAATTTTTAATTAGACAATATTCATTAACTTAGACTACTAATAGTTAGTTTACAACAAAGTTGCATCACACACAGACACACACACACACACACACACACAGGCAGAGAGTGACAGATAGACAGAAGTTCGCTTCCCAACCACATGGTTTCAGGTTCTGTCCCACTAGACGTTAACTTGGAGAAGTGTCTTCTACTACATGTCTGAATCAACCAAAGCCTTGTAGGTAGATTTGGTACATGGAAATTGAAAGAAGCCTGTTGAATATATATATATATATATATATTTATATATATATATATATAACAAAACCAGTAATGCTTTCTCTATATAATTTTTTTAAAATTATTTTTATTAAACTTCTTCTTAAATTGAAATGTCTTAGACTTACTTCTGTGCTATTTCCACCTCATCTTTTATACACACACACACATGCACACATATATATACATATAAGCAAATATGTATGTATGTATATCTATATGTGTATATGTGTGTGCGTCACCTTTTCTTGACATCAAGTGACAGCTGTAAGCAAACATCACCTACACACAAGCAGTGTCATTCATTTCGAGTCTTGAGTGACAACATATCTAGGCAAAGAGAGATATAACGTTGCTTGAAAATGCATAAGAGTTGGCAACTGGAGGCTCATCTGACTATTGAAAATCTACCTCAACTGATTTCCTGGAACCCATACAAATACAGAAAAGCAGATGTTAAAACGACGACGATGACACTTGAATAGCAAACAGCATATATAGCTTACATGTCTTTATTTCTAAACTGAATCATTACTAAGATCAGTGTTTATCTATTGATTTATCTGTTAACCTGGTTTTCTGTTTCTGTCTTCAATGCAATATGATATAATTATATGCATTACTGTTTGGTACAATGCAGCAAGATAAAGTTTAATAATAATATTGTGCTAAAAAGCTGTGAGCTGGCAGAATCGTTAGCACACCGGGCGAAATGCTTAGTGGTATTTCGTCTGCTGTTACATTCTGAGTTCAAATTCCGCCAAGGTCAACTTTGCCTTTCATCCTTTCGGGGTCGATTAAATAAGTACCAGTTATGCACTGGGGTCGGTGTATTCGACTTAATACCTTTGTCCTTGTTTAACCCCTCTATGCTTAGCCCCTTGTGGGCAATAAAGAAATAAGAAACGTTAGCATGCCAGGCAGAATGCTTAACAGTATTTCATCTGTCTTTACATTCTGAGTTCAAATTCTGCCGAGGTTGACTTTGCCTTTAATCCTTTCGGGGTCAATAAATTAAGTACCAGTTGTGTACTGGGGTAGATCTAATCGATTGGCCCTGTCCCCCAAAATTTTGGTCCTTTTGTCTAGTGTAGAAAAGATTATTAAAGGCAGCGAGCTGGCAGACATGTTAGCACACTGGGCAAAATGGTTAGCGGTATTTTATCTGTCGTTATGTTCTGAGTTCAAATTCCGCCAAGGTCAACTTTGCCTTTCATCCTTTTGGGGTCAATAAATTAAGTACCAGTTGCGTACTGAGGTTGATCTAATTGACTGGCCCACTCCCCCAAAATTTCAGGCCTTGTGCCTAGGGTAGGAAAGAATAATAATTTTGTACTGTTCAATTCATCACAATACTTTGTATAGATGGTGAAGTGGTAGAGTTCTTTAGAACAATACAGCATTAAATTGAATTCTTTGCCATGCATATTCTCTCTCTCCCTCTCTCTCTCTCTCTCTCCCTATCTCTCTCTCTCATTCTTTTTCTCTGATAAATCATCCATCATCTCTGGCAGACCTGAAATAGGATGAGCTCTGCTAGGTTTGCAAATACCTAAGATGCAATGTACACCATAACTGTGATCCTATGATGCCATCTAGAATTGAGGACCCAAATCAAGTCAAAGCAGTATTTTATAGCAATTACTTTTCCTTGCTTCAGTCCCAAAGTTCTCAACTGGGATCCATATAAAATTTTGTTGTTAAAATTTATCTGCAGTAAATTGGTTGTACTTCTACAAAGGCAACATATCTTAACAGTTGTGTTTATTTTTACAGTCTATAATAATAAATGCAGGAACAAATTTCTGTGTGTCAGTGTGTCACACTTTGACCTTCCTCTCTCACATGCTGATAATTGTGGTTGTGGTGGTGGTAGCTGAGGTGGTCAAACATGACGGTGATAGTAAGGGATGTGAACAACAGTGGTGATGGTGGTGGCATGAGAAGTCTGAATGGTGTGTGTATGGCAGTTGTGGTGGCGATGGTGGTGGTACTGGAGATGGTGTGATGGTTGAAAACAATCAACAAAATAGAGAAAGAAAGAAAGAGGTTAGACAGAAAAATAAGTGTACTGACCCCAGAATGGGAAGACAAAAAGTGTTTATCATGAAGCTTTGCAATAAGTTCCAAGTCCACATATTATATCATTGTTCTGACGAAAATTGTTCATGGCTTGAAAAATATTGGTCAATTTTTAAAATTGTGAAACAGGTCAGTTGATCCAAAATTCTTTGTAAACTAAATATATCTCTTTCTGTGTATATATATACTACCAAAATATGACCTTTTTGAACTTAGAATTTTCTGTATATATATACAGATATTTCCAAACAAACATGATTTTTAATGAAATCCTAGGTTTTATGAACTTGTTAATAATTTCTCAAAAAAATTTTTTCTGTAAACTGTTTTTAACATCTTATTATTATTATCAAAGAATGTATATATGTATTGTTATATTTTGTGACAACCAGTACCTAACACAACAAAGCTTTTACATGTTACTTTTGACAATCTTTTTCTAAAAAAGTGAAGCCAGTCAAGTAAATAAACATCTTTTAAAATTGCATTTCCTTCTTTCATATATATACATACATATATACGATGGGCTTCTTTCAGTTTCCATCTACCAAATCCACTCACAAGGCTTTGGTCGGCCCGAGGCTATAGTAGAAGACACTTGCCCAAGGTGCCACACATTGGGACTGAACCCAGAACCATGTGGTTGGTAAGCAAGCTACTTACCACACAGCCACTCCTACGCCTACATATATATATATATATATCATCATCATCGTTTAGCGTCCGCTTTCCGTGCTAGCATGGGTTGGACGGGTCAACTGGGGTCTGTGAAGCTGGAAGGCTTCGTCAGGCCCAGTCAGATCTGGCAGTGTTTCTACGGCTGGATGCCCTTCCTAACGCCAACCACTCCGCGAGTGTAGTGGGTGTTTTTTACGTGCCACCTGCACAGGTGCCAGACAGAGCTGGCGAACGGCCACGAACGGATGGTGCTTTTACGTGTCACCGGCACGGGGCCAGGCGATGCTGGCAACGGACACGAACGGATGGTGCTTTTACGTGCCACCGACACGGTGCCAGACAGAGCTGGCAAAAGGCCCGAGCGGACGGTGCTTTTACGTGTCACCGGCACGGGGGCCAGCCAAGGCTGGCAACGGACACACGGACGGTTTGCTTTTACGTGCTACCGACACGGGGCCAGACAGAGCTGGCAAACGGCCACGATGGATGGATGGTGAGTTTACGTGCCACCGACACGGGGCCAGACAGAGCTGGCAAACGGCCATGAACGGACGGTGCTTTTACGTGTCACCGGCACGGGGCCAGGTAAGGCTGGCAACGAACACGAACGGATGGTGCTTTTACGTGCCACCGACACGGCGCCAGGCAGAGTGGCAAGCGGCCACGAGCGAATGGTGCTTTTACGTATCACCGGCACGGGTGGTGCCAGACAAGGCTGACAGCGGACACGAACGGATGGGTCACTTAACCCCTGCTTCTGATATATGATTTGATTTTGATTGTTCTCACCTGGTCTTGCGGGGTCTTCTCACGCACAGCATACTTCCATAGGTCTCGGTCTCTGGTCTCGTTTCCTTGGTGAGACCTAGAGTTCGAAGGTCGTGCTTCACCACCTCGACCCAGGTTTTCCTGGGTCTACCTCTTCAACAGGTCCCCTCAACTGCCAGGGTGTGGCACTTTTTCACACACCTATCTTCATCCATTCTCACACATGACATACCAGCGCAATCGTCTCTCTTGCAACACAACATCTAATTCCTCTTAGGTCCAACTTTTCTCTCAAGGTACTTACACTCTGTCGACTATGAACACTGACATTACACATCCAACGGAGCATACTAGCTTCATTTCTCGCGAGCTTACGCATGTCCTCAGCAGTCACGGCCCATGTTTCACTGCCATGTAGCATGGCTGTTCGTACACATGCATCATACAGTCTGCCTTTTACTCTGAGCGAGAGGCCTTTAGTCACCAACAGAGGTAAGAGCTCCCTAAACTTTGCCCAGGCTATTCTTACTCTAGCCGTTACACTTTCAGCACACCCACCCCCACTACTGACTTGGTCACCAAGATAACGGAAGCTATCAACTACTTCTAGTTTTTCCCCTGGAAAGTGACGGAAGTTGTTTTCTGCAGATTTTCAGAGGTTAATGCTCCCGAGCATCTGCCACATACAAAAACCATCTTCCTAGTTAGCCTTCCTATGACATTGCTGCACCTCTTATGTGTCCATAGCTTACACTTGGGCATCTTATAGAGTTTCTACCTACACCTTTTCTACAGATCGAGCAGGGCCATCTACCTGAAGGCGTTTGTGATTTGTCTACCTTCCTACTTATTAGGACTTTGGTTTTAGCTAGGTTGACTCTAAGGCCCTTCAATTCTAAACCATGCTTCCACACCTGAAACTTCTTCTCCAGTTCTGATAATTGACTCAGCAATTAGAGCAAGGTATCAGCATAGAGGAGCTCCCAGGGCATCCTGTCTTGAATTCCTCCGTTATTGCTGTAAATAGGAGGGGGCTGAGGACTGAACCTTGGTGGACCCCTACTCTACCCGGAATTCTTCACTGTACTCATTTCCAACCCTCACCTACTAGCAGCGTCCCTGTACATGGCTTGCACAGCTCTCACTAACCATCATTCTATTCCTAGTTTCTCATTGACCACCATATGAGGGATCAGGGGACCCTGTCGAAGGCTTTCTCCATGTCAACAAAAGCCAGGTACAGGGCCTATCTTTGGCTAGGTATTTCTCCTGCAGCTGCCTTACCAGGAATATAGCATCAGTGGTACTTTTCCCTGGCATGAAACCAAACTGCATCTCATCTAAACTAACTCTCTCTCTAATTAGTTGGCTTATGACCCTCTCTATAACCTTCATCACCTGATCCAGCAGCTTGATACCTCTGTAATTATTTGTATCTAGGGCATCACCTTTACCTTTGTAGCAGTTGACTATTATGCTGCTACACCAGTCATTGGGTATGACTCCTTCATGTATCACCTGATTAACTATACTAGGCTATAGCCGACACTACCAGATATTTTGAGCATCTCTGCAGTGATACCTAATGGGCCTGGGGCTTTCCCTGTCTTCATGCTTCTAATTGCCTTAGCTACTAAGGAACTATCAACCCTGATAGCTGGTCCCTCTGTTGGGTCAACGTTCGGCAGACTCTCTTTATCCCATTCATTTTCTTTATTCAGCAACCTTTCATAGTGGCGTCTCCAAGCCTCTCTCTTTGCCTCGTTTAGCGCAAGTGAACCATCTTCCATGCGAACACACTTCTCTCCCACCACATCACAATTCTCTCTCACACACTGTCTTGCAACGCGAAAACACCAGTCTTTGGTCCTCACGTGCAGAACATTGGCAAATTTTTTCTTATGCTTCCCCTCTGGCTAGATAGACCTGTCTCCTAGCTTCCCTTTAGCAGTCTGATACAATTCCCTGCTACCACCATTCTTCCAGTGCTTCCAAGTCTGTCTCTTTTCTCTAATAGCCCTGTCTACAATATTGTTCCACCACCACGTTACCTTGGGACGAGAGGGGACTTTGCACCAGCCACAGATCTGGTCGTGGCTCTCAGCAGGTTGTCCCTTAGAAACGTCCAGTTGTCCTCTACCCATGTGATACACTATCCCCTTCTACTTCGTCAAAGGCTTCAAGTAACATGTCTCTAAATCTCTGTCCATTCACAGGATCCTTAAGCTTCCAGATCCTTCTTCTCCATGTTGGTCGTTCTTCTGGTTGTCCTCCTACTCCTGATCCTAAAGTCACTAACTACCAGTCTATGTTGTGGGGTGCATTCTTCGCCTGGAAGGTTTTTGGCATTTATAAGTAGCCATCTCTCCCTTTGCCTGCAAGGATGTTGTCAATTTGGCTGGTATGTTGGCCCGATCGGTAGGTGACTAGGTGGCTGGTAGGTTCCTGAAGTTAGTGTTGCAAATCATAAGATTATTTGCATCGCAGAACTCAGCAGCCTGGTTCCCTCCTTGTTGCGGGAACCAGAGCCATAGCCTCCATGTACGCCGTGGAAGCCCCCAGCATGTCGTCCAACGTGACCATTGAAGTCACCAGCCACAAAGAGAAGGTCTCTGTCATTCGTCAACGAGGTAGTCTGCAGTAGAGTGTCATAGAATCGGTCTTTCTGTCCATCGGGTAGCCCCGACTGAGGAGCATAGGCTGATATAATGGTTGCTAAACTATGATGAAGTGCTAATCTAATCTTAAGTATTCTGTCGCATACTCTGATTACCTCAATTACTTTATCTACCCATTACTTTATCTACCCATATATATATATGTACGTATGTATATATATATATATATGTATGTATATATATATGTGTGTGTGTGTGTATATGCATAAGTGTATCTCAGACAGTAGAGGTTGGTGCAATACACTGGCTTGCCAGCTCCTGTCAAACCATTTGACTCATGTCAACATGGGAAATGGGACAATGATGCTGCTACCGATAATGACATACGTTGTGTATAATTTTTCTTCCTGCAGAAATGTGAACATCAAAGGGAAAGTGGTGCGAGTTCAAATATGGGATACGGCAGGTCAGGAGCGGTACCGTGCAATTACAAGCGTGTGAGTATTTGATGTCTTTTGTCTTCAACTCTTTTCCTTGTCTAACAAGGGGGTTTTTTTTTTGGGGGGGGGGGGGGGTCTCAATCAGAGTGATTCTTTTGGTTGTATCCTCCAGTTGGTTTGGAATAATTCTTTCTGCTATAGGCACAAAGCCTGAAATTATGGAGAGGGCCTTCTAGTCCATTCTGTAAATAGCATTTAAACCATCCATATCTAGCCCAAATATTCTACCTGTTTTATGTTTAAACCGACTAGATCCAGCCTCTCCTACCTATAATACAATGTCAATAAACAATCACATCATTGAAATCTCATGTACATGAGATAATACATAATAAATCCAAAACAACATGAATAAATAAGCATTACATTTAATAGAGAAACCTTAATGCTAATGGGCAAAATTAAATAAGTTTAATTAATCTAAATAACTTAATTTAGATTAAACATGATGCTTAGTAGATTATTAATTTTAAAGTTTTAGATTTTATTTTAATTAGATTTTTTAAATTAACTTTTTGGGGTGGGTTTTAATTTAATTAGATTGCAAATGCAAGTGGCTGAAATGGGGTCCTTCCAAAGGGTTTCTGAAACAGCATTACTTGACAGGATGCATTGCTCAGGGATCAGGGCGTCTCTCCAAGCTTAACCAAGACTACTCCACATTGAGGGGTCACACCTCTTGTACTATGAATATGTGATTAGAATGTCACAGGAAAGAATCACTTGACATTGGGCCTCATGGAGGCAATAAAAAGTGACCAAAACCTTTGGCAATATGCTGTGCTTGAGAAGACCTGTCAAGCCAAGTGAAATTGTAGTCATGGCTGATGCCAGTGTCACATAACTGGCACCTGTACCAGTGACATGTGAAAAGCACCCTTTGAATATCAGGCCTTTGGCAATATGCCATGCTTGAGAAGCCCCATGAAGCCAAGTGAAATCATAATCATGGCCAATGCTAGTGTCATGTAACTGGCATGTAAAAAGCACCCATCTCACTCTTGGAGTGGTTGGCATTAAGAAGGGCATCCAGCCATAGAAACCAAGCCAAATCAGATCAGAACCTGGTGCAGCCCTCCAGCTCACCAGTTCTAGTCAAACCGTCTAACCCATGCCAGCATGGAAAGCAGATGCTAAATGACGACGACGGCGGTGGTGGCGGTGGGTCCCTCAAACCAAGCCTACTGGCATTAGACCTACAGATGGACCAAGAATGAGATGGTTGGATAATATTCAAAGCCTCAGTTGGTCACGCTGGGGAATCCAGCCAGAAAGTCTAATGGCATTTACTTCTAATTGGACCCTGTGGAGGATGGTGCGCCCGAAGACTCTACCTCCATAACCTTCCTAGTAATAGCAGGTGGATAGATGGGTTTAATTAGATTTTTCTTGCAATAAGAATTTTAATTTCAGAATTATTGAAATGCTCACTTCAACTTAAATATAACCACATGTGGACCGTTGGCAATTTTTTCATCCATCTTCGTTTTCTCTTGGACTTTCCTATGTCTCCTGTTTCTGAAGAAGAGCTTTGCTCTAAACGTAAAACTACCTTTCTTTTGTTCTCTTTGCATGTACCATGTCCTTGTGTTGTTTTTCTCTTGTTGTTTTGTCTTCATTTTTTTTTTGGTGTGGGGGGCATTAACTTGAAACAGTCGTAATGCATTGATACCTGGATATCCTTGTTACTTACTTGCATTTTGTACACCTAACTTTGAGCTGCCTGGACTATACTGAACTGGTTTGGTGCCTCAATTAAGTACCTAATTCAACTGAATCTTAATTATATATATATATATATATATATATATTATATATATATAAAAGCAGCAGAAATATAACAAAAACTGTTATAACAGCTTTTGTTATATTTCTGCTGCTTTTAAATAAAGCATGTTACTCTACCTTTGGTATTTGAGTCCTCTTTTTTCCACCTTGCACACATTTATGTGCTTACTCTGGCATATATATATATATATATTATATATATATATACCAATGATAAAATCTACAGACGGAGAGTGATCATACTACTATCATGTTCTTAAGAATGAAATCAACCTCTCTGTCTATATATCTACCCTTTTTATAATGTTGGCAAATGAAATAGGGATAAGAATGTGCATTGTTCATTTAATTGGAAAATTCTAGAAGTGGCTGATGATTGATCGACATTTTAAAACTAATGTAATACTTACAGTATTTAATAAAATGAAGTAGCATGAAACAATTCTACTACTCTACCTTGGATATACTTGTTGCTTATTTTGATTATAATCACCCCCATTTGATTTATATGGATAATATCATACAAAATTCTGGTACCTTTAACTTAAATACCATATTCATCTGAATCTAAATTTTACCTGAATTTATATATATATATGTATAAATATATCTTTTCTTTGTTTCAGATACTATCGTGGAGCTGTTGGAGCACTTGTGGTGTATGATATCACAAAACCAGCATCATTTAGCAACTTGGAAAAATGGCTTGGAGAGTTACATGAACATGCTGACCAAGATGTGTGTTTAATGGTGGTTGGGAACAAGACTGACTTGCATCATCTACGAGCCGTAACACTTGACGAGGGCCGATTGTTAGCTGGTAAATTTAGGGCATTTTATATTTGGTTGCTCTATCCAAGTTCTTTTGGGTTTAGTTGATGAAAAATCTTAATTTCTTTGAATAGGAACCACATCTCTTTTTCCTTTTTAATTTTGTGGCTGTGTGATAAGAAGCTTGCTTTTCGATCTCATTGTTTTGAGTTCAGTCCCACTGGATGACACCTTGGGTTAGTGTTTTCTTATTTCTTTACTGTCCACAAGGGGCTATACACAAAGGGGACAAACAAGGGCCGACAAACGAATTAAGTCAATTATATCGACCCCAGTGCGTAACTGGTACTTATTTAATCGACCCCGAAAGGATGAAAGGCAAAGTAGACCTTGGCGGAATCTGAACTCAGAACGTAATGGCAGTTGAAATACCTATTTCTTTACTACCCACAAGGGGCTAAACACAGAAGGGACAAACAAGGACAGACAAACGGATTAAATGATTATATCGACCACAGTGCATAACTGGTACTTATTCATTGACCCCAAAAGGATGAAAGGCAAAGTCGACCTTGGCAGAATTTGAACTCAGAATGTAACGGCAGATGAAATACCGATGTAACGGCAGATGAAATACCGCTAAGCATTTTGCCCGGCGTGCTAACTTTTCTGCCAGCTCGCCGCCTTAAACCTAAACTTAAAACTAACCTTGGGTTAGTGTTTTCTACTTTAGCCTTGTAAGTGATTAGGTAGATAGAAACTGAAAGAAGCCTGTTGCATGTGTGTGTGTGCACATGCACATTTGTCTTTACGTCTGTGTTTGTCTCCCACCACCACTTAACAACCAGTATTAGTGTGTTTATGTCTTCACAAGTGAAATCAAAATCAAATCAAATTCACAAATTCGATGACTGGCACCCATGCCAGTGGAGCACTAAGAACACCATCCGAGCGTGATCGCTGCCAGAGCAGCTGACTGGCTTCCATACCGGTGGCATGTAAAAAGCACCATTCAAACGTGATCGTTACCTACATCACCTTACTGACACTTGTGCCGGTGGCATGTGAAAAACATTCGAGGGAGGTCATTGCCAGTGTCGCTGGACTGGCTCCTGTGTAGGTGGCACATAAAAAACACCACTGGAACGTGGCTGTTGCCAGTACCACCTGACTGGCCCTCGTGCTGGTGGCACGTAAGAGCGCCCACTACACTCTCAGAGTGGTTGGCGTTAGGAAGGGCATGTAGCTGTAGAAACTCTGCCAGATCAGATTGGAGCCTGATGCAGCCATCTGGTTCGCCAGTCCTCAGTCAAATCGTCCAACCAATGCTAGCATGGAAAGCAGACATTAAACAATGATGTTGATGATGATGATAATGAATTTAGCAGTTTGGCAAAAAGGACTGATAAAATGAATACCAGGCTTAAAGAAGAAAAGTATGTACTGGGGTTGATTCATTCAATTAAATAATTCTTCAAGGTGGTGTCCTTCTACCAGCCAAAATGTTGTGGTAACAACAAACAAGATGAAGACACACATCCATCCAATGTAAATAATGTACGGAATGCCTCATCTCTAAAATATACAACAGTAATCATGTATTATTTTGTACCTTCAAAATTTTGATGAAGTAATTGTTTTAGTCTTAGAATAATATTATAGAGTCACCTTGAAGAATTTTTATTTGAAAAAATTGACCCCAACTCTTATTTCTTTTTTTAATCCTGGTACTTGTTCTATCTGTCTCTTTAGCCAAACGCTAACTTACAGGGACATAAACACAACGATACCAGATATACAATGGGCTTCTTTCAGTTTCTGTCCACCAAACCCACTCACAAGGCTGGATCTGTTTGGCCTGAACATAAAATAGGTAGAATATTTGGGACGGATGTGGCCAGTTTAAATGCTAAAGAATTAATGATGGTTCGACAGTAGTTGAAGTGTGTTGCTTTTTGGTTCTTGAACTCTTTCTGGATATCATTAATATGCTGACTCAGATCTCACTTCTGGTTACAGTAGACTGAACCTGTAATGTTAAGTAGAATGGAAATACATGTCTGACTCATGACATAATATGAATCAGTGACCTGTGGATCAGAAGTTTGACATCCTGTCAACTCATCCAGCCCTGACTCAGATACTATATGACATATTACTGTATTTGGTTACTGACGTTGTTGTTGCTGCTGTTGCTGTGTTGTTTTTAGCATTCCAGCACCCTAATGACTCAGTTTGCTGCTGTGGGGAACAGCAGTTCCTTAATGTCTTTTATTTTCTTTGATCCTTTCTCACTGGTTACTTTTCCATTACTAGAAAGCAACATTTGTATCTCATTGCAAAGCAATACATATAAAGGAGGGAAGACAGCCTCTGAAAAATATCTCAAATCTTCAAGAGGTGGAGCAAAACATTTACAATGATAATTACAGACGTTAGTTATTGAGGAAATACCACAGACACTCTAGGTATCTGTTAATCTTTAATACTACTACACATATTTTACATTTTACCTCAACACTATACAGAAAGCATTGGCAGAGAATTCCCTTCTTATTCTTGTCGGACATCATCAACTCCTTTATTTTCATGTGATTTTACTTTAATTTTAATTAATTCATTTTTTTTTTATCTATTATTTTATTTTGTTATATTTTACTTGTTTCAGTCATTAGGCTGTGGCCATGCTGGGGCATCGCCTTGAAGAATTTATAGTCGAACGAATCGTCTCCAGTATTCATTTCTCTGGTCTCTTTTGCCAAACCGCTAAATTATGCAGACGTAAGCATAACAACACTAGTTGTCAAGCAGTTGCACAAAGACACATACACACACACTCACACACACACACACACACTCTCACAC
>NC_043011.1:31849040-31871540 GCF_006345805.1 Octopus sinensis | reverse complement strand
GCTTGAGAAGACTCGGCAAGCTAAGTGAGACCATAACCGTGGCCTATGCCAGTGCTGTATAACCAGCCCATTTAAGAATACCCTTCAATCATTGGACAATATACTATGCTTGCGAAGACCTGTTGAGGCAAGTGAAATCACTATCGTGGCTGATGACAGTACCACCTGATTAGCACCCGTGCCAGTGGAATGTTAGAAGCACGATTCGAGCGTGATCGATGCCAGAGCTACTGACTGGCTCCCGTGCCTGTGGCATGTAAAAAAAGCACCATCTGAGCGTGGTTGTTGCCAGTGCCGCCGGACTGGCTCCTGTGCAGGTGGCATGTAAAAAGCACCATTTGAGTATGGCCGATGCCAGTACCGCCTGACCTGCCTTCATGCTGGTGACATGTAAAAGCAGCCACTACACTCTCGGAGTGGTTGGCATTAGGAAGGGCATCCAGCTGTAGAAATTTTGCCAGATTAGGCTGGAGACTGGTGCAGCCTTCTGGCTCACCCACCTCCAATCAAACCGTCCAAGCCATGCCAGCATGGAAAGCAGACGATGATGATGATGATATATATGTTGGGTTGAGGAATAATTCATGAGAGTTTTTTTCAAATTTATTTTAAACAAAAAAAAACTACAACAAATTAATCAATAATATACTCTTGGTTGTTGTTTACAGCATTGTCCCATCATTCAATAAGTTTTCCAATGTCTTGACAGGAGAAATCTTCTGGTCTTGACTTAAAGAATTCATCCAACCAAGCCCTCAATACCAATTTCTTTACTACCTACAAGGGGCTAAACACAGAGAGGACAAACAAGGACAGAGAAACGAATTAAGTCGATTATATTGACCCCAGTGCGTAACTGATACTTATTTGATCAACCTCAAAAGGATGAAAGGCAAGTCGACCTCAGCGAAATTTGAACTCAGAATGTAGCGGCAGATGAAATACCGCTAAGCACTTTACCCGGTGTGCTAACGTTTCTGCTAGCTCGCTGCCAAGCCCTCAATACCACGTCGTTATTGAATGATATACGACACAAAGCATTTGAAAGAGATGAAAATTTGACAGCACCAAGTCTGGAGAGTATTGAGGATGAGGCAGCACTTCTTGAATTACGGCTTTGGTCATATTGGTGATGTTGCAGATGAACCACATTTCGCCTATTCAGTCTTGTTTGCTGAATTGCTTCATTGAGTCAGTGAGGTTGTTGAATGTAGAACTCTGCATTGAGTGTTTGGTTGTGCTCAAGTAGTTTGTAATGAATCATGCCTTCCCATGTCCCACCATACATATAACATGACTTTTCGAGGATGAAGGTCTTGTTTTGCTTGTGGAGTCACTTGTGTGTCAGGGCTAAGCCATTCTTTTCACTGCTTCATATTGACAAAAAGGTACCAGTTTTCATCGCCAGAGACAATACAGTAAAGAAAATGCTGTTTGTGACCATGTGTTGAGTGATATCGAGCAAGTAAACTGGCATCAGTTGTGGAGCGTTGATTTTTGTTGTTTTTACTCAAAGTTTGTAGCGCCCAAGCACCGAATTTCATACCCACTGAATGAAGGTGGTTCACCACAGTTTACCAGTACCGCCTGACTGGCTCGTGTGCCAGTGGCATGTAAAAGCAAGCACCCACTACACTCTCGGAGTGGTTGGCATTAGGAAGGGTATCCAGCTGTAGAAACTCTGCCAGATCAAGATTGGAGCTTGGTGTAGCCATCTGGTTCGCCAGTCCTCAGTCAAATCATCCAACCCATGCTAGCATGGAAAGCAGACGTTAAACAATGATGATGATGATGATGATCTGCTCCACCAATTCTCTGGTTGTTTGACATGAATTTTTGTGAAGAAATTGATTCAATTACTCTTCATTGAACTCAATTGATTGACCAGTGTGTGAGCTGTCCTTGCGGTCAAAATTCCCATTTTTGAAGAATGCAAACCAATGGCAGGCAGTACTTTGAGACATTGCTCCTTCTCCATACACAGCACACACTATGCTCTGCTAAGTGACATTATTCTCTTATAGGTGCACGAGTGGCTGTGTGATAAGTAGCTTGCTTACCGACCACATGGTTCCGGGTTCAGTCCCACGGCGTGGCATCTTGGACAAGTGTCTTCTACTATAGCCTCGGGCTGACCAAAGCCTTGTGAGTGGATCTGGTGGATGGAAACTGAAAGAAGCCCATCGTTTATGTATGTGTATATATATATATGTATGTGTGTGTATGTTTGTGTGTCTGTGTTTGTGTCTCCAACATCGCATGACAACCGATGCTGGTGTGTTTACATCCCTGTAACTTACCGGTTTGGTAAAAAGAAACTGATAGAATAAGTACCAAGCTTACAAAGAATAAGTCCTGGGGTCAATTTGCTCGACTAAAGAAAAAAGAAAAAAAAAAAAAGCACAAATCTTATGAGCAGCTTCAGCAGCCTTAACACTTGGATTAAATACAAAAAGCAAATGGTGTTGAAAATGCTCAGTTTTGTCCACTTGACATTCCATTTTAATGATCTGAAAATACACAAAAATCATAAAATTAAAAAATCAAAACATACTATCTTGTACTTCAAAAAATTCTCTTTTAAATAACATAAAGCATTTTACCAATGCATGTTATTTCTGTGTGCATTTTTAAATTTGAAAAAAAAAAAACGCTCTTGAATTATTTCTCAACTGAACTGAAATGCATAAAAGTGTGTGTGTACGTGGGAGGGAAGGAATCACTGTGTAGTTAAGATGTAGGAAGCAAGCCTATCTGTGTGATTTCAGTATTAGTCCCATTGCACACCATATTGGCAAATGTCTTGTGCTCTATCCCCAGGATGACCAGAATATGCATGTGTGTGTGTGTGTGTCTGTGTCTGTTACATCTTGCTTGCGTCTACAAAGGTCTTGATGGACAGTGGTATTGTCAACAAATAATCTGCTCGCTTCACCCCTTCGAAGCTGCATGGAATAAGAGATCCTTTACTTGAAAAAACAGATGAGGACCGAGATGGATGGCACGAGCAGGTTTTAAATGTCCAAGCAAGCTCGACAAGATGGTAATGATACTAAAGGCGAGCTGGCAGAAACGTTAGCACCCCGGGTGAAATGCGTAGCCGTATTTCGTCTGCCGTTACGTTCTGAGTTCAAATTCCGCCGAGGTCGACTTTGCCTTTCATCCTTTTGGGGTCGATTAAATAAGTACCAGTAATTCACTGAGGTCGGTAAAATCGACTTAATCCGTTTGTCTGTCCTTGTTTGACCTCTCTGTGTTTAGCCCCTTGTGGGTAGTAAAGAAATAGGTAATGACACTATGGTGTGTATCGTATCACTTTAAGAAACCTAAAGTTTCTTATCAGCTTTAATGATAAGAAACCAAGCATAACCAACCTCTTATGAAAACCAGGCCATGTGAGACAAGGTTCATCACCAGCCAGGCTGCTTTACTAAAAGACTTCAAAGTAATTCTTTATTAGGAATACCATGCAGAAAGTTTCACAGCTGCACTTTGTCTGTGATTGATCTAGGTAGTCACTTGACTTGCTAGAAATAGAAGCCAAATCTACCTTGAATCACACCCAACTGTATTATTTAACCCTTTAGCATTCAGATGACTATGTCAAATGTAAAATGATTATTTATTAATGTTGTTTTGAATTAATCCTGTATTATCTCATAGCTCTGAGATTTCAATGATGTAATTGTTTAGTCTTTAGGAGTGGCTGTGTGGTAAGTAGCTTGCTTACCAACCACATGGTTCCAGGTTCAGTCCCACTGCGTGGCACCTTGGGCAAGTGTCTTCTACTATAGCCACGGGCCAACCAAAGCCTTGTGAGTAGATTTGGTAGACGGAAACTCAAAGAAGCCCATCATATATATGTATATATATATATGTGTGTATGTGTATGTGTGTGTGTGTGCATATGTTTGTGTGTCTGCGTTTGTCGCCCCAACATCACTTGACAACCAATGTTGGTGTGTATACATTGCTGTAACTTAGCGGTTCAGCAAAAGAGACCGATAGAATAAGTACTAGGCTTCCAAAGAATAAGTCCTGGGGTCGATTTGCTAGACTAAAGGCGGTGCTCCAGCATGGCCGCAGTCAAATGACTGAAACAAGTAAAAGAGTAAAAAGAGTAAAAGAATATTTCCCTTAGAAGATAATAATTTTTGCTTCATCCTTTTTTTTTATCTTTTTCAGATATATTTAAAGTACAAGTTGAAAGCAAACCTGCCGACGATAAAAGTATTTCTAAAAACAGTAACAGCTTGGATTTTTCAGTGCAAAATAATTCTAGTTGTAGATGTTGAAAAGGTACCTTGTAAACTAGATCAGCCCCTTCTTCAGTGCTGAAAGGGCACCGTTTTTCTTAAGAGAACAATGTTGGGGATACAAGGCAAAAAACTGTACAAATATCAATGAAATAGTACAGAGTTCCATTTGGAATACCTGTTAATTTTCTTTTCGGAATTTATCAAAGTATGTGTCTATGTAGCTAAGTGGGTTAGCTGGTGGCCTCCGGGTCATGAGTTCAAACGTAGCATGGGCATATTCTGCTTTTTTTTTTTCCTTTTTTTTTTTTATAAGCGATACACATTTCTCTTGATTTATAATGATAAACATGCCAGTCCTGCTTTGTCCAGTTAATCAGACTGGCAGTCTTTGGAGAGAACACTAGGATGTAAATTATTTGCTTTACAAATATGTGTACATGTCAAAATTTGCATGTCTGCTTAACCCATGCCATCATGGAAAAAGATTGAGACAAAATAGAGAAACAGTTCAAAGAAGAAAGAACAAAAACTATAAAGATGATGTCTTGAAATTTTGAAATTCTAAAGAAGAATTGTCAAGACATTTGCAAATGTAATGCAAACAATACCATCTCACTACTAATAACTTTTATAATTACCTATGGAGATGTGTGTGTGTATGTGTGCATGTGAGTGTGTATGCACACGTGTGTATGTGTGTGTATTCATATATAAATATATATGTATGTATATGTGTATATGAATATAAATATATGATGTAAATTATATATGTATACATATATATGTGTGTGTGTGTATGTGTACATATACATACACACACATGCATATACATATATGCATGCATGGATAATATATATACACACACATATATATAACATATACATGATGTTAATGTATTTATGTTATATATATTATATATATATATATACATATATATACATATATATACATATATATATATATATATACATATATATATATATATATATGTATGTATATGTGTATATGAATATAAATATATGATGTAAATTATATATGTATACATATATATGTGTGTGTGCATATATATATATATATTATATATATTAAACATATTCAATATATAATATATGTATATATATTTACATATATATGTATGTATATATGTGTGTGTGCATATATATATATATATGTATATACATCTCAGATGAGGTGTGTGTGTTTGTGTGTATGTATATATATGTGTGTGTGTGTGTGTGTGTATATATGCATATATGTTTGTGTGTGTATATATATATATATATATATATATACACATACATATACTCACACACATACATACACAGAGTACATGTCATGTGGGTCGTCTTTTTTTTTGTTTTTTGTTGTTGTTTTTCTTTTTCCTTTTGCTATAAAAAGAAATGTGGGTGATTATTTTAATAGTGTACTTTGTACAGTCTAGCTATTTATAATTGTTAAATAGCTGAGATGTATATGAAACTGCTGTAAATCTTCTGCAATGAAATACGTCCTATTTGTAACTGGAAACTACTCTGGTTCTTCATTGCTTGCAACAAGCCTGAATTTTCTTTTTGATTTGTTCGCCATCTCTCCTGATGTTTCTTCCTGTCATCTACTCTGTGTATTTGTTCCACATCATCTCACATAAAATTGTTACTGCTTGTTATACACATAATATAACATATTCTGTGTCTTCACTTTCAATTTCGTTGTTGGCATTTCTTTTTAAAGCCCTCCCTTGATATTGATAGCAAACCTATATATATATATATATATATATATATATATATATATATATTATATATATATATATTATATATATAATATATATATATATATATATTATATATATATATATATAATATATATATATATATATATATGTAAAAAGGCATTCCAACCATAACCATCACGTCTTTTTAGAGCCATCTAGGGCCAACTTTCTTATCTAGTTTTTTTTGTTTTTTTTTTTTGGATAAAGCAGGATTTGAGCTGTGGCCATCACATCTTCCTCCTGTTTTAAGATGATAAGATACAATTTGAGGTAGACTTGACTACCATTTTAAGCAGGCCAAGTGATTATGTTGAAGTGCCTGCAGCAAATGCAGTGTAGTAGTATAGTATATAGTAGTAGTAGTAGTAGTAGTAGTAGTAGTAGTAGTAGTAGTAGTAGTAGTAGTAGTGTAGTAGTAGTAGTACAGGTGCTAGTAGTGGTAGTAGTGGTGGTAGCAGTAGTAGTAGCTTTGTCCCAGGGCACTTCTGACCTATGATCAAGGGCATCTTATTCATGTCTTTACTACCTTTTTATGTATCATCTAGCATCTCATAATTGCATATATACTTCATTTCATAAGGCAAGAAGGTGCGATTTGAGGGTATCTTGGCTACTGTTTCTAGAAGGTAGAAAAATGACCATATACAGACCTTTTCATAATGTACACAAACAGTATATTGTATAGGCGTAGGAGTGGCTGTGTGGTAAGTAGCTTGCTTACCAATCACATGGTTCCGGGTTCAGTCCCATTGCGTGGCACCTTGGGCAAGTGTCTTCTACTATAGCCTTGGGCCGACCAAAGCCTTGTGAGTGGATTTGGTAGACGGAAACTGAAAGAAGCCCATCGTATATATGTATATATATATATATTCTCATGTGTATATGCATGTGTGTGTCTGTGTTTGCCCCCCCCCCCCTATCGCTTGTCAACCAATGCTGGTGCGTTTACGTCCCTGTAAATGAGCGGTTCAGCAAAAGAGACCGATAGAATAAGTACTAGGCTTACAGAGAATAAGTCTGTGTCAATTTGCTTGACTAAAGGCGGTGCTCCAGCATAGCCACAGTCAAATGACTGAAACAAGTAAAAGAGTATATAAGATGTTTGGGCTAAATTTGACAGCTTGCAAAAAAAAAAAAAAAAACACTATGTCCCATCCAAAAATAGATTCACTTCAACATTCAAATTTAATTTGCCAAAATATTTTCGTCACTTTGAGACCACGACCTGTTCACTGACAAAATTCCATGCTGCATCTGAGCAGGTGAACAGGTCGCAGTCTCAAAGCATCCAAAAATAAATGTATTTTAAAAAATCAAAAAAAAAATATCAATGAAATTATGGCTGGGAGATAACAGTTTATTCAAAGCAGCCATCCTAAGCTTCCACCACAACCTCAAGATTATTCCATAACCTGGGACATGCATTCTTCACTTCCTCCCTAGGAAGATCTTTGAACATCTCTTTGGAAGTTGGCCACTAGCTTGGCCTTGGTGTTGCAGGCAGAGAAGTTGGTGTCTTTCTCAACCAGACCCCATGCATAGTAATCCATGGGATTATGATTGAGGGAATTAGGAGGCCACAAATTGGGGCTGCTGAAGTCATAGAAATTCTCCAACAACCTGTAATGATATTGATTTTAGTTGAGGTCAAGGGTCACCAATTGTAAAGGGTAAGATTGATTAGGTACACAATAATATGAAATGTCAGAGTTAGCAGTTGTGACGATAAAAATTTGTTGTTATAATTGCATACTGTAGGATGTGAATGATGAACAATGTATGAAGTTTTAAGAAAGTATTTATTTACTGCTACATTGAAAACTATCATACCTTAACAGGCAGGTTATAACATCCAAGAACATGCGAAAGAAAATTAGATGTGGTAGAATTTTTTTTTGCATACTTTGGCGTACACAAATTGTTAGAAGTAATCCACAGATTGTGATTGATGATGTTGTAAGAGAACAGAATTAGAGCTAGTGAAAGTTGTGGGGCTGTAGGACGTTGTCTCACAGTTGCTGACAGTAAATTTCATTTCTCCCTCTGGCCAAGGTTCTAGCTGGTCAGCTTGACTTTGTTCTCACTGAGTTGTCACCGCAGTGGCTAACTCATTGAGTTGTTACCGACTGACTTTTGCTTGGGGTGTGCTTGCTTTTATAACTATCCAGAGGGATAGACATATCATTGAGAACAATAGATTTAGTTGGTCGTCTTGTTATCTCTATTCTAGTTTTTGGTGAAGTAGAAGAGGTCAAGTGGTGAAGACATTATTTCGGCCTAGCTAAAGGCATCTGGAAAATGTAAAACTGCTGTCGGAGAAAAACCATTGTTCCACCATGGGAAAAGTTCTGTTGCAATATTAATTTACATTTGGCTGTGGTGGATTGAATCCACTTCATTTATGCAAGATCCACTACAAACCATTTCTGACTCTTTCTGTTGGTGTGGCAAGGAGCCAAATCCTGCTGCCACACATACGGTCTTCCAGCAGCAAACCTCTCCTACAAGAGTTTTGCTTATTCTCCAATAGCTTCACATAGCTGTCTGAATCAAGCCTAAGGCCTGGTTCAAAGTTGTGGGGCAACATGATGTCACCCTCGCTGGAGATACCCAAAGATCATGACAGTTTGGATGAAGATGGTTTTCAAGATTTCCATGTCATGTCTTACAGCCTTTACAGTGTTCACAGAGCATTGAGCAGTAGTCATGATGTCAGCATTTTGATAGCCAGCATTGGTCATCGTGGTACTGGTAACTCTTTACCAATATTCAGATGGCTTCCAGTTCTCCATATCAGCTAACTTTTTCTCAGCTGCAAATTTAATCTCTATGCTCTCCAGCACTGTTGACTTCTTAACATCAAGCTGTTCCTGAAGAAAAGGATATGCAAAGAATAATCAAATTTATCCCAAACATCCTGTGGTGTAGTGGAGTAGTATTGTATGATATTCTGTTGTAAAACTAGGTTGATGTTAGTTTCAATCAAGTGAGCTATCTGTTCATTGGATAAGCATGCAAGTGGTTGGGTACTCCACAGATATGTGTGCTCTTAATGCAATTCTCAGGCAAAATCAACTTTGCAATCTATCCAGTAAGGCTTCAGCACAGTTTTTGTCTACTCGATTATACTCACAAAGCTTTTATCAATGCAAGGTCAACGGCATAGTTAAACGTGTACCCCACAAGCTTATACAGGCTTATACAGCTGACCCCAAAGTGCTGCCTCCCCATAAAGGTGTGTGTGTGTGTGTGTCTTCATGCTAGACCACTGGCAGCAAAAAATTTCTAAATAATTTTTTGCTACCCTGAAATTTATATGTATGTATGTGTGTATATATATATATATATATATATATATGTATATGTATATCTATGCATATGCATATGTATGTATATGTATATATATATGTATATGTATATATATGTATATATATATGTATATATGTGTGTATATATATATATTATGTGTGTGTGGGTGTGTGGTATATATATATATATACCGCCGTGAGCGGTACATCATTTGTACGATGTGGAGAATATAACACCAACTTTGCCCAAACGACCTTAACATTAGCTTCAAGGTTCATCCAAGACGGGGACCACGGGCCATACGTCCCCTGCCCAATCAAGATCACAACATACATGTACACTGCAACATAATTTCTTTTCCTCAACAGGCCCTGCCCTATTTAACATTGTCCCAAGGGAGATCAAAGAGGAAAAGGATCCCATCAACTTTAAATGGAGTCTGGATAGATTCCTTCAAAGAATACCAGATCAGATAAGCCACCCTAATTGGATACAACTCACCCAACAAGAACTCACTACTTGAACAAAACTTGACTTAAACAGGTCGAATAATCCTATCAGGTGGTGCTATTAAGTTAGACATGGCCTGGACCAATCTCTTAGAGAAAAAAATCTATCAGAAAGGAACTCTATCTCTCTTAAAAAAATATCTTTTGATAAGCATAACAAATGCGCAACCGGTAAAAAGAACTTTCACCTAATTAAATACACTCTCCCTTACTTAAATCATTTTGTCAGCATTTTCTTCATTTCCTTTTTTTATATATCACAACTCGTGTTCCACATCTCCTTTCCTTTTTTAAATATGTATATGTATATATGTATATGTATATATATATATATATATATATATATATATATACGATATATATGTATATATATATATAATATATATATAGTATAGTATATGTATATGCATACCACACACATGCGTACTGCAGCTTATATAAGTTTATACAATAAGCCCAGAAGTGCCCCTTCCACCACCAATAAAATTTATTGTTGTACATATGTATGCATGTTGTGTGTGTGTGTGTGTGTATGTGTGTACACATGGCTTCGTGGTTAAGGTGTTGCACTCCTGATTGCAAGATCGTGGGTTTGATTCCCAGACCGGGTGTTATGTTGTGTTCTTGAGCAAAGCACTTCATTTCACATTGCTCTGTGATCATTTCGACATCTGATGTGTGGCACCTGTACAGGTAATGTCGATCTGATGGAGGGAATGAGCTTATGTCTACACGAACATCTGATCACTATAAACAAATCATTTGCGTGGTTGAGAAATTGTTCGGTAAGAAATTGTCAAACTCTCATACATTGTCTAACAATGGGAGAGTTCATCATATATGCATGTATGTGTGTGTGCATATGTATATGCACATACAAAGGGTGTGAGCTGGTAGATTCATTAACCTGCTGGACAAAGTTCTCAGTAGCATTTCATCTGTCGTCATGCTCTGACTTCAAATTTCTTCCAAGTTCAGCACTGCCTGTCATCCTTTAAGGGGTGGAAAAAAACAAGTACCAGTTGATCACTGGAGAATCAGCTTGCCCCCTTCCCCCAAATTTCAGGCCTTGTATGTATAGTAGAAAACGTGTGTGTGTGTAGGTGCAGTATGGTCCTCCACCATCACTTGACTATTGATGTTGGTTTGTTTACATCTGTATAACTTAGTGGTTCAGCAAAAGACACCAATAAAATAAGTCCCAGGCTTTAAAAAACTAAGTAGTGGGGTCAGTTTGTTCATTTAAAACCCTTCTATGCTGTGTCTCAGCATGGCTACAATCCAGTGACTGAAACAAGTAGAAGATAAAAAACAAAATACCATTCCTTCATTCATTCATTTAAACTGATTTTGCCAGATAAAGGAGGTGAGCTGGAAGAATCTTTAATACATGGGACAAAAATGTTTAGCAGCACCTCTTCCTGCTTTAGGCTTTAGGGTGGTGAGCTGGCAGAATCATTAGCACACCAGGCAAAATGCATAGCTGTAACAGTATTTTGTCTGCCACAACGTTCTGAGTTCAAATTCCACTGAGGTCAACTTTGCCTTTCATCTTTTCAGGGTCAATAAATTAAGTACCAGTGAAACACAGGTCAATGAAATCAACCGTCCCTCTCCCCCAAGTTTCAGACCTTGTGCCTATAGTAGAAAGAATCATTAGCATGTCAGGCAAAGTGCTTAGCGGCATTTTGCCTCTTTACACTCTGAGTTAAAATTCCACTAAGGTCAGCTTTGTCTTTTATCTTCTTGGGGTCAATAAAACAAGTACCAGTGGAACATTGGGGGCCAGCGTAATCGACTTGACTCCTTCCCAGACTTGCTGGCCTTGTGCCAAAATTTGAAACTAATATCTGCTTTGCCAGACATAATTACATGCAATAATTGTTGTTCAAACATAAAGAATCCTTAGAACTCATTGACACTTCCAATTTTGTCATTTCATTTCCCATGAAAGCATAGAATTTGGGGATATGTACTTGCATAGCAAGTGACCTGATCTGAGATCATGTGTTGGAACAAAAACAATTGCAACGTGGAAAGTGTTTATAAGCCATGGCATGAATTATTGACTATAAACAATATAAATGAAGAAGGTTTTGACTCAGTTCTATAAAATATATGGATCTTTATGGAAGTAACACTGTTTTTAAAAAACATAAAATCCAAAGATGCCAGCAGCAAATATCAAAAGGGAACAGCTACTCCTTCAGGTTGTACCCAAAAATATTCTTAGTTAAAAAAAATGAGTAAATATAAGGCATAGGAGTGGTTGTGTGGTAAGTTGCTTACCAGCCACATGGTTCCAAATTCAGTCTCACTGCATGGCATCTTGGGTAAGTGTCTTCTACTATAGCCTCAGGCGGACCAAAGCCTTGTGAGTGGATTTGGTTGACGGAAACTGAAAGAAACCTGTCGTATATATGTATATGTATATTATAGGGAGAGTTTATGAAAAAAACAAAAGACGAAGACAGGTGGTGTACAAAACAAACAGATGTATTGGTATAATGCTCAGGAATAGAAAAAGTCTTTTACATTTCGAGCCTACGCTCTTCTACAGAAAGGGACAGAGAAAAAACAAGGAGAGAAAAAAATGTGTGTAGTGGCTAACGATCTATCATGGCGACTGACATATGTATATATATGTTTGTCTGTGTTTGTCCCCACAGCATCGCTTGACAACCGATGGTGGTGTGTCTACATCCCCGTAACTTAGCGGTTCGGCAAAAGAGACCGATAGAATAAGTACTAGGCTTACAAAGAATAAGTCCTGAGGTCGATTTGCTCTACTAAAAAGGCGGTGCTCCAGCATGGCCACAGTCAAATGACTGAAATAAGTAAAAGAGTAAAAAGGAGAAAAGATTATAATGTGGCCCTCAGTGACTAAGGTCTGAATAATATTTAAACTTAGTAATATTTACTAAGTGTAAACAGCTTTGTCAGGCAGCAAGTTAACAAATACGCTGTCCGACAGGAATCACTCCTTGCACAGGAAAAAAGATGAAAGCTTGCCCAGTATGGTCATGTATCCCACCACAATTCCCTGCCTAAACACCATTCTTTAGGGCACAGTTGAAGGCAGGTGAGAGACAGACAGACAGAGAAAATCCTGGTTTGGCAACATCAAGGACAGCGATCTTTCGTTTTAACTCAAAATAATGTAAACATTGAATTCGGTGATTTCTGTGACCACATGTCTTGTCAATTGGCAATTGGGAAGAGAAAGCTAATGGGTTGTGCGTACGTGCTTTTTCCTCTGTGTGTGTGCGTGCTTGTTCTTCTGTGTATGTGTGTGTCTGTTCTATTTTTTTGTATTTATATGTTGTGGAATGTAGAGATAACACAGAGGAACAAACGTGCACACACACACACACATACACAAACAAGAATAAGCACACGCGCGCGCACACACACACACACAGACAGGAACAATCACGCACGCACAACCCATTAGCTTTCTCTTCCCAACTGACAATTGACAAGATAACATGCAGTCGGTCACGGAAATGACCGATTCCATGTTTACATTATTTCGAGTTAAAACGAAAGATCGCCAAAATGCCATCCGAATGACTGGCTGCATCGGTTAAGGAATCTTGACGAACGAGGAATATTTGCTAAGGCTTAATGGATTGATTGGTCAAGCCAAAAGCCTTCATTTTTATGATGTCTATAAAGAAAAAGGGTGTCTGATGAAACTCTTCAAATTCCGCCGAGGTCGACTTTGCCTTTCATCCTTTCAGGGTTGATAAATTAAGTACCAGTTACACACTGGGGTCGATATAATCGACTTAATACCTATGTCTATCCTTGTTTGTCCCCTCTATGTTTAGCCCCTTGTGGGTAATAAAGAAATAGGTAATAACGAAGATGTTCCATAAAAACGGAATGGCTTCTTAGGTCTTCCCCAATGTGTATACATGTTGATTGTATAGCCTCAAATCAACTCTGTTCATATGAGTTTATAATCAAAGATGTTCCAACAGTGAACATCCAGTCTTTTCATATATTTCCTTTTTTGCAAGACAGAAGGAGATTTTTGATTGTTATTTTTAAGAAGTTATATGACTCGATAAATGCTCCTAAGGTCATGTGGTGCAACAAGGTTAGTTCAGCGTGACCCTGCAATCAAGACTGTTGCTCATGGCCAAGAATTTCAGTGTTTACAAATATGTGAAACTAAATAACTTAACAGGAAATGGAACTTGCAATTTCATCATCTGGGTGTTTACTTACCACCAATTTGTGATACTAATGTATTTATACACGGCTCAAATGTGCATTGTTGTTAGTGTTTGAACAGTCAATTACACAAGAAAGAAATTAAAGCAAAAGTCTAATTTAGTTACCAATCACAGAATAAATACTACAAAAGGAACTGTTTTCATCCAAGTTAACTTTTTAAAGTTCCCTGCTTTAACCCTTTAGCATTTAAACCGGCCATATCCGGCCAAAAGTATTCTGCCTGTTTTATGTTCAAATTGGCCAGATCTGGTCTCTCACACCAGCCCTACAATATTGTTTAAAAAATTAACAGCTACCTCATCAAAATCTCCTAGCTACAAGAAAATGCATGATTAATTCAAAACAATGTGGATAAAGAAGCATCAATTTTGGCAGAATAATGTGAACACTAAAGGGTTAAATATATTAAGTTGAAATAAGTACAACAACATAAAAGATGGAGAGGTGATTGTTAATGGCATCAAAGCATTTATAAATAGTTATACAGAAGTGAGTGCACACACACACACACACATGTATGTATGTATGTAGAAACCATGCCACAACAGACAGTTAGAGTCTGAACAGCTCCCTGCTAGCTGGCTCTATGTCAAACCATCCAACCCATGCCAGCATGGAAAGCAGATGTTAAGCGATGATGATGATAATGATATATATATATATATATATACTAGCAGTATCGCCCGGCATTGCTCGGGTTTGTAAGGGAAATAACTATATAAGCATTTTTAGAGAGTTATAGCCAAAAAATGCATTAAAAATGGAAAAAAAATGATGGCAAATTTTTTTTTAAATCGTTGACTCATCGTAGACATTTTTAGAGAGTTACTTCCCTTATATAATAACGAAAAAATGCATTAAAATGAAAAAAATGATGGTAAATTTTTTTTTAAATCATAGACTCATCGTAGACGCGCGCTAATACCTAGAAGGGCTCAATATGAATCACGACTATAAGATACCCGGTTTTGGTTAAACTGCACCGCAAAATGTGGGAGTAGTTAGGAATCTAAATCGTAGGAGACAGACACTCACACAACCTCACTTTTATATATAAAGATATGTATAGGTTACTGTCCTGTTTTTGTTACCATTTTCACCCCTCTGCAAAAAAATCTCAAATTTTATTTAATTTGCTTTTCGCGGGAAGGAATGTTTCATTAAAGTCATATCTCGCCTTGACCTTCGAAACGTGGAGTAGATGAAACAAAGGCGACTGAAGAAGGGGAATTTTCCTTGTATTGTATGTCCTGTACTCTATTTTTACGTTGTTTAAGAAAAATGTCCATTTCCTTGCTTTTGTGTTTCTTTTCGTTTCTCATCGTGTTTGACGTTTTTTTGGTGTCCTGTACCCATATATGCATGTATATATACATGTAGAGGTAGGTACGTACATATATGTATGTATGTATATATGCATATGTTTTATTTTATTTATTAATTTATATATATATATATATATACACACACATACACACATATATACATAAAAGTGCAGGAGTTGCTATGCGGTAAGTAGCTTGCTTACCAACCACATGATTCCAGGTTCAGTCCCACTGCATGGCACTTTGGGCAAGTGCCTTCTACTATAGCCTCGGGCCGACCAAAGCCTTGTGAGTGGATTTGGTAGATGGAAACTGAAAGAAGCCCATCTGATATATAAATATATATATATAGAGTGTGTGTATGTGTGTTTATGTTTGTGTGTCTGTGTTTGTCGTCCCACCATCGCTTGATAACTGATGGTGGTGTGTTTATGTTCCCCGTAACTTGGCGGTTCGGCAAAAGAGACCGATACAATAAGTGCTGAGCTTGCAAAGAATAAGTCCTGAGGTCGATTTGTTCAATTAAAGGCAGTGCTCCAGCATGGCTGCAGTCAAATGACTGAAACAGATAAAAGCATAAAAGGATATATAAAATTAAGCAAGAAAATCAGGTAAGCAAAAATTGAGAGATTTCCTGAAAGTTTATAATCTGAATTTACAGATGAATGAGAGGCGGATCCAAGTAGTCTGTCCTAGTGGCTCATTGTGGATAGGTAGAACTAATCACACTATGAACAGGAAAACAATATTCATCAATGTTCAATATTATTTGACTTATTACTTAAAGAATGGGAGACAACTCTCAATATGTTTCAGTTTTAATAGGACCTCATCATTGGATTATATATTTTACAATTTGTAAATAATCATTCTGCTTTTTTCTTTTTTTGTATGTTCCATAGCAGTGAATGGTTTCTGTAGTCATCATCAATGAATTCATGATGTTGTTTAGCCCAAGTCAGTTCTGTTCAAATTGACCTATGATAGATGTTTCAAAAGAAATAACATAGAGTAACCAGTAGCACTATACTGAAATAATACAGGTATATCAAATAGCATACAACATAAATTCTTGATTTGTTAAAGGTAAATCCACCTCTATGATTACCAAATTGGAATTATGACCAGTTCCACTTGAGAAGGGGTGATAATCGCAAGAATCGCGATTTCTCTAAAACTGATACACTATTAAGAAAATATGCTGATGATGATTACAGAGCCAGAAATATGTGTCTACAATAAGCTCGTCCTTTCCTTTAATGGTAAGTTAACTTTGGAGAATTCTTGATTCTTAAGATTGTCTCCCCTTTTCATATAGAACTGGTCTAACTTGTCAGTTGGTAATTATGGTGCTTTCTCCCCAGGTGGAAATTATGTTACTAAATGAAGAATTTGTGTTGTACGTTATTTGATATACCTGAGTTGATCAAATACATACCACCAGCCACGCTGAGTTATTTCTCTTAGCTCTTTCTTTTTTTTAAAAAAACTTAGGATCTTTTCGGTTTGAATGGCAGTTTTTTCTAGTGGTGTCATATGAAATTGTCACCCATAATTATGACCCTAGTATCGATCTATTGCATTTCAATCTGTTTTAGGGTTAGGGGTGGAGGAAGGGTATCTTTTTTTCTTCACAAATGTAAATAAACCCAATCTGTTTCTTAAACGAGGGACATATTCATATAGCACAGAGTGTTTTTTACCTCAATTGATTGGTTGAAATTGCAGAAATTGAAGAAAAACAACAACAAATATCTTACAAACTATAGAATTTTCTCAATAAAGCCAAGAGAAAAAAGATGTTTTATAAACACATTCTACCAGTATACGAAGTTTAAAAGTGTTTAGTTACGTGGAAATTATTTTTAAAAACTGCCGTTCAAATCGAAAAGATCCAAAACTTATGTAAATTACGTAGTACATAAACGTCTGTTTACTCTTTAAGGTTAGACAATTGTTGCATTAGCGACAACTACTGAACCAGAAATACGCGTCCACAGTTGTCCTTTTATCTCCAGACAATAACACAGTTCTTTTCCCTTCATAGCGCGTCAATGTTGGAAAACCCTTGTTTCTTGGGATTATCTCCCCTTCTCAAGTGAAGCTGGTTGTAATTGCCATTTGGGTACTACATCTGGTACTTTATGTCCAAATCCTGCAGAGGTTGGCGTTGCATTTCATCCCTCTAGAATAAATAAAATCAGATACCAACCAAGTACTGGTATGGTTGTAATCGACTAGCCTCTTCCTCTCAAAATTTGTGCTGGCTTTATGACTAAACAAGACACAATATTTGATAATCATGCTTACAACTTTTTCCATTGAACCTCTAGTCATGTTCTCTTCATGTTAACTTAACAACCACTAAAGAAACATTTCGTCAATTTCTATAGTGAAATATAAAAGCAAAAACTTGATTCTCTCTGTAAAATATTGCGCTATTAGTTAAGTATATGATACATTTTAACTGTTGGTAAATTTGAAGTCGCCTTTCGATGAATTAATACCATAATTCTTCATAGTTTTGCTCTAATGTGCAGACTTTATGAAACCTATCAGTTTGAAAGAAAAAATGTGTACTAAAAACAAATGATAATGACATAGACAAATATAGGTATATCAAATAACATTACAACATAAATTCTTTATTTATTGAAATCATTTTTGGCTCTAGGGGATGTATAAAAAAATTAAAATAGCAGAATGATTTTAGGCTGAACTAAATTAAACAAAAGCAATTTTAATGGATACAATTATATTTTTTATCCAATTGATAAGTTACTGTCACGATACTTTACGGGATATATCAAAAATTTTTCAGGTTCTGAGGCGACAAATATCAAAATGTGTAAAGGGGATGTAATTGACAATTCAAAAGCAAGTTACCTCCCCTTACATTACGACCTTCGCAAGAATACCAAGAATTCTCTGTTCACAGTGAAATTTTGAACGAAAAAAAAAAGAAACAAACAAACAAAGAAAAATAGATAAATAACGCCTAGAAATAAATTATTTGAACACTCAAAGACGAAGTGTCACGTATTTTTTAACTTTCTCGTGTTTTATATGCATTAAACATATTCTTTATTGTTCGACAGTTGTCAACCTCAAATGACTTTACCGAAACCTAAAGCAACCTGGGAAGAATATATACGTTTCTACTCTAAGCACAATGCCCGAAATCGGGGGTGGGGGTGGAAGGGCCAGTTGATTAGATCTACCCCAGTACGCAACTGCTACTTAATTCATCAACCCCAAAAGGATGATAGCTGGGAAGAAAATATAAATAGAAGACCAAGAAATAAATATTAGACATGATTGTCAGGAATATGGCTTTGCAAATTTATAGAATTAGTCTTCAGTGGCAAGACAGTTTGTAGAGAAGACAAAAGGGCAGTGATTGTCGATTATCATTTCTCATCAAAATAATTTTACAAAATTTGCTTAATACGTTTGAGGAAAGCAGAGACATCGCGCACTTTCAATCTCCTCCTATTTTTTAAAGTAAGCTATGTTAAGTGGTATAGCAGGAGAGGCAACTTACTTTTGTTTTACTTACATTCATAAATCCTTTCTAATATTGGCACAAGGCCTGGAATTTCGGTGGAAGGAAGTAGTCGATTAAATCGACCTCTGTACCCAACAGGTGCCTACTTTATCGTTCTCGAAAGGGATGAAAGGCAAAGTTGACCTCGGCTGGATTTGAACTGCAAACATAAAGAGCCAGAAGAAATGCCGCTAAGCATTTTGTCCGATACACTAATGAGTCTGCCAGCACGCCGCCTTATTCATAAGCGATCGTTATTCTAAGACGGTGGTTCTCAAACTTTTGGAGACTGCCGCCCCTTGACACCCAAGCCACATTTCTAGCACCCTCACCCCATCTAACCAGACCTTTTTCTGAAACGAATTCAAAGCAACTGTATTTAACAAATGAAACGTAACTTATTTTGTTGTTTTTATATGAATTGTTACCCCTTTTTTGCCCCACTTTTTACATGAATCACTACTCCATTATCACTCCATTTTTCTTCAATACCCCCTTGGAACATTCACTTCACCCCCCACCCCCGAGGGGGGAGCAATATCGCCCACTTTGGGAACCACTGTTTTAAGAAGTACGAGCGAAGGAATTTTCGACACGCTAGAAATATCAGCCAATCTTCAACAAAAGATAGCTTATACAGTCTTGCCCAGAATAGATTATATAATTTATTTTCTTCTTTTTTTCTAAAACAAAAAAAAAAGTAAAGAAAGAAAAGTGATAGCTGACGGTTGATCAGATCAAAGCTGATTTCGTGCAAAATAACAAGAAAAACGAATAGAACTTTCTAGAGAAGCCGAGCTTTGAGACAATGATTTCAGTTGTCTCCGATACTATTTTCACTAACGTTTTGAAGGCTTTCGGAAAAGACATAGCAACTCTTGTTCTTCTCTCGTAAAGTTCAGATTATTTGCCACTAGTTTACAGAAACCACGGGCGTATATTCCGTGCGCTGCACACCCGTCGAATATAGCAAATTCATTATAAATATTAACCTTACTCGTTAATTCAATCACAAAGCATAACGGAAAACTTTTGTTGTACTCCTGCTTGAAATTTGGTGGCGAGTGTCCTGAAATAACACTGCACAGCGCATTGTATCATAATATGGTACCAGGCGTCTCGTAGGACAACGAGAGAATGGCAAAAAGTTAATGGCGAATGGTATGCGATAGCTTTGACAGCGCGGTCGCATGTTCGTTTTCGTGACGAGAAGTTGTACAATAAATTAAATATAAAATTCCCAAACTAAAACTAAGTGTAACGATAGGTCCTTAGGAAAGCTGCAATGCTCTTGTTCGAGGGTCACCAATTGTAACGGCAAAGATTTTAATTTTGGTGTAGTTATCAATTGTAACGGTAGAGTTTGATTAGGTAAACATTATTATTGATGATATGTTGGAGTCAGCTGGTGTAATGATAATTATTTGCTGTTGTGACGAAGTTGTACGTTTAAATTAATATAAAATTCCTAAACTAAAACTAAGTGACTTTGGTTTACTTTCAACTGAAAAAAGCACCGTAAATCCTCGAGTATAGTCCGCCCTTGAGTATAATACGGAGGGGATTTTTAGGGGGCTGTACCTCTGAAAAACCTAAACCTTGTGTATAATACGCACCCCATCTCTAACTTGAGTCAAGGAGGTCTATATAACGTCCTTGGTCAGTGCAGCAGCACACCCAATGTCAACAACCACCATACGCCACTGAAGAACCTATATTTATCTATTTCAACAGCTACAAAGAAAGTCATACGCTTCAATACTAAGTCGGTAGAATTGTTATCGTCGGAATATTGCACAAAATGTTTTCTCATTATTTGCTCTCACTCTTAATAATCTCAGTTCAAATCCCTTTCAAAGATCGATCTAATTGACTATCCCTCACCCTCTTAAATTTGAGGGGTTAGTACCTATGCTAGAAGTAATTATAATTTTCTTATAAAGATGCAAACATAATCGTATTGTCTTGTGGTGCACCTGAGCACTGTATACAATAATTTCATTTTTATTATTATTATTATTATTATTATTATATTATTATTATTATATTATATAAAGTTCACAATCTAATCAAGTAGTTCCATGTTCGAAATCACTGCGCGGTACCTTTGGCATGCGATTTCTACTCTTGCTTCTGACTGCTAATGCTAAGACGGAAACTATTCAGAAGCTTGTCATGTGTCTTGTTGTTTGAACTAGCGTCTCGAGTTGCGTCCCTTCGTGTTTTAAACAAAGTAACCTAGCGTTGATCAATGAGTGCTTCAGCAGTATCTGGAACAAAAATTGCTGGGGAAAAGTCACATTTTATCTAAATACTATAAACAATTAAAATGTACACCCGTGGACATGTTTACAAAGTCAGAAAACAGCACAGCTCCCATGACTTTCAGAAACATTTTTTCACTCTAAGAGTTGCTGAAGCATGGAACAGACTGCTAGCATCAGTTGTTAGTTGTCGGAGCACTGCATCCTTCAAAATTTCCATGCTTCCTGAGATTCGCCAACACTAACTACACCTGATTTTCTCCCCTCCATACACACGCAAGCATGTATCTGACTCATACACTGTTCGCTTTCCAGACATTACTGCATATACTTTATACGCACTTTTGACAAGTTGTGGTGCACCTGAACACTGTATACAATAATTTCATTATTATTATTATTATTATTATTATTATTATAAAATAATAAAACAAAAATATTTAAAATTAACTGACAATGCATGGCTTGTATAGAATTTATATATGATAGCATTACACATATGTGGGAAAAAAAAAACACAAAAGAACTTTTATTTATAGGTGTAGGAGTGGCCGTGTGGGGAAGAAGCTTGCTTCCCAGCCACATGGTTCCAGGTTCAGTCCCACTGTGTGGCACCTTGGGCAAGTGCCTTCTACTTGTTTCAGACCAACCAAAGCCTTGTGAGTGAATTTGGTAGATGGAAACTGAAAGAAACTTGTGTGTGTGTGTGTGTGTCAGTGCTTGTCCTCCACCATCCATTGACAACTGGTGTTGAGGTGCTGACATCCCAATAACCTAGCGGTTTGGCAAAAAGAGAGTGGTAGAATAAGCACCAGGCTTAGCAAGAAATAAATACTGGGGTCAATCCGTTTGACTGGAAATTCTTTAAGGCGGTACCCCAGCATGGTTGCAGTCTAATGACTGAAACAAGTAAAAGATAATTCAATTTCTGAAGCAAAGTATGACAATGAAACAGAAGTTTCAGACTCGTAAAGTAACACATTTTCAACCGCTCCTTTGAAGAACATGATGTTTTGTTTTTTTTTGAGCACGATGACATCCAAATCCTCTCTAGTTTGGTGATGGCATTCCAGGCCTGGCACTTTCTTGTCTTGAGTTCTCTCTCTTATGAGGATAACCATGCACTAAGATATTTGAAGTTTTTGACTTGTTTTATGTTGGCTCCTGTGAGTGAATATTGAATGGCAATGGAGGGGGACTGATAAAAACCTCTACAGGGGCCTTACCTCAATATCAGAGGTGGTCAGAGCCAGAACATACTGTTTTAC
>NC_043011.1:31831540-31844040 GCF_006345805.1 Octopus sinensis | reverse complement strand
TCTTATTTATAACATGGTGAAGGTGGCAAGCTGGCAGAATCATTACCAAACCAGGAAAAATGCTTAGCAGCATTTCATTTGTCTTTACATTTTAAGTGCAAATACCGCTGAGTTTGACTTTACCTTTGATCCTTTCAGGGTGAATAAATTAAGCACCAGTAGGGTACGGGGTTGATGTAATCAACTATCCCTCTCCCGCACAATTTCAGGCCTTGTGCCTATAGTAGAAAGGACTATTATTGTTGATGTTGTTGTTATCATTACGGTGGTGCGCTGGCAGAATTGTTACTGAGCTGGGCAAAATGCTTAACAGCAAAAAGAAAAAGAAGAGAGAGGATGAGTGTAAGAGGACCATTTTAAAGGAAATCTTATTGAGTATAAAACCTTCTTGATTCTATGAAACAAAATTAAGGAAGGATGGGTACTGTTGTTTGCTTGAAGTATTGTAATAAAGAAGAAGAATGATGACTGAAATGAAAAATAAGGTAAGCTTCCAACAATGCAGAAAGTTTTAAAAACTTAACAGCATTTTGTCCATCTTTACATTCTGAGTCCAAATACCGCTATGGTCAACTTTACTTTTCATCCTTTTGGGATGGATAAAATATGTACTAATCAAGTGTTGGGGGGTCTATGTGATGGACTTTCACCATTCCACAAAATTTCAGGTCTTGTACCTATAGTGGAAAGAATTATTTATAGCCTTAACATATGAAGAGCGATGGGCCACGATTGTGATTGTCAGGCAGAGGTCGACAGGCCATGATTGTGGCACAGAAAGATGCATTTAATTTATGGGTGTTTGTTGGGGTATAATGTCACTCAAATGCTCTGATACCTCTCAGAATACAAGAGGACTTTTCAGATTATGTAAAACTTACCACCATTATATACTAAGAAGATATTTTAACTATTTTTTTGTTTTTTATGTGTGCATGGTAGTTTCATTTTCATAAAATGTGCTCAGCAGTCCATGCTATGTAAGTGCAAATCCCAGTGCTTTGCGGGTTAAAGGCGGAAAGCTGGCAGAATCATTATTGAGCCAGGCGAAATACTTAGCAGCGTTTCGTCCATCTTTACATTCTGAGTTCAAATACTGCTGAGGTTGACTTTGCCTTTCATCCTTTTGGGATGAATAAAATAAGTACCAGTTGAATGCTGAGGTCGATGTAATCAACTTTTCCCCTCCCCTGAAATAGCTGGCCTTCTGCCAAAATTTAAAATCATCATCATCACCACCACCACCACCAATTTCTTTACTGCCCACAAGGGGCTACACACTGAGGGAACAAACAAGGACAAACGGATTGAGTCGATTATATCGACCCCAGTGCGTAACTGGTACTTATTTAAATGACCCCGAAAGGATGAAAGGCAACGTCGACCTTGGCGAAATTTGAACTCAGAACGTAGCGGCAGATGAAATACCACTGAGCATTTCACCCGTCGAGCTAATGTTTCTGCCACCACCACCACCACCACCACCATTATCAACACCATTATCATTATTATTATTATTATTATTATTATCATTATTATTATTAAGGCAGAATCATTAGCATGCCAGGAAAAATGATTTGTGGCATTTCACTCATTCATCGCTTTGTTCTGAGTTCAAATTCTGCAAAGGTTGACTTTGCCTTTCATCCTCTCAAGGTCGATAAAATAATTACCAGTTGAGTACTTGGGTCGATGTGATCGATTTACCCACCTCCATCAAACTTGTTGGCCTTGTGCCAAAATTTGAAACCATTATTTATAACATGGTGGATTCAAACATCAGCAGAACTGAGTGTAAAATAAAATATTTCATCACTTTCTCTAATGAAAACACCTCTTCACAGCAAAACAAATTGCACAGCTTTCTCTATATATTTGCTGATGAAGATGCCATTTGCAACACACTAGTCTAGACTCTTAAATATGTTACTTGAAGTGCCTTTTTGATCTTATAAATAGCACTTCCTCCCTGAATAAAATGTATATATTTTTTTTTTTTACTTTGGCATAAGGTCACAAATTTATATGAGGTTTCTATTCGTTTGAAATCAATCTCAGTATATAACTGGTACGTGTTTTATTGCCCTGGACAATTGGAAAACAGTTGCTCTCAAGTGGTTTTGGAAGTTGGGAGATAAAGGAAAATAACCAAATACCACAAGTCATTCTTTTGCGATGTGTTACCACTTCAGTAGCCTTCCTATGACAACCATCCTGTCTTTATGTTAGACGGTTCTATCTCACACTATGTTACCCAATGTCTCTTCTTTCTGTTTTTTAAGATGGTAGGATATCGTTTAAGGGTAATTAGGCTGCTATCTCTAGTAGATCAAGTGATGGCATAGAATCTCCATCACCTTTTACATTGTTGTTGTTGGCAGAGGTGGTGGTGGTAGCGGCGGCAGTGGTGGTTTTGGTGGTAAAATGAAATACGGTGTTCCTGCCAGCACTTAATATATAAGTACCAGTGACCAGGAATGTGTTTAATATATAAAACTGGTCTACCCAATTGTGTTACAATGCTAAATTCAGTGGCTATTTAAGCAATACGTTTGTGGATGGTTAATGGGTTGAATGTGGTACTGAAGAGAGAGCAATAACTCCTGAAATGTGCATATTCATCTTATTTCTACTTTCATTCTTATTTCCCTCTATATTCTTTATCTTTTCCACAATAATTTGAACTCAAATATTTTCTCACACCATCTCTGATGAAGGGATATCCATAATATCCCAGAAACAGCTGTATGACTATTTCATTATAAATGTCCTGAATAATTTTTTTTTTACTTTGGTATAAGGTCACAAATTTATATGAAGATTCTATTTATTTGAAATCAATCTCAGTATATATATATACACATATATTAGAATTTTCTCTGACTTCTCAGATTTTTTGTATGCTGGACTACTGGTTTTAAATTGATATTAAAATTAATATTAATTTATCTCCCTCATTATTTAAATATTGAAATAAATACGTTCTCTAGTAGTAAGCACCAACCGCAGTGAATTATTTACTGCAGCCCTTCGCCTCAGGAATTTATTAGCACGCCAGAGCCAAGACATTTGAAATTTTATCACTAGTGTAATTGGTAAAACTATACACATGTCTGTACTGGCACGGAAAGCTGGGGTTAGTTTTTCAGTTTACATTACAATGAACGAATGCACTGAAGAAGCACGGACATTTGAATTACGTAAGTAATTCTTTTGTTAAAGGCCGAAACCGAGGTATGCATTTAATTCTGTTTTTTATAAAAATTTTCATCTGTCCTGCCTGCCAAATTTGGTTCTGGTGTTCGCTGTATTTTTCCTCTAGAGAATTTCCTTGTAGTTTGATCGTTAATGGTCTATTTCTAGCATACGGCTGACTCCCTAGCAGTAAGCCCTGCCAATATACACATATATTAGAATTTTCTCTGACTTCTCAGATTTTTTGTATGCTGGACTACTGGTTTTAAATTGATATTAAAATTAATATTAATTTATCTCCCTCATTATTTAATATATATATATATATATATATATATATATATATATATATATTCATCATCATTATTGTTTAACATCTGTCTTCCATCCAGGCATGGGTTGGACAGTTTGATGTAGTATAATTCCAGTGAATGATTTCACTTGGTCAAACACTCACACACAGTAAAGCTGTGGTGAGCTGGGAGAATCGTTAGCACGACAGGCGAAATGCTTAGCGGTATTTCGTCTGCCGCTACGTTCTGAGTTCAAATTCCATCGAGGCTGACTTCACCTTTCATCCTTTCAGGGTCGATTAAATAAGTACCAGTTACACACTGGGGTCGATATAATCGACTTAATCCGTTTGTCTGTCCTTGTTTGTCCTCTCTGTGTTTAGCCCCTTGTGGGGAGTAAAGAAATAGGTATATTGTGTGCATGCGTATATCTATAGATTTACTATAAAATACAATGAAATAACTTTCAAACTGCAAGCAAATAAAAAAAGAAGCTGAGAATTAAGAAATATGAAACAACATGGAATAGATTATTTTATTATGAGGAAAAAAGAAACATCAAATATTTCATGCAGAATCATTTGGAAAAGAGAGAGAGCGAGAGACCATTGCAATTTTGCCTGGATTCTACTGTTTTCCTGTGGATTCAGATAATTTTGTACTCATATCAATTGATGCCACCAGAGTAAAAGCTAATTTCAAAATTTGTATAAACTGTTGAGATTTAGTGGTAACAAAATTTCATTGTCCATACAAAAATATTGAACCAATAAAAATTTAAAAACAAATAAAATAGAAGTAATTCAATAATAATTGTGATAGAGGCATTTAAAACACACACACATATACACACACTGGTGTGGTAAGTGGCAAAATAAGTATTGTGTCAGATGAGATAGTTTGAAATATTTGATTTGGTTAAATCTTTCAGTTCTGAGTTCAAATTATATCCAGATGGAATCTAGTTCTATTATATGCATGCATGTATTTATGTATGCATGTATGTGTATATGTATGTATGTATGTACGTTCGTATGTAGGTAGGTAGGTATGCATACATGTAAGTGTATATGTATGCATATATGTATTTCGCATGCATGTATGCATGTACGTTCTCTTCTATTTTTAATTATTTGAAATCATCCTGAAGAAGGAGCTGGCTTCTAACAAACATACAAAAGCTTCATTGTTTAAAGGCAGATAACAAAAACAAAGTCACATTTTAATCTTGAGAGAAGTCTTGCATATTTTTACTCTTCCGCTTACAGATTCTATTTATATGTGTATAAAATAATAATATAATAATAATAATGAAATTATTGTATACAGTACTCAGGTGCACCACAACTTGTCAAAAGTGTGTATAAAGCATGTGCAGTAATGTACAAATGTCTGGAAAGTGAACAGTGTATGAGTCAGATACATGCTTGTGTGTGTATGAAGGGGAGAAAATCAGGTGTAGTGTTGGTGTATCTCAGGAAGCATGGAAGTTTTGAAGGATGCAGTGCTCCGACAACTAACAACTGATGCCGGCAGTTTGTTCCATGCTTCAGAAACTCTTAGCGTGAAAAATGTTTCTGAAAGTCATGGGAGCTGTGCTGTTTTCTGACTTTGTAAACATGTCCATGGGTGTTAGACAGGTGGAGTTTGAAAAGGTGCTCAGAGTTATTGTAAGTATGTATGCCTGTATGAATGTGTGTATATGTCTATATACAGAGTGATTGAAAAGTAACTCCCGATTTTAAAATACTCATAAATTATTTATTAATTGTAATTTTTTTTCCCAAATTTTTTTGTGTTTGTTTTTCGATATCTGAGAATTTAATCTGTAATTGTATTGCTCTTGTCATTTGTGAATGGCTGAATGCCCACTTCCCTGGAAGATGGTTGGGTTGTTGTGGTCCACATGAGTAAAAATCTTTATTATGATCAAACTGATCGTACATAGAAAGGGACATTACAAGACAAACAAATACAAAAATGTTATACGAGTTCAAATGAGCATTATGTTTAAAAATTACTTTAAAAATATTTTATATAACGATTAATTTTTCCTTTAAAGAAAGAAAACGAATAAAAGTTCAAAAGATCGAACCCGGCAGCCTATAAGGCCCAGCAACTATCTTTTCCTTTCGTCAATGACTAAGCTGGGTTACTAACACCCACCTTTCTCATCACATCTTTCCATCGTTTCTCATATTCACTCAGTGGAAGGGTCTTCCTCTCCAACCCCATCTTGCTCTTCAGATGGTATCTGAAGTAAGACAGCAAACCGGGGCCACATGAGTGGTCAGCCAGGAGTCCCGACTTAACACTGTGTGACTTCCTTCTTTGGGGTTGGTTAAATGAACAAGTCTACTGTACCTAACCAAAGACTTTGGAAGAACTTGAAGGGCAAATACAAGAAGTTATGTATTCTTTCCTCTCACAAAAGTTCCTGGTGAAATCAATTGACACAATTCCTGGGTCATTCAAGAAGCTGGTGGCGACATCTGGAGCTCATATCAAATTTTAAATAAAACCGCATACTAAAAGCCTACCTCTCTCTCATATCCATTTGTTTGTAAAAATTACAATTAATAAATAATCTAAAAGTATTTTAAGATCAGGAATTACTGTTCAATCACCCTGTATATGTGTAACAATGTATGCATGCATGTATAAAGACTTTGTCTTTTGCACTGCACCATGCAGTATACAGTTATGTTTTATAATGTAATAGTATTATACATATTAATATCAAGGTCTTTCCTCATGCATTTAAGACCTGGTCATAGATGCACTATTCCAAAGTGCTTGAATTATAATTAAAAAACCTTTTTCTTTGCTTTTTTTTAAATTTTACATAGTTCATTAGGAGAAAGAGTTTGTATCCATGACTTTCTTTGATCCTTCAATACTGGAAAAATTAATGCAGATTGTATTCAGTTTAAACATTTATAAGTCGATGTTTGCAGGTGAAAAGCAGGCATACAGGAAATTCCAGAAGGTTGACAATATGGGGAAGAAGGATTGAGTATGGTGATTAGATTTGGTGGACTTGGGTAAAGAAAGTATAGCCACAGGCATAGTGGTGTGGTTAAAGGTTCACTTAACCACCATGTGGTTTTGGGTTCAGTCTCACTGTGTGGAACCTTGGGCAAGTGTCTTCTACTATAGCCTCAGGTCAACCAATGCCTTGTAAATGAATTTGGTAAACAGAAACTGTGTGGAAGTCTGTTGTATATTTATATATATATATATGCGCACACACACGCACACACACATGTATATACACACGTGTGTGTGTTTTGTGTTTATCTGCCAACACTGTTTGACAACCAGTGTTGGTTTGTTTACATCCTTGTAACTTGGCAGTTTGGCAAAAGAGGACCGATAGGATAAGCACCAGACTTTAAAAAAATACATTAAGTACTGGGTTTCAATTTTTTCAATCAAAGCCTTCAAGGTGGTGCTCCAGCATGACCACAGTCCTGTCTGATGACTGAAACACATAAAAGATAAAAGGATAAAGATCTGGTTGGCTCCAAGGTGCAGAGGTTGATGTAGTTAAAGTAGAAATGATAGAGTGAGCTTATGGGCTACAGGTAAGAATAATAAGTTGGTCAATGAATCCTTAGTAATTAGCTGGGAAGCTTTCGTTTACATTTTGAAGGCAGTCCAGTAATAACAACACTATCCTTGGTATGGGAGCAGCATTCCATTATTCAATAAAAATACAAAGGGAACAAAAGAGAAATGGTTTCCTCAAGAAGATGGTTTCAATTTTAAACAACAGAAAGTCTTTCGCAGTAATGCAATAACTTCATTGCGGAATCGAAAGTTGAATATGCCATAAATGAATGGATTAATCATGTTATTTAAGTAGAAAGAACGCAGTGCAATCTCAAAGAGGGCACTGTTAGTCGGACTTAGTGTCTCTTTAAATTCTGCATTTCTGCTTAATGTTAAAACTGAAGCTAAATGAGGGATGTAACTTAATACCCAAGTGAGAGTCACAAAGAACATAATTAAAGTTGTTCGTGTCATATTCATGAAAGAAGTTGGCTCTCTTATAGTTGTCTGTGTGTTTGAGCGAACACGAAATGTTTCCTTCTCCAAACTAAAACCTTTCGATTTTGACTTCTGTATCTTGTCAATACGGCGGCTTTCTTTGATGTAGTCATTACTGTCGGTCAACTCTCTTGAATTGTCATCATGACTAACAGATTTCACTTTCATGGAGTCAGCCAATGATGTTCTTTGCTTTTTGTAGCGGCACAATTTTATTGCAATCAAACAATAAATTGTACTGAATGTTATTAACAGAAGTAAACATACGGACATGAGAAGGATTAGAAAACCAGCGGAAACACTCTTGTGAGCTTTCTCTGATATGGAGCAAATAGAGCCGTTCAAGTGAGTTCCTGGTATTCTAAAATGTTTGGTTCCATAAACATAAACGCCTGGCAATGATAGAACTGTTGCAAAGATGATGACTACAGCTGAAATGATTCCAACCTGGCGTCGAGTGAATTGTTTCTTCAAAGGCAAACATACTTTCTTGAAACGGTCTATAGAAATGGCAAAGACAATGACTCCAGAAGTGATGGATAAATCCATGACAAAGAATCTTATTACACGACATGCGGGATCATTTTCAAATACATATGGCAGTGTAAGGATAGCAATATCCATAGGTATACATATTAAACTGGCAAGAAAGTCACAGAAGCTTAGTATGACAACAAACAAATTGGCTGGAGTTTGCCTCAGTTTGTAATGGTAAATGTAACTGACAAAGGCATTGCCAATAACACCCATTATCATGGCAACACACAGATAAATAAAGGCAAGTAAAAAATCATGAACCTTTTCTTCATTGATTTTTAACAGTTGTTGTTCATAAGGAAGATTGTTGAAGTTGTTGGTGGTATTCATGGTTGTTGAGGATGATGTCTCATAAAGCAGTTGCGTCAGTTATCTGGAAAAGAGAAATATAGCTTTGTAATTAACAGCATCAAATACAGACAAATGACTGCTAAGAAAAAAAAAAAAAGGAAAAAATCAGTTACAGTCAAGTTTCTAACAAGAAGCAGCTGGCCAAACCAACAGTGTGTGACGCAATTGAATGGAGAATAAGTAGTTTATAAAAAGAAAGGAAAATAGCTTATATCTGTCACCAAGCGAACATTGGATACATGACAAGGCACTTAAGATCTGCAAAAGCGTAGCCCATGTAGCCGGCAAGAGTAAGTCCAACTCACTGTTGCATGTAACAGGTACATTGTATAATTAACAAGAGTTATGTTAGCTTGCTATGATGGCTGTCTTTTAAAGCTGAGAAGACAATAGCTCGTGTGGTCTCCCCAAGGGACACAGAAATCAACCAGATTAGCAGGAGTTCAATAGCAACTGAACATACACTTAATGGTATGAAATAGTAATTATGAACAATTACAAGCAGTTAGATACATTAATGGGTTAATATAGTATGTCCTATCCTACCCTCTCTCTCTTTTTTTCTCTCACACCCTATCATGTTTATGTATGCATGTGTATGTGTGTGTGTGTGTGTGTGTGTGTATGTGTGTGTGTGTGTGTGTGTGTGTGTGTGTGTGTGTGTATCCAGTAGTGGCCTAAAGTTTGGAACATTTTTTAAAAAAATGTTTTGCCCAAATACAATTCGATTCAAAATATATACAACATAGATAGACAAAAGGGTACCCAAAAGAAGCTGGAATTTTATATTATTTTATTCACTTAGTTTTACATGTTTACACATTTATTGCCTTCAAAGTATTTTCCATTAGAAGCTACGCATTGGTCCAGATTCATTTTCCACTGTTTGAAGCAGTCCAGGAAATCTTGCGAAGTGATGCCTTTTAATGCTTTCATCATTTTTTTCTTCACCTCTTCCACATCCGCAAAACGTTTTCCTTTAAGGACTGTTTTCATTCTGAGGAACAAACAGTGTCACAGGGAGCAAGATCGGGTGAATAGTGAGGTGTGGGTAAGTGAGGTCATGCCATTTTTAGTCAAAAACTGTCTTGTACTCAAGGTGGTGTGTACAGGCCCACTGTTGTGATTAAACCACTGCTCTCTACTTTGTCACAAGTCAGGGCATTTTCATATCACTGTGTCTCACAAAAGCTTCAGAACTGCCGAGTAAAATGTCTGGTTAGCAGTTTGACCAGGAGGAACAAATTCAGTGTAGACAATTCCTTTCACATCAGTGAAAGAAATCAGCATCATCTTGACATTAGACTTCATTTGACATGCTTTTTGGGTGGGGCATGGTGTCATTGAATGCTTCCACTGACTTGATTGCTGCTCCGTTTCCAGGTCATAGCAATAGTACCACCTTTTGCCACCAGTGATGACCTTTGAATAAAGGTTTGGATCAACTTCCAACTGTTCTTTCAGCTCATAACATGCATTCACTTGTGACAGCTTTTGATCTTCCTTGAGCAAGTGAGGCACACATTTTTCTGGAACTCTTTCCATACACAATTCCTTGCACAAAATTCGTTGGCAGGAGCTCCAGGACACACCAATCATCAACAAATTCATCATTTGTTCAGTGATGATCCTCCAAGATGTATGTGTGTGGGTATTATATGCATGCATATACATATACATAATATATATATATATATATATATATTATATATATATATATATATATACATATATATGTGTGTGTGTATGAATATATACGTACATTCCATACATTTGTCTGTCTATCTAACTGTTTGTCTATCTGTCTATCTATCTACCTGTGTGTGTGTGTGTGTGTGTGTGTGTATGTGTGTGTGAATTGTACAGCACTAAAATGACCCAGTAAAGCAAATAAAAGATGCATACAATAGTAAGCATTTGACATTGTGCAAATAATAATAAGTCTCTATATAAAGAGCTCTCTAAATACACAACTATTATCCTTTGTCAACATGTACTTGTTAATATATCCTAGTTAAGGCCATTTCTTTTTGTTAACACTAATATTTTTACCATTGACACTTATTCTGCCAATATTTTAAGGAATGGTATCAATGTTGCAACTCATTTTCTCAATACAACTAGGCTTTTACAATTTCATGCCTATCAAAAGAAGACTAGAAAACATTTTAATTTTGATTCTGTAGTACACAGTCAAAAGGGAATATTCAGCAATTGATCACTATATCCAATGTCATGAATCACTAGAATGATACCCATGTGATCAACGAAATCTGACCAATCACGACTTTGCCAAGAACTGGCTCCAGCAACAATTCCATCTTTTCCATTGGCTCCAGCAACAGTTCCATCTTTTCATGGGCTCCAGCAACAATTCCATCTTTTTATGGGCTCCAGCAACAATTTTATCTTTTCATGGGTTCCAGCAACAATTCCATCTTTTCCATTGTCCCCTGCAAACAGTTCCGTCTTTTCATGAGCTCCAAAAACAATTCTGTCTTTTCATGGGCTCCTGCAACAATTCCATTGGCTCCAGAAACAATTCCATCTTTTCCATTGGCTCCAGTAACAGTTCCGTCTTTTCCATTGGCTCCAGCAACAATTCCATCTTTTCATGGGCTCCAGCAACAATTCCATCTTTTCCATTGGCTCCAACAACAATTCCGTCTTTTCCATTGGCTCCAACAACAATTCTATCTTTTCATGGGTAGCTGGCCGACAAGAGAAGTCGAGAATACATGTAGACTGTGTGGATAGTCATGTCTATACAGATATAGTAATTATACTCTGATACTGAAGGGCCATTATAACAATACAACCTTTTGAGGATAGTAACTTTTCTATCGACGACTTTAGAATATAACAATATGTGTCAGAGTGACAACCATCATCAAAAGACAGATACAACAATGGCAACAAGGAAAAATAAATTTATACGGAGTGAAAAAAAAAACATTTACACAGATAGTTTAAACTAATTCACATGGAGAATTTAATACCTTGATAAAAATCTTGTGCAAACTTACAAAAATTGTAAAATATAGAAGACTTGTTAGCTGGGATAGTTGAGTTGCAAAAACAGCAACAACAACAACTCAAGGAACAACAAGAACAACAACAAGAATTGCAACAACAAATGTTACACTAATGAAGTTGATAACCAAACCAGAGAATACATTTTCCCCTGACTATGTAGCAAATTCCATATTCAAATTCAAATATGATCCCGAAGAAAAAGTAACCTTCAATGTAACTGGGCTTCATGTACCTTTGCATGTCGTTTAAGTCCTTCTGCCGAATTACACTCTCTTCCACATGCCCAACAGATATGATTACTATGGTGTGTTATATATTAACATGCATATATATTTATACACACACACATATATATTGAGTATGTATGCCAAAATAGACAGTGAAGCCTGGTGCAGTCTACTGCCTAACCAGCCCTTGTCAAACCGTCCAACTCGTGCCAGCATAGAAAACAGATGTTGTATTATGAGGGTGATGCTGAATGTATGTTTATATATAATGTTTGATTATAGGTGGTTAACTTCAAAATCTAGCCTTGTTAACTAGGTTAAATATTCTTTTTTTCTACTCTGGGCATAAGGCCTGAAATTTTAGGGGAAGGGGTCAGTTGATTAAATAGATCTCAGTACGCAACTGGTACTTAATTTATCAATGCCGAAAGGATGAAAGGCAAAGTTGACCTTGGTAGAATTTCAACTCATAAAGACATAAAGACAGACGAAATACTGCAACTAGGTTAAATATTGAGTCAGCCATCCTAATAACTCAGTCAAGCTTGACCAGGTCTTCCTTAACTTAATGAATGGCAAAGGATGGGCTGATATTTTTGGCTTTTTCAGTAGTCCTCCTCATAGTGAGGTGTGACATAATGGATTATCATTTTTGTGCTTTTAGCACTGAGCGGAAGCACATTTAAGGTGTAGACGTCACTATTCATGCTCTAGGGTTGGTGTCAGTGTTCAACCCAACCCTGAAGGAAACTAAAGAGATCATGATTCTAAGGAATGCTCATGAAGGCATGGCATTCTGACATCATCA
>NC_043011.1:31816540-31824040 GCF_006345805.1 Octopus sinensis | reverse complement strand
CAGTCATATGACTGGGGCCATACTGGAGCACCGCCTTTTAGTCAAAGAAATCGACCCCTGGACTTATTCTTTGTAAGCCTGGTACTTATTCTATCATCAGTCTCTTCTGCCGAACCGCTAAGTTATGGGGACATAAACACAACAGCATCAGCTGTCAAGTGATGGCAGGGGGACAAACACGGATACAAAGATACATACACACAAACACATATATACATACAATGGGCTTCTTTCAGTTTCCGTCAACCAAATCCACTCAGAAGGCTCTGGTTGGCCCAAGGCTATATAGTATATGGAACCATGTGGTTTGGAAGCAAGCTTTTTACCAAATAGCTGTATTATGATTTTTCAGTAAAAACACCATAAAACCTTTAATGAAAAGACTTTTCTGATTAGTAAAGGGAGGTTTGAAAGTTTTAAGAAGCACTTGAAACAAAAGCTACCACTAATTATCTTGAGCAGCTGAAAGAAATGATTGCTGGAGCAGGATACACAGCAGAGCAATAACAACATATACACACACATGTATGTGTGTGTGAAGGTGTGTGGTCTTTGGCCCAGTGGTTAGGGTGCTACACTCACAGTCGTTAGCTTATATATTCAATTCCCAGATTGAATGGTGCATTGTGTTCTTGAATAAAACACTTAATTTCACATTGATCTGCAATCATTTCAACATGTGACATGTTGTGGTATGCAGCACGTTGTGTAAGCTTGTGACATCTGACATGTGGTACGTTGTGCACCTGTACAGGCAGTGTTGATTTTGATGGAAGCAGTGAGCTTATGTGCAACACAAAACATTTGATCACTCCAAACAAATCATTTGTGTGGTTGTTCAACAAGAAATTGCAGAAACCTCACCTGTCGTCTAATGACAGGAAGATCCATAAAAAGGAAAACAATTTTAATATAACATAATGTGTGTGTGTGTGTGTCCTTTGCATTGTAGGAACCTTAGTTAGGGAATTCCAGACTTATGGAAATTGTGAAGTATGACAACTAATTTTATTCTGTAAATGTTAATTTTAAAGTTAAGATCTTAAGATATAGGCGCAGGAGTGGCTGTGTGGTAAGTAACCTGCTTACCAACCACACGGTTCCGGGTTCAGTCCCACTGCGTGGCACCTTGGGAAAGTGTCTTCTACTATAGCCTCAGGCCAACCAAAGCCTTGTGAGTGGATTTGGTAGACAGAAACTGAAAGAAGCCTGTCGTATATATATATATATATATATATATATATATATATATATATGTATATATATGTGTGTGTGTGTTTGTGTGTCGATTTGCTCGACTAAAAGGCGGTGCTCCAGCATGGCCACAGTCAAATGTGTGAAACAAGTAAAAAAAAAAGAGAAAAAAGAATCTCCGTAAGCATGTGTGTGAGCGTACAAAAAAAATATGTAAAAATAATATATATATATATATATATACAAATATGGGGTGACTCTTTAATATGCTTGGTTGCTTCTTTTGTCATTAATCTGTCTCTACTTTGAACATTTTTGTAGTTTGTAACCAAACAATTCAGTTCCTAAATTTATTTAGCTACTCCGATTGGCATTTTCATATTTTTCACTGCTCTCCACATTCTTGCTGGCACCTATTTTCTCTCTCATCCCCTCCACATCTACTTGGTATGTAATAGCTTTCGACATTCTTGCCAACGCCTATTCACTCTCTTCTCTGCACCTACCTTGTTGGTGAGTTCACTAATTAAACCGACCTTGTTCTACACTGAACTCATCATTCTTGTCCACGCCTAACTATATATGTCATCTTGTTTGTATACATGCAACTGACCTGGATCTTGTTACTATCTTAAATCAATGCTGTAGTTTCTCTTACATTGTACAACTTTGTTACCACTCCTTCATTTTTTTTCATTTTCTGGTTTCCATTCTTGTATACACCTTCCACTCCTTTGATGCTCTCATTTCCATCTTGCACCACCTTCCACTCCTTTCATTGTTTTTTCTTTCCATTCTTGCATCCAAAATTAATCCTTTCTATTAAAGTACAAAGCTTGATTTTTATCTGTGGCAAATAAAATCCCGGGGCTCAACTTGTTCTTATTTTACCCCAGTAAAATCAACCCCAGGGCTCAACTGGTTTTTTTTACCCCAATAAAATGAACTCCAGGGCTCAACTGGTTCTTTTTTACCCCAGTAAAATCAACCCCAGGGCTCAACTGGTTCTTATTTTACCCCAATAAAACGAACCCCAGGGCTCAACTGGTTCTTTTTTACCCCAGTAAGATCAACCCCAGGGCTCAACTTGTTCTTATTTTACCCCAGTAAAACCAACCCCAGGGCTCAACTGGTTCTTATTTTACCCCAGTAAAACTAACCTCAGGGCTCAACTGGTTCTTATTTTACCCCAGTAAAATCAACCCCAGGCCTCAACTGGTTCTTATTTTACCCCAGTAAAATCAACCTCAGGGCTCAACTTGTTATTATTTTACCCCAATAAAACTAACTTCAGGGCTCAACTGGTTCTTGTTTTACCCCAGTAAAATCAACCCCAAGGCTCAACTGGTTCTTATTTTACCCCAGTAAAATCAAACTCAGGGCTCAACTGGTTCTTATTTTACCCCAGGGTTCAACTGGTTCTTATTTTACCCCAGTAAAATCAACCTCAAGGCTCAACTGGTTCTTGTTTTACCCCAGGGTTCAACTGGTTCTTATTTTACCCCAGTAAAATCAACCCCAGGACTCAACTGGTTCTTGTTTTACCCCAGTAAAATCAACTCCAGGGCTCAACAGGTTCTCATTTTATCAACTCCCCAAAAAAAGTATTGCATCTAAAATAATAAGATGACTACTTTTAGGCAATGATCCCTTATTTCTTCAGCTGTTATTTTAAATACGTGGTGTGATTATCTTGTTTATAAATTGCTGCTGTTGTATTTACAACAAACACATACAGTGTAATACATCACTCTTATTCAAGTCAGTAAATGGAAGTGAAATTAGTAGTACAAAGAAGATAAAGAGTTTACGCTGCACAATAAACATGTCTTTCAAAGATACAGATGAAAAGAAATTCTGCCATATTACCAAAACATTACCTTTTAGCATTCAGAATATTCTATCAAATTTAATGTTTATTTATTCACATTGTTTTGAATTAACCCTACTTTATCTTCTGCCTTTGAGATTTCAATTAGGTAATTGTTTTGTATGAGGAATTGTTTTGTAGGTTTTGTAAGAGAGGTTGTATCTGGTCAGTTTGAACATAAAATAGGTAGAATATTTTGGTCTGGATATGGTCAAGCATTCAAATTACTTTGTTGTATGTAATGCTTATTTATAGACGTTGTTTCGAATTAACCCTGCATTATCTTGTAGATTTGAGATTTTGGTGATGGGATTGTTTATTTTTTTGAATGACATTGTAGATTAGGTGTGAGAGGCCAGACCTGGTCAGCTTCAACATAAAACAGAATATTTTGGTCTGGATATGGACAGTTTAAATGTTAAAGGGTTAATGTTTGTAATGTTAATAGTTGAAACAATATAAACAATAAAACAATAAACAATAAAAAAAAACAATTAATTCAAGTTGATATACTGTTAAGTACCCAGTCATTCATTGTTTTTTATTCAAATATCTGTTACCATGCTGAATATAGAAGAGCTCTTGAGTGGATCAAGGACCAAACTGGATGAAATCTAATAATGAACACAATGGCCATTCAAGAGATAATTTGATGAAAGGAAAAAAATTGTCCTTTACTGGTTCTTAAAGGCTGCTTTGAAAGATTTAAAAGGCACTTTATTTCGCATGATATTAAAATGACAGGTTAAGCTGCTAATGCTGTTACTGAAGCTGCCACAAATTACCCTGAGAAACTGAAGAAAGTGATTGCTGACAAAGACTATAGACCAGAATAAGTGTGTGTGTTGATGAAACTGAGCTTTTCCAGAAGTGCACAGCTGTTAAGACTTTTATTTCTTGCAAAGGAAATCAATAGTAGGCTTCAAAGCTTTCAAAATACATCTGATGTTTCTTCTGGGAATAAATGCTATGTCAGCATACTTTTATTTCTTTTCTCTCACACATCCTGAGCTTCTTTCCCCTGAACCACAGAGACTTCTCTCACTCCCCTGCCATCTCAGTCATGTTCACTTGAGTATTTACACCTATCTCAAAGCAATGGATATTCCAGTCACTCCCCCTCTCATCCACCCACAAATCATACGTCTCTCTCATCACTACCAGGACAAAATAATTTGTTATTCATTCTTGAAAAAATTATTCATCATTGAAGCCTTCTGATGGAAGCAAGCTTCTGTCTTCTTTCCTATTCATTAATACCTTAGTCTTTGTTAAACTCACTCTCAGGCCCCTCAATTCCAGGTTTTGTCTCCATATCTGGAACTTCTTTTTAATTCCTCTACAGATTCAGCGTAAAGAAGTTCTCATGGACAGTCAGTTTCAAACCCAAACTCTTCTACTAAGTCTTGGAGGATTAACATAAACAGAAGGAGACTGAGGATTGAGCCCTGGTTTACTCCCACCTTTTCACTGAATTCCTTAACCTTCAACTTATTAACTCCATCTCTGCACATGGCTTACACAGCTCTCATAAGCCATTCTTCTTTAGTGACTGTCAGATCACAGAGCAGACTACCCCATCAAAGGCCTTCTCTGTCAACAAAAGCCAGGTTTAAGGGCTTATTCCTGATTAGACACTTCTCCTACAGCCGTCTCATTAGGAAGGTGGTATCAGTACTATTTCTTCTAAGCTGTATAGTATCTAAGTTAATACTCTTCCTAATCATTTGTGCTATTACTTTTTTAGTAACCTTCATAACCTGGTCTAATATTTAAATGCTTCTGTGGTTTCCCTTCTCAAACTCATTGCCTTTGTCATTGTAGCAGTTAATGATGCTGCTACTACACCATATGATTTACTTGACTTACAATGCAAGTGACCAGCCCATATCTTACATCACCAGAAATTTTAAGCATCTCAGAAGTAATTACTGATGGACCAGGTGCTGTCCCTATTTTCATAAATTTCACCAGCTTATCTACCTACACTGCTCCTGAGTAGGATGTCTGGCCCTCCATTGGGTCTATTTGAGGTCAGAATGAGATGATTGGCAGTGGCTGTTTGGACACTAATGATTTTTCTGATTTGGGATGGCTGACAAGAACATTTAACCTGCTTTGAAAACAGTACATTTTTTTGCCAGAGGGAAACACAACACACGCACATTACACTACAAAAAACTATGGGATTACGCCTAGAAAGTTCCCCTCCAAGGCACAAGTCTAGGCAAAGTTGTTTATAGAATATCAGCAGTCACCTATGCATACCAGCTTCCTCTCTACACACCATCAATGTTATCCAAAGGAAAGGCAAAGGCTAATACAGCTTGGCACCAGTGATGTCACAACTCATTTCTACAACTGAGTAATTGGACCAACATGAAATAAAGTGTCTTGCTCAAGAACACAACACACAGCCTGGTCATGGAATTGAACTCACAACCACATGATTGTAAGCTCGATGCTCAAACCACCGAACCATGCACTTTCACGTTTACATACACACACACACATATACACATATGCACATGCCGAAATATGCATGTACAGATAGAAAGAGTGAGAGAGAGAGAAAGAGAGATGATGTAATTTATTAATTAAACACAACTGATAGAAACATTTTCCCTTTCCTTGTACACATTGAGAAATATGCTCCCACATTTAACCCTTTGACATCTAAACCAGCCATATCTGGCCCAAATATCCTTTTGTTTTATGTTCATACAGGTCAGATCTGACCTCTCACACCTACTCCACAATGTCATCCAAAAAATCAACAATCATACTGAAATTTCAAAGATGCGAGATAATGCATGATTAACTCAAAACAATGTGAATAAACAAGCGTCACATTTGACAGCGTAACCTGAGTGTTAAAAGATTAAAGAGAAAGGAGGGGAGAGAAAGAGAGAGATGTTACATATACAAACATAACAAGATGGTCACACAAATAAACAGAGAAAGAGAGAGAGAGAGAGGGAGAATGAGAGAAACATTAAAAATGTTTGATGTCAAATAAGTCAACATTGACTTAGTGGTGCCAAATGGGCGGCGCTGAAACAGCAATGCCAAAACATCTCATATCAACTTCAGGTACCTTATTTCTTCTAAGCACTGTCCTCAGTCAACAGCTTTTTGTAATAGCACTTCCATACCTCTTTTACTTCACTGTCTGTAAGAGCGAGAAAGCAGTCATACACACTCTTCCCAAGCAATGTCTTTATTTTCTCTCTAAATATGCTGCTCTTGCAATCTGAAATATTTCACACCTTTGATTTTCATGTCTTAAAACAATGAACAATGGTAAACTTCTTGTTACTGTTCCAGGATATACCTGATGTCTTGTTTCTCATCTTGCAAGCTGGTACTGCTGCTCTTTGCTGCCCCCTTTATTATCAGTCATTCCAAGCCTGTTTCTTATCCTTTACGGCTCCTTCTACAGGGGTTTTCCATTATCCTGTCACCCTTTAATTCAGGGGTTCTCAACCAGGGTCCATATGGCTCCTAAAGATCCTTATAAAATTTTGGGGGCTCAACACAACAAAATAATAAATAAATTGAGGATCCACAATAGTATTTTAAGGGTCCCTGAAAAAAAATTTCATTTTAGATGTAATGTATTGGTAAATATTGCAAGAAACAGGATCCATAGATAAAGTATGATTGAGAACCCCTGCTTTAATTGGTTGGGACAGGTTAGATCTGTTGTCCTCAGTTGGTTTATCAAACAGAAATTCTTAATTGTCTTCTACATTATTATTTTCTATCTCCTCCACTGTTTTCTCATATGTACCAATTAATGTGTTTTTAAACCTGTTGTCTGTCTGCTCTTTCAATTTCTTTGACATCCTTCTACAGATTGTCTTCTGTGCATGGGTGTGTGGGTGCATGAATGAACAGATGGATGGATGGATGTTTGTATGTATATATATATATGTTTACACTTTTACTTGTTTCAGTCATTTGACTGCGGCCATGCTGGATCACCGCCTTTAGTCGAGCAAATCGACCCCAGGACTTATTCTTTGGAAGCCTAGTACTTATTCTATTGGTCTCTTTTGCCAAACCGCTAAGTTACGGGGATGTAAACACACCACCATCGGTTGTCAAGCGATGTTGGGGAGATAAACACAGACACACAAACATACACACATGCATATATATATATATATATATATATATATACATACATATATTCGATGAGCTTCTTTCAGTTTCTGTCTACCAAATCCACTCACAAGGCTTTGGTCAACCCGAGGCTATAGCAGAAGACACTTGCCCAAGTTGCCACACAGTGGGACTGAACCTGGAACCATATGGTTGGCAAGCAAGCTATTTACCACACAACCACTCCTACGCCTATATAAAAAGTCAGCTTTGAAAAAAAGACATCAGAATCATCTGTTTGTAGTAGTGGAACCATAAGGCAGCAATCA
>NC_043011.1:31804040-31814040 GCF_006345805.1 Octopus sinensis | reverse complement strand
CGAACCCACAAGTGTGAACAAGAGAGACAGAGCAAGGCAGAAACAAGGAAAATGCCACTTATATTTGAACACTATATAAATATTCCTTTTTCAAAAAACATTTCTTTTAATTTTTCTAAATTTAATTATTTAATCGTTACAGTTGAAAAGGTCTCAAAATGACTGAAACCGGTACTGAAATGTTCTTTATAAAATTATTTTAGCATTTTCTTTTTTGACTTATTTTTTCATATATATCAACTCGTGTGTTCCTTTTCATCCTTATACATACATACATACATATATATATATATATATATATATATATATAGATATATATACATATATATATATAAAAAAAAAGGAAATGAAGAAAATGCTGACAAAATAATTTAAGTAAGGGAGAGTGTATTTAATTAGGTGAAAGTTCTTTTTACCGGTTGCGCATTTGTTATGCTTATCAAAAGATATTTTGAGTGAGATAAAGTTCCTTTCTGATTGATCTTTTTCTCTTATCTGACGTTATATATATATATACATAATTATAATAATTAGGGAAGATCAATTCCAGTGCCACAGGAATGAGGCATTCAAATTAAAAATATGAAATTGAATTACTCTCAATAATCAATTCATATATATCAAAATAGTATTAGAGATAGAAACACCTACAAAGTCCATTGCAGTGGTAGCCATTTACGGCTGAGTGGGCTGCAGAAATGTGAAATGAAGTGTTTTGCTCAAAAGCACAACATGCAGCACTGTCCAGGAATTGAACCCACGATCTAGCAATCATGAGTGCAATAACCTAATCACTAGGCCACGTGCTTGCACACACACACACACACACAATGTATGCACATACACACATACATGTATGCACACACACATATATGCACACATACATGTATGCGCACACATACTTATACACACACACACACACACGTATGCACACACACACGTATGCACACACACACATACATAATATTCTAAATTATGTACATTGTATTAATAAAGAGCAAGAGAGAAACAGATGAAGTCAAATGTGGGAGGTGAGAAGGTTTTAAGCCTTGCATATCTCTTATATTAACAGTACTCCACTGAGATTGACTTTGCCTTTCCTTCTTTTAGGGTCTATAAAATAAGTACCAGTTGAGCACTGGTGTTGATGTAATCAACTTAGCTTCTTCCCCAAAATTGCTGGCCTTGTGCAGAAACTTGAAACTAATGCTTATGTATTTACCATATTTTAACATGTATAAGGAACCCTTTTTTGTCAAAAATTAGGTTTAAAAAATATGGGAGTTTCTTATACATGAATAGTATTAAAATCCCTTAAAATCCGTTACAAAACCTTTTTACCAAATTTTAAGCCCCCAAAATTAGGGGGCTCCTTATACATGAGGGTTCCTTATACACATTAAAATATGGTATCAACTGTCATATATATTGTATGTAAGCAAATACAATTTTAGTTTCCCAAATTATAGACATTGTTGTGGATATCACGTTTGGTGGAAATTATTAGTAAGTAAATTGACCCCATCTGAGAAAAAAAAAACTCAGTTACATTTACTTAGAGCTGCTGTTTACTGCAACAAAACAGTCCACAGACATTAACAGACTGCAGATTTCAAGGAAAGGTATTGGTGACCATATGTTATTTTTATGATGTCATCAGTTCTGCACATGAAGAAGATAGCATCTGTACTATTACACAAAATTCTTTCAGTGTGTTGTCGCAGAAAATCTGGATGACTAATGTAGGTGTACTAAACCAACATGGGAGAGTTTATAAGGTTACTCGACACTCTAAAACCAGGACATAACTCCATCAGATCACATCAAAAGTCTGTGGTTCCCAAATTTATTTTACTTGCAGTACATTTAAGCACAAATAAAAATAGTGCAGCACACTTTGTGCATACCATTTATGATGGCAAATAAAGTGCACCCCTCCCCCCATCCACCTGCAAAAAATGTCTTTAAAAAATCACCCTGGGTCCTATATGCAAAGTTGGCCCTCTCATACACTTTAATGCTTTCATTCTTTTATTCTTTTACTCGTTTCAGCCAGTAGACTGTGGCCATAGTGGGGCTTCACTTTGAAGAATTTTAGTCAAACAAATCAACCCAAATACGTATATTTTTAAAGCCTGGTATTTATTCTATCAATCTCTTTTGCTGAACTGCAAAGGGGTCCATAGGTGAAAAATGGTTGAGAAACACTGCTATAAACCAGCAAGGGATCACCCACTAAAATATCAAAAATCAAATTCTCTTAATAAATTAAATAGTACATAAGCCAAACTAAACAAAACAATCTAATTAATCTAATTACAGAGATACTCCTATTACTTCATTAATTGAACTAAATTGATCAAAGATCTAATTGTATCTATGGTTAGAAAACTGAAAAGATAAAGAGAATAATTATTTAAAATTATTTGAGACAAGGCCAGTCATTTTAGAGCAGTGCTTCTTAAACTATGGGTCATGAAATGAAATGCTGAGGCCATCATCATCATCATCATCATCGTTTAATGTCCGTTTTCCATGCTAGCATGGGTTGAACAGTTCGACCGGGGTCTGGGAAGCCAGGAAGCTGTGCCAGGCTCCAGTCTGATCTGGCAGTGTTTCTACAGCCGGATGCCCTTCCTAACACCAACCACTCTGTGAGTTTAGTGGGTGCTTTTTATGTGCCACTGGCACAGGGGCCAGAGGAGGCTGGCAAATGGCTTTTTACGTGTCACCGACATGGACGCCAGTCAAGGGGTGCTGGCATCAGCCACGTTCGGATAGTGCTTTTTACATGCCATCGGCACGAGTATCTTAACTACAATTTCCATTTGATTTTTATTTTGATGTTGGTGTTGACTAAATTCAAAAACTTGAATTTCAGTTTATATGTTATTTTACAAATGCACAATATTTATCATGATGCACCATGCAAGCGCTACAGTAATAAAACGTGTGTGCAGCACTGTTGCAACTAGTGCAGTGACAACGTATGTATTTTCAGTGTAGTTGATTGATTGTGTTCATCTTAATAAGTGTATAAATAACAATACATGTTACTATTTTATCTGATTGAGGTTGGTATTTATTTAAATAATTTTATAACAATTATTTGATGAAACATTATTTTTTTTATATTTCAAAATAAAAATATTTTTACTCATGGATAAATGGCTGAACTTAAGTAACAAAAGTAATGACACGGATGGCAATGCTACAAAGTCTGTTCAAGCAGGCCCTAGTAATCAGAGAGAGGCACCTAAGATGTAAAACAGAAAATGCAATGAGTCATTTCTCCAATTAGGTTTTACTTTTAATAATAGCGATGGCATAGAACAACCTCTTTGTTTAACTTACAATGTTTTGGCCATGGAGAGTATGGAAATCTCAAAATTAAAAAGGCATCTTGAATCCAAACATCCCTCATACGTTAATAAACCAAAGATATATCTTGAAAGATTGTTTTTGTCTTCAAATATAGAAAGACAAAATTTTGAGAAATTTATGACTATAAATGAAAAATATTTATTAGCATCATATGAAGTTTCATATTCTAATTGCTAAAAATAAAAAGCCATACACCATTGGGAAAGAACTTTTATTACCTTCTGCTATGAAGATGGTAGAAATACTTCATGGAAGTAAATAGGGTGATGAAATTCAGAAAATTCCTTTGTCAAACAACACTGTCGCCAATAGAATTACTGAAATTAGCAACAGCTGATTTGAACAACTTATTATTTTACTTAAAGAAAGCCCAAAATTTGCAATTCAGTTGTATGAGACAACTGATATTTCAAAAATGGCTCAATTGTTAGAATACATCAGATACATTTATAAAGAAAACACCAATGAAGAATTGTTATTTTGTCATCCTTTGGAAGAACATATAAGAGGGAAAAACATAGATAATAAAGTTGATGAATTTTTTAAAACTGTAGGTTTGGAATGGAAAAATTGTATTGGAGTATGCACAGATGATGCAAAAGTGACGACGGGAAGGAGAAAATATTGGTTTTAAATGGTTTGCTAAAGCTGCTGGTAATAACCATGTAACTTTTACACACTGTATGACCCATGGTGAGGTTCTTGCATCAAAAAAATTAGCACTGGAATTAAATGATGTGTTTCAGGATGTTATCAAAATTATAAACTCTATTAAAAGCCGTGCCCTTAACAGCTGTTAATTTTCAAATCTCTGTAAAGACATGGACTCAGAATACAAGAACTTATTGTTACACACAGATGTAAGGTGACTGTCAAGAGGTTGAAGTTTAAACAGATTATTGTTGTTAAATGAAATTATTATATTTTTAACAGCACAAAAATCTGATCTTGCTGCTCTTTTTCAAAATGATTTATGGCTTTCAAATTTATGCTATTTGTCAGATATTTTTGAGAAACTAAATGATCTCAGCTCGTCTCTTCAAGGAAAGAAAAGCGATATATTTATTTTGAATGATAAAATTGAGGGCTTTATTAAAAAGATCAACATTTGGAAGAATAGGGTCTGTCAAAGTGAGAATGTTTTCATTCTGCCTTGCATACTTGCATAAACAATATCAAGTTGAGCAAACATATCTATCAAATACTCTGGCTTAGAAATCTAAAAGTTCACATCAAAGATATTCAGAAAATCATTCATGCTTTTTTTTTCCCCCAAAAAAAAATGTAATGAATTCTTTCTACAGTTCATGTGTGCAACATAGAACCTTGCTTTTTGAAAGCCATCTAACTTCTGTGTATAAAAGAAATTGCACATGCTGAGATTGATTTCAATAAATCTCTTCAAATATTCATGTCTTAATGGTCTGCTTATAAAATAATTAACCATTTTGTTTAATATCTTCTTTAATTCAACTTGTGATGTTTTTAAAACGAGTATCCCCTTTTGTAAAGATAGTGGGTATATCCGAGATTTGGATTTTGCTTTTCTTATATTGGTATAAAAAAATTTAAAAGAGCCTACTATACATAGTGCCCTGTAAGTATACTGGATATTCCAACAAATGGTAAATTCTATTTTTTGAGAGGTAGACATTTAAAATATCAAAAATGTCAAAAAATACCTCTTGTAATAATGGACATTTCCTTGCAATGTAAAAATTATTAATGATCTCATTATGATTAATAAAGCAATTAATTGTGCTTCATTACTTATATCAATATATTCATCAGCTTGTAATACAAATTTTATGTTCCTCAGTTAATTTCATACATTTTTCTCGATGTTCTTCAGAATCAAAATTCTCCAGTAAATTGTATAATCTGAGAATGAAATTTTGCTCTGAGTCATCTTAGTCCATCATTCTACAAGTAGGCAGGGTAATTGGCTCGGGTAGAGGATGTAATTTCAGTCCTCTCAATTAAAGTAACTTGTGCCTTTTCAAAAGCTTAATATTTTCTGCAAAATACATTTACTTGGATTATTACTCAAAGAGTCTTTTGAAATAACTCAGATCTCTATCGTGAAGATATTAATACTTAATAGCAAATTACCACTTCAACCTGTCTGAGATTGTTCCTGGTTCTATGATACAAACTTCCTGTTTTAAAGCAGTTTAAAACCTTTTATCGATGTTAATTCATGTCCCTTCTTGTTAATTTGTGTCCTAAACAACAGCTTAATAATAGTTTCAAATTTTGCCACAAGGCCAGCAGTTTGGAGGGAATGGGTAAGTGAATTACACTGCCCCTAATGCTTAACTGGTACTTATTTTATTGATCCCAAAAGGATGAAAGACAAAGTCAACATCAGAGGAATTTGAACTCAGAACTTATATACAGACAAAAAGCTGCTAAACATTTTGCCCAGCATGCTAACAATTTTACCAACTTGTTGTCTTCCAACTGATTAATAATAATACTTATTTCACTAAGTTCTTTTTCAAAATTAATTAAAACAAGAGCAGTGTATTTTAACAGCAATAAGGTATGAAAATCTACTGGGTACCATGCCTTTGTACATCCTCTCATTACAAACAGCACGTGATGGGATGGGTTAATCAACCTTTCCAGTTGAATTAAACCCTTGATTTAATTTAAATTTCACAATACTGTTGATTGTAGTGAACTTTCACCTTATTTTCGTTAGGTAATTTTTAGTGAATGTTCACTCTCTTATTTACAATCCTCATTATTATGTTTTCCAAGGCTTTGTTAGGCAACACCTTCCCAAGGTGCCACACACTTAGATTGAACCCAAAATCATGTAATTGTGAAGTATGTCTACTAAGAAACACAGAATATTAAAAAAAAAGGGGAAGAAACTGTCTGTAAGCACTTACCTATTATGAGGCGAAGATTGTTTGCCAATATAACACGGCAGTCCTGGTTTAGGACTAATGTTGCTGTAATTTAGCCTCAGAAGACATCATCTTCAGCTGACTATACAATACGATCTGAGTCCTTATACTTTCGAACAAGGGAATCCAGCATCCCCATTCAGCTCAAAACAATATATGTGTATCGCGATTGTGAGATTTAGAAATAGTAATTTTCTGATTTATAAACCAGTGACTAGTTGTCTTTGAAAACTATATATATCGAATGGGAATTTGGCAGTGCCACCTAAAGCTGAGCAATTATTCTGTGCTGATGAAGGGAAATAACCTAAAAATCACAATACACAGATATTGTTTTGAGCTGAGTGGGGGTGCTATATTCCCTTGTTTGAAAGTACAAGGACACAGATCATGTCATATAGCCAGCTGGAGACGATGTCTCCTGGGGCTAAATTACAGCAACATTAGTCCTAAACCAGGACTGCCATGTTATGTTGGCAAGCAATCTTTGTTACAAAGTACTGTTGCTGAATATCTTAGGTTGTGAGATTTAGAAATAGTAATTTTCTATTATGAGGAAGTTTAAATTTACCAGAATTAACCCTTTAGCATTTAAACCAGCCATATCTGGTTTATTCTACTTGCTTTATGTTCAAACTGAGCAGATCTTGCTTCTCACACCTACACAACAATATCATTCTAAACATAAGCGACCGCATCATCAAAATCTCAAAGCTATTAGATGAAGGTAAGGTTACCTTCTTGAGCCATATTGATTGATAACAGTTTTCTGGTTTCCATGGCATATATATTCTCCACCTGGATAGGACGCTGGTCTGTTACAGGATTACTCATTTTTGCCAGCTGAGTGGACTACAGCAATGTGAAATGAAGTGTTTTGCTCAAGAACACAACGTGTCACCCGGTCCAGGAATCGAAACCACAATGTCATGATAATGAGTCCAACACCCTAACCACTAAGCCACGCACCTCCACAAAGCTATGAGATATCATATGCTTAACTCAAAACAATGTGAATAAATAAGCATTACATTTGAGAGAGTAATCTGAATGCTAAAGGGTTAAGTAATATAGCTGGGGAGGTAGGGGGTGTGTGACAGGCCCCCAAGCAGTGCTTTTAAGAGGGTGGCACTTTTGGGTCTACTGTATAAGTCTGAATAGGCTTTGGGGAGACAACAAAATCAAGGGCTACACTAGAGAGCTTACACTCAAGCTGCACCACTGTCAGAGGCTCTATATTTGCCGAAATTTCTTTGGAAATATTCATGATAGGCAACATCTCAAGTATTTTCTTAGAGATCTGCAACAAGAGTCTGTGTCCCTTGTTCTGAAGCTGTCTCTGAAGCATATTTGATCCTCGACACTCGGAGTGACACATTAACATTTACAATTTCACGTTTGGTGTCTTTGTTAAAGCGGCAGTGGTTACCTTTGCAGTCAGAGTAATTTGATGTTTGTATGCATGTGCGTGTGTATATACATGGACTCTAGTGCCATAGATAATAGAGGAAGGGTCTGCAAATTCTTATTGAACAACCAAAACAGATGATATATTTATAATGATCTAATATAGGCATAGGAGTGGGTGTGTGGTAAGTAGCTTGCTTACCAACCACATGGTTCCGGGTTCAGTCCCACTGCGTGGCACCTTGGGCAAGTGTCTTCTTCTATAGCCTCGGGCCAACCAAAGCCTTGTGAGTGGATTTGGTAGATGGAAACTGAAAGAAGCCCATCGTATATATGTATATATATATATATATATATGTATATGTATATGTATGTATGTATGTATGTGTGTGTGTATGTTTGTGTCTGTGTTTGTACCCCCAACATCGCTTGACAACCGATGCTGGTGTGTTTACGTCCCCGTAACTTAGCAGTTCAGCAACAGAGACCGATAGAATAAGTACTAGGCTTACAGAAAATAAGTCGGGGTCAATTTGCTCAACTAAAGGTGGTACTCCAGCATGGCCACAGTCAAATGACTGAAGCAAGTAAAAGAATAAAAGAATATATATATATATATATATATGTATGTATCCACACACGCTCATGTATTTAATAATGCACCAAAGTGAAGGTGTACATGTATATGTGTGTGAGTGGGGTGCATGTATTTGGAGAGAGAGAGAGAGAGAGAGATAGACATGCAAAACCAGCAAACAGTCTGTTGACAAAGGAAATGACATCACAGCTTGTAGCTCAGTAATTTTCAGAAAGTATGAATGTAAACACATGCACCCCACCCCCAATACACATACAAATACCTACAAAAGTGTGTCCTCTCCTCTCTGACTTTGTTTCTTCTTAAAAATGGGCAGTTTAAAATGAAATTTTCTACAAATACCAGTCAGAGGGAGTGCATTAAGATTATATCAGAGTTTAATATGGAGGAAAAAAAAATTGGTGGGCACACACACACACATATCTCCACACACCACAGATATAACTACAAAATGAAACGAAGTTTTGAAAAAAATTATGTAATGTATATCAATATGTATGTGTGAGCATCTATCGATTTTCCTTCTTTTTTTTCTTTTTTTCTCATATCAAATTCTGATACGATTATAATCTACAATGTCTGAAAGGTACTTGTAGAAAATTTCATTTTCCTAAAAGTTATGAGGAAATAAAGTTAGGGATTGGGAACTTGTGTAGGTAGGTGGGTGGGCGTGCGCATGTATGTGTATACACACACACACACGTGTCTGTGTGCGTGTGTGTGTGGGGCACGTAAAAAGCACCATCCGATCATGGCCGTTGCCAGCCTCCCCTGGCCCCCGTGCCGGTGGCATGTAAAAAGCACCATCTGATCATGGCCATTGCCAGCCTCGCCTGGCTCCCGTGCCGGTGGTACGTAAAAAGCACCATCCGACCGTGGCCATTTGTCAGCCCCGTCTGGCACCTGTGCTGGTGGCACGTAAAAAGCACCCACTACACTCTCGGAGTGGTTGGCGTTAGGAAGGGCATCCAGCCGTAGAAACATTGCCAGATCAGACTGGGCCTGGTGCAGCCTTCTGGCTTCCCAGACCCCAGTTGAACCGCCCAACCCATGCTAGCATGGAAAGCGGACGCTAAATGATGATGATGATGATGATGATGATATATATATACATATATGTGTAGGAGTGGCTGTGTGATAAGTAGCTTGCTTCCCAACCAGATGGTTTCCTAAAAGTTACGAGGAAACAAAATTCCGGGTTCTGTACCACTGCGTGGAACTTTGGGTAAGTGTCTTCTACTATAGCCTCAGGCCAACCAAAACCTTGCGAGTGTATCTGGTAGGCGGATATAAGTATTTGTGTCTGTGTTTGTCCCCCCCACCATCACTTGACAACCGATGTTGGTGTGTTTTTGTTCTCGTAAAGAGACCAATAGAATAAGTACTAGGCTTACAAAGAATAACATTATTTACATTATTTACATTTGATGGATATTTGTCCTCATCTTGTTTGTTGTTAACACAACGTTTCGGCTGATATACCCTCCAGCCTTTATCGGGTGCCTTGGGGAAATTTCGAACCACGGGCATATGGCATAGTGGTTAAGAGCACAAGCTACTAACCCCAAGATTCCCAGTTCAATTCCAACCACTGACCTGAACAATAATAATAACATCGAAAAATACCTTAGGAATGAGAACCCAGGCTCAAAATTTCCCCAAGACACCTGATGAAGGCTGAAGGGTATATCAG
>NC_043011.1:31786540-31801540 GCF_006345805.1 Octopus sinensis | reverse complement strand
GCAAAACAATCATGGACAATGTTTAAAGATTTTTTTCAAACTTACCTTCAAAGCTGAACTTTCCTTCGTTAACGATCACACATCCAATGAAACAAACGTGGTAAATATTATTAAGAAAGAGAACTTTCTGAAAGTTGTCATCTGTAGTTCGTTGACAGCGGTTGTCAACAGCAAAACTATATTTAAACTACTTACGAGCAGTTATGCCTATTTTTTTCTCCCACTACTAATAACTGCTGTCTGTGTCAATAATAATAATAATAATAATAATAATAATAATAATAAAAAGAATATAAAAACTTTCTCTCGCCTCTACCACTCCCTGCGACTAAATTATTGCAATTATTTCCTTCGTCCCATGCTTTAAAAAGTTAAATGTAAGGATGGGAGAATGTAAATATGTCCTTCAGGAAAGATGAAGTCCGGATAAAAATGTTTTCCCCTTTTTCTTTTTATTTGTTTCTTCTTCTTCTTCTTCTTCTTCTTCTTCTTCTTCTTCTTCTTCTTCTTCTTCTTCTTCTTCTCCTTCTTCTTCTTCTTCTTCTTCCTCACCACGCTCTCTATTACTGTTGATGATTTTTTTTCCTGAATGCTGGTACTGTGTTTGCTGTTGTTATGGTTATTGTTGCTGTTGTTGTTGTTGTAAATGCTATTGTTTATTGAAATTACCTCCCCCACCTACATTTCCGTTTACTTAAACAATCTGAAAGTTTGATGATAAACACTTTTATCAGATTACATACGCAATTATGGAGAGCGATGCTATAAACCCAATTATATATTGGAAGCAGTTATACGATTGGTGGGGCCACCTAATTAAAGATAGGCAGACAGACAGACAGATAGATAGATAGATAGATAGATAGATAGATAGATAGATAGATAGATAGATAGATAGATAGATAGATAGATAGATAGATAGATAGATATGGATAGATAGATAGATATGGATAGATAGATAGATAGATAGATAGATAGATAGATAGATAGATAGATAGATAGATAGATAGATAGATAGATAGATATGGATAGATAGATAGATAGATAGATAGATAGATAGATAGATAGATAGATAGATAGATAGATATGGATGGATAGGTAGATATGGATAGATAGATAGATAGATATGGATAGATAGATAGATAGATAGATAGATAGATAGATAGATAGATAGATAGATAGATAGATAGATAGATAGATAGATAGACAGACAGATAGATAGATAGATAGATATGGATAGCTAGCTAGCTAGATATATAGATAGATAGATAATAGATAGATAGAGAGAGAGAGAGATATGGATATATAGATAGATAGAAAGATAGATAGATAGATAGATAGATAGATAGATAGATATGGATAGATAGATAGATAGATAGTTAGATAGATAGATAGATATGGATAGATAGATAGATAGATAGATAGATGGATGGGTGGATAGATAGATAGATGAAGAAATGGAAAAAGATGAGGGGGTAACAGAAGGAGACAGATACACCCTTTATAATATGATGGGAATCATGGTAATTACTTAGCTTAATTAGAAAATTGAGCTGAAACTAATTACATCCACTTCTGAAAGAGGTTGTCATTATCATCACCATTGAACATTTACATGGGTTGAAGGAATCTGGCATACACTATACTTATTTCTTTATTGCCCACAAGGGGCTAAATATAGAAGGGACAAACAAGGACAGACAAATGGATTAAGTCGATTACATCGACCCCATTGCATAACTGGTACTTAATTTATCGACCCCGAAAGGATAAAAGGCAAAGTCGACCTCGGCAGAATTTGAACTCAGAACGTAACAGCAGACGAAATACCTAGTTCTTTACAACTGACAAGGGGCTAAACACAGAGGGGACAAACAAGGACAGACAAACAGATCAAGTCGATTACATCGACCCCAGTGTATAACTGGTACTTAATTTATCGACCCCGAAAGGATGAAAGTCATAGTCAACCTCGACGGAATTTGAACTCAGAACGTAACAGCAGATGAAATACCGCTGAGCATTTTGCCTGGAGTGCTAAAGTTTCTGCCAGCTCGCCGCCTTCATACACCTGACATATGCTATGCAATTAATCACCTTGGTCTTTTCTCATCTCATGTACATGGGCCCAGGAACAGGAGGTGCAAGCACATCCCCTAAATTGTGTGTGTGTGGTGGGTTGTGTGTGCAAAATCAGAATTTTATACCCCTACTTATTCTTCTCAGGTTTTCTAAAAAAACAGTGCATACAAGGTAATCTGTAAAACGGAGCTTGAAGTTATGTCTCTTGTCAAAGAACAAAGGAACAAATATAAATTTGGAAAGAACAATGAAACCTTTGTATTGTTATATTTTGGGATGGTTTTTTCCTTATTTTGTCAAATAAACACATGCACTGTATATTTGTTTATCACTTGTTTATTATTGTTCTTATTTTATGTCCCTTTCCTGGAAATATTTTGTCCATCCAATGGACTAAACAGGACAGGAGGAGACACGCAGGATGAAGAGTTACTGAAGAGGTCGCAAATATGTAATGAAAGGTTTCCGGACAATGGACATGAGTTACAATAAGAACAGTGATAAACAAGTGAAGAATGAGTATGCAGAGCATTTAAGTGGCAAAAAAAAAAAAAATCACCAGGAGTGGCTGTGTGGTAAGTAGGTTGCTTACCAACCACATGGTTCCAGGTTCAGTCCCACTGTATGGCACCTTGGGCAAGTGTCTTCTGCTATAGCCTCGGGCCGACCAAAGCCTTGTGAGTGGATTTGGTAGATGGAAACTGAAAGAAGCCCGTTGTATATATGTATATATATGTATGTGTGTGTGTATATTTGTGTGTCTATGTTTGTCCCCCCAACATCGCTCGACAACTGATGCTGGTGTGTTTACGTCCCCGTAACTTAGCAGTTTGGCAAAAGAGACCGATAGAATAAGTACTAGGCTTCCAAGGAATAAGTCCTGGGGTTGATTTGCTCGACTAAAAGCGGTGCTCCAGCATGGCTGCAGTCAAATGACTGAAACGAGTAAAAGAACAAAAGAATCCTAAAATATAACAATATCTGTTCCAACACAAGACTTCACATCAGGAATTTTGCTAAACAAATAAGAAAAACTTGGTTTGCAGAAAATTTTGGACCTGGGTTTGCACCCCTGGCCAAATTTCATTTTTGAGCCAGTGCTCGTGTGTAAGGGCTGACATCCTGCTATTGGACACCATCACTTTTTTAACATGCCTTTAGCTCATGCCAACCACTGGTGTCCTCGACTAATAGTACACAACACTTTCTCATCCATTTTTGACACATGTCAACACTTGTGCCGTTTTTCTTGATATCTCTCCCACACATTTCTGCTGTCTCCAATGTCCTACCATTTTTTCAGCTTCCCTTGCGTCCTAACTACCAAAATAGGTCAACATAACGTTTCTTGCTGATCAAACGTACAACTTACTTGATTTCTCTCCAACCCTCTCGAGATCTGCTATCATTTACATTATTCCTTCTTTGGACACTAAACTCTGCTTGTGAAGACCTGTTGAGGCAAGTGAAATCGAAATCAAATTTGATCCGTGCTAGCGGGGTGCAAAGAGCACCATATGAGTGTGATTGTTGACAGAGCGGCTAACCGGCTTCCGTGCCAGTGGCACATAAAAGGCACCGTTTGAGTGTGATCGTTACCAGCGTCGCCTTACTGGCACTTGTGCCCCGTGCTAGTAGGGTGCTAAGAGCATCATCTGAGCATGATCATTGCCAGAGCGGCTAACTGGCTTCTGTGCCGGTGGCATGTAAAAGGCACCCTCCGAGCGTGATCATTACCAGCATCGCCTCACTGGCACCTGTGCTGGTGGCATGTGTAAAAAGATTTGAGCAATGTTGTTGCCAGTACCGCTTGACTGGCCCCCATGCCGGTGGCATGTAAAAGCACCCACTACACTCTCAAAGTGGTTGGTGTTAGGAAGGGCATCGAGCTGTAGAAACTCTGCCAGATCAAGATTGGAGCCTGGTGCAGCCATCTGGTTCGCCAGCCCTCAGTCATATCGTCCAACCCATGCCAGCATGGAAAGCGGACATTAAACGATGATGATGATGATGATGTTATATATTTTGTTCAGGTGCATGGCTTAGTGGTTAGAGTATTTGGCTCACAATCATAAGGTCATAAGTTCAATACTTGACTGTACTTGGTAACCTTTGTGCAATACACTTTATTTGATGCTGCTCCAGTCTTCACAGCTGATAAAAATGTATAGCACCTGTATTTCAAAGGGCCAGCTTTGCCACATTCTGTATCACAATTAATCTCCCTGAGAACTACATTACGGTTATGTGTGCCTATGGAGTAGCTCAACTGCTTGCACTTTAACTTCAGGAGCAGGCTGTTCTGTTGATCGGATTGACTGGAACACTCACTTGTCACAGCTGGAGGTTTGCCTGTTACACATTCTACATTCAACTCAGAGAAAATCGTTTTATGATAAGGGAAATGATTTCTTCCTAAACTTACTTAATCTACTAATTATGATTATGACTTCCACACATATCTTGAGAACTAATTAGGTCTCCAAGGTAATAGAAATTAATCAACTGACTTAATAAAGAGCCAGTGAGAGGGCTTCTTTGGTAGTCATTCAACCTGCTAGAAATATCAACCAAACCTCCAGCAAATAATTCATTACCATTTTAACAAAGATGGATAGCTCAGATAATGGTCAAAACTGGAACATTCTTTGTTACAGGTATGTTTAATTAGGACTGACTTGGGTTCAAACAGCAACTATTGCAATTGACTTAATTACTCTAATTTTGACAGAAGGCCAGAAATTCTAGAGGAGGGGCCAAGTCAATGATATCATCCTTCAGTGCTCAACTCGCATTTAATTTATCAACCCTGGGATTTGAACTCAGAATGTAAAGAGCTGGAAGAAACCCTGATAAGCATTTTGTCCAACGTGTTGGATTGCAATTGACTTAACACTTTAGCATTCAAATATCTCTGTTAAATGGAATTCTTTTCATTCTTTTATTCTTTTACTTGTTTCAGTCATTTGACTGTGACCAAGCTGGAGCACCCACCTTTAGTCGAACAAATTAAACCCCCCCGGGACTTATTCTCTGTAAGTCTAGTACTTATTCTATCAGTCTCTATTGCCAAACTGCTACGTTATTTGGACATAAACATACCAACATCAGTTGTCAAGCAATGATGGTGGTGAGGGGACAAACACAGACACACAAATATACACATATATACACACATACATACATATATATATATATATTATTACGACAGGCTTCTTTCAGTTTCCTTCTACTAAATCCACTCACAATCAGCCCAAGGCTATAGTAGAAGACACTTGCCCAAGATGCCACACAGTGGGACTGAACCTGAAACTGTGTGGTTGCAATACAAGCTACTTCCCACATGGGCACTCCTGCACCTATGCTACACCTAAGCCACACCTATGCCATTCCTGTGCCGAGTAAATGCTTATTTATTCACCTTGTTTTGGATTAATCATGCATTAACTTGTGGTTTTGAGATTTCAATGATGTAATTGTTTATTTTTAGAATGACATTGTAGGGTAGGTGTGAGAGGCTGGACTAGCCAGTTCAAAGATAATACAGGAAGATTATTTTGACTGAATTTGGCTGGTTTAAATGCCTAGGAGTTAATAATGGTTTCAAATTTTAGCACAGGGCCAGCAGTTTTTGAGGGGATGGGAAAGTTAATCACATTGACTCTGTTACTTAACTGGTACTTACTTTAAGGACCACCAAAAGGATGAAAGGCAAAGTCAACTTCAGCAGAATTTGAACTGAGAACGTAAAGACAGACGAAATACCGCTGAGCATTCTGCCCGGTGTGCTAACGTTTCTGCCAGCTCACTGCCTTAAAAGGTTCTGCTAGCTTGCCACCTTTACGGTTGACTTAATAACAAGAGTTTATGGTATGGCCGGACGAACCAGTCCAGTAACTTTGTCATCTTCTGATACTCACGGTGTACAAAACATTCATGACATAAACCCTTATTGTCTTCTTGCAAAATTGTTGTGGCAAGAATCATTGATACCCCTAGGGGATTGGAAGAATGGACTAGCCGATTGGAAGAATGGACTAGCCAAACTCTTATAAAGAGTAGTGGTCAGGGAGAACATTTTGGTAGTCTCAGGAAATACATCATGTGAACACATTGATAAAAACCTTCACTATATAATTTTATGGAGGCACATGGCCTAGTGGTTAGAGCAGTGGACTCATGGTCGAGGGATTGCGGGTTCAAATCTCAGACCGGCCGATGTGTGTGTTTATGAGTGAAACTCTGCACTTCCGGCAGAAGGTAATGGCAAACTTCTGTTGACTCTTTCGCCACAACTTTCTTTCACTCTTTCCTCCTGCATCTTGCAGCTCACCTGTGATGGACCGGTGTCCCATCCAGGTGGGGAAGCTATATGCCAAGGAAACCGGGAAACCAGCCCTTATGAGCAGGGATGGCTCAAGAAGGAACAAACAAACATAATTTTATATATGCACTAACTTGTGGCAAGATATAAAAAAAGAAAGAAAAAAAGAAAAGGAAATGCTAGAAAGGGGTTCTGGGGCTTATAGTGAATTATAGTGTATGGTGACACTACTATAGATCCTGTTGATATTGAAACAGGTGTTTGGAAAAACCAATTCATATAAATCTAGTTATTGTCGTTGTTGTCATTGTTGCTTAGAATCAGGTAAACCTTGATTAAAGAGATATACATTGCTGTCTTAAGGCATGGGTAGTTGTGCAGGTGCCTCACAGGTTCAGGGGGTCCATTCTCACCTACGTATGATGTGGATTGTTGTCAGTAAGTAAATATAATAGGGTCCAGTGCATTGATTTACCTGGTGGTGGAGGGTGGCTATAATGCTGTTAAGATGGCTCTGGAGGTATGTGAACAAAAACATTCTACCCATGCCCATCATGTTTACTCTTCTCATCTCAAGATTCAATCTCTTCTCAAGATTCATGCTCACCTGGTTACACGTCAGCCAATCTGATTAACTGAGCCTTGTTCATGTAGGTATTAATGTTTTTATTGCAACATATTTAATTTTTTCCAAGCTGGCCCTGCCTTTTGTGGTAGTATGATTGGCAATCCTGTGGTGCCATATAAAAGAGACCATGCAGTGCCACATAGAAGTACCTGTGCATTGTCAAATAAAATCACCCATGTGGTGTCACATAAAAGTACCTGTTCAGTGCCACATAAGAGCATCCATGTGGTACCACATAAAGGCATTCATGTGGTTCCACATCAAAACATCCATGTGGTGCCATGTAAAAATGTCCATACAGTACCACATAAGTGCCCATGCAGTGCAAGTAAAAGCACCTGTTGGTGTCACATAAAGGCATCTGTGCAGTGCCATGTAAAAGCACCTGTGTGGTGTCACATAAAAGTGCTCATGTGATGCCATGTAACAGCGCCCTTGTGATGCTAAGTAAAAACACCCATGTGGTTCCACATAAAAGCACCTGGCACACTCTGTAAAGTGGTTGGTGTAAGGAAGGGCATCTAGTCATAGAAACTATGCCAAAAATGAAAATGGAGTTTCACTGATACTGACTGGCTCCTGTACCGATGGCACGTAAAATGCACCCACTACGATCTCAGAGTGGTTGGTATTAGGAAGGGCATCCAGCTGTAGAAACATTGCCAGATCAGATTGGAGCCTGGTCCAGCCACTGGCTCTCCAGACCTCAGTCAAACCATCCAATCAATGCCAGCATGGAAAACAGATCTTAAACAATGATGATGATGATGATGTATGTATGTATATATATATATATATATGTGTGTGTGTGTGTATGATGGGGTCCTGGCTTTGTGTAAAAGAAAATACAGGAGAATCAGTTAATTATGATTTTATTCAAAACATTCCCCTCTCAAATTCACACACTTATTGCAGCGGTCCTTCAGTTTTTTTTTTAAGCCCTGTAAAAAACTTGGAAGGTTGCACCTCCAACCAGGCATTTCATGATACTCTTACAACCAGGAACTTTTCAGTACCCCCTCGTACTTATATATATATTACATTTTTGTTATGTTTATTTGCCCTGTCTGCGCCAGTAGTTGTGCTAATATTCATCGGAAACATTTTTTATGTGGCTGAAGCCCAGCGGATCTATTTTTAGTGCTAGAGTAGACCACATGGTGGTTGCTCTCTTATATTTATGTATAAAGGTATTGTAATCCAGGCTTTATATGCACTAAGCCACTTGGTGTTAAATGGATGTACTATTAAGTTAGTATACAACTTTCTCACCCTCATTAGTTGATTGTAATTATGCTGCATTTAATTTTGGATGTAGTATCTGTTTCCGTGAATTTTTGGCGGGCCGTGGCAGGGGCACTTAAACTATAGCAGCGAATGCAATTGACTGGACCTCTCGTGCGTTTATCGTGATGGTAAAGTCTAGCCTGCGGTCGAGTAAATTGAATTCTGAATGGGTTCGGCCGATGAGCTACAAATAAAGGTATTTTATGTGAGTAAAATTACATAATTTATTAATTTATTAATAGCGAAACAATTGTCTCGAACTAATTTACATTTTTGGTATGTTTATTTGCCCTGTCTGCACCAGTAGTTGTGCTAATATTCATCGGAAACATTTTTTATGTGGCTGAAGCCCAGCGGATCTATTTTTAGTGCTAGAGTAGACCACATGGTGGTTGCTCTCTTATATTTATATACACATATATATATAAGCAAAAATAGGTACAGCCATGGCTGTTTGGTGGAGAAGTTTTACTTTCCAGCCCTGTGGTTTCGGGTTCAGTTCCACTCCAACCAATGCCTCATGAGTGAACTTGGCAGAACGAAATTGCAAGAAGCCAGTTCTGTGTATGTGTGTGTGTGTGTGTGTGTGTGTGTGTGTGTGTGTGTGTGTGTGTGTGTGTGTGTGCATGTGTGTGTGTATGCATGCATGTGTGATTGTGTGTGTGTGTGTATCTCCTTGTCTTGACACTGATAATTACATTGTTATACAAACAGTGAGCTTCATTTCCAGTCTTTTCTCAAAACGTACAGCAATGGGAAAATATTATCTTACTTGAAAACAGGTGAGGGTTAGCAACAGCGTGGGCATCCAGCAGTAGAAAATATGCCTTAACTAAATCCATCTGACTCATGCAGCATGGAAAGGGGGATATTGAAATGACCATGATGTTACAAAGAAATGTTTGAAATAGTGTTTTAAATACATTGCCCCTTGTAAATTACAAACTCTTTAATAACAAAAACTTAGTTTTCATTATATAAAAGGCAATCTTTATATCCAACTTAATGAGGATTATCTGTTAGGATGCTGAATTCTGCAGTATTCACCTTGAAAGGGCCTCACATAAGGAAGTGTGGCATATAAAAGCACATATTTATACCATTGGCAGGCGAGAATTTTCTGTTATGGGTGCTGGAACTGCCTGATCACGTGATTTTAACAAACTCTATCTCTTCAGTGACAGATATCTGCTTGCCACATTCAAACCAAATCTTGTTGCTGACGACGTATAGAATTACAGGTATTGATGCCACGAATAGCCAGTTGGCTTATTCAAAATTAATTATTAGTGATAGAAACAGTGTTTGGTATACTAACGAAACATCCGCATTAAATTGGATATAGAGATTGTCTTTTGCTTCAAGTGGTGAGAAAGGATCTTCAGATGTTGGGCCTTATGGAGGGTATGTTAGAGGACCAAGACTTCTGGCAGCTTGATATGCTTGAGAAGACACATCAAGCTAAGTGATTACACAGTCATCCTTGCATACAAGCATGTCCCCTGCATCCCTCTTCAGCTGAGCATTTCTAATCATGCAGGCCCCTGGGTGCTGGTGCCACATAAAAAGCACCCATACCAGTGTCACATAAAAGCCACCCCCTCTTCCCCCTCCTCATCCTCAGCCTCCTCTTCCTCCCCCTCAGCCTCCACAGCCTCCTCTTCTCCCCCTCAGCCTCCACAGCCTCCTCTTCCTCCCCCTCAGCCTCCACAGTCTCCTCTTCCTCCTCCTCAGCTTCCACAGTCTCCTCTTCCTCCTCCTCCTCAGCCTCTACAGCCTCCTCTTCCTCCTCTTCCTCCTCAACCTCCTCTTCCTCCTCCTCAGCCTCCACAGCTTCCTCCTCCTCCTCCTCAGCCTCCGCAGCCTCCGCAGCCTCCGCAGCCTCCTCATCATCATTGTCGCCATCGTCGTCATCATCATCATCTTCATCATCGTCATTGTTATCATGCCAGTGCTGTGTAAATGTATCCGATACACTCAGTAAAAAGGTTAGCATTAGGAAAGGCATCCAACCGTAGAAACTACGTCAAAACAGGCATAGAACCTGGTACAGCTCTCCAGCTTACCAGCTCCTATCAAATCGTCCAGTCCATGCCAGCATGGAAAACAGATATCAAATTATGATGATGATAATGATGATGATGATGACGACTGCTTTTGTCACTAATAATTATATCTTTACATAATCTGATTCTTTTGTGTGGTTAAATTATAAATATTGTTCCCTTTGTGAATATATACTAGCAATAACATAAGCACGTCCATCACTTTTATAAATTTACTATGGTTATGAAGTAATTCGGTTTTTTTTTAAATATTTTTCATAGTGTCACATGAGCAAGTCATATGACTATAAAAACTACCATACAAACGCATCTTCTCTTGTTGTGTCTTGTGGGCATTATCATTGTTATTCAAAAACATTGCTGTGAGGTGCAGGTTACTGTGTTGCAGCCTCCTCCTTCTCATCATCATCATCATCATCATCATCGTCGTCATTGACATCATCATCATCATGAACATTGTCACCATCATCATCGTCGTCGTCATCATCATTATCATCATCATCATCATCTTCCTCCTCCTCCTCATTATCATCATCATCATTAACATTGCCATCATCATCATTGTCATTGTCAATATCATCATCATTATTATCATCACTGTCATCATCAATTCATTATCATTATTTTGTCATCGTCAACATCAATTAACCTTTTACCTGTTTCAGTCATTAGACTTCTGCCATGTTGGGGCACCGCACTGAAGAAATTTTTGTCAAATGAATCAACTCCAGTACTTAATTTCTGAAGCTTGGTACTTAATTTAAGGGTCTCTTTTGCCAAACCGCTAAGTTATGATAGGACGAAAACACAACAACACTGATTGTCAAACATTGGTGGTGGGGTGGACATCCTCAGACCCAAGCACACACACACACACATGATGGGCTTCTTTCAGTTTCCATCTACCAAATCCACTCACAAGGTTTTGGTTGGCCCAAGGCTATTGTAGAAGGGTCTTGACCAAGGTGCCTCGCTGTGGAACTATGAAGTTGGAAAGCAAACTTCTGACCACACAGCCACTCTTGTGCTTAGTAATGTCCATTTTTCATGCTGGCACAGGTTGAACAGGTTTAATTAACTGCAATTGACTCACATTTTCTAATGCTTTTTTGTGGAAGGTAAATAGACACAAAAGCTGACAGACAGACAGACACAGATAGATAGATAGATGGGCACAAGCTATTTTAAGGCGTCGAGCTGGCAGAAATGTTAGGGCAAAATACTTAGCGGTATTTTGTCTGCCGTTACGTTCTGAGTTCAAATTCCTCTGAGGTCAACTTTGCCTTTCATCCTTTCGGGGTTGATAAATTAAGTACCAGTTATGCACTGGGGTTGATCTAATCGACTTAATCCCTTTGTCTGTCCTTGTTTGTTCGCTCTATGTTTAGCCCCTCGTGGGCAATAAAGAAATAAGGTAGATGGGCACAGACAGATATGCTGTATGGCATGGAATGGCTAAAACAGAGAAAAATAAAAATAAATATTAGGTGTAGTCATAGTTATGTAGCAAGAAGCTTGCTTCCCAGCCACTTGGTTCTGGGTTCAGTCCCACTGTGTGGCACCTTGGGCAAATATCTTCTACTATAGCCTCGGGCCAACAAAAAGCTTTGTGAGTGGATTTGGTTGACAGAAACTGAAAGAAGCCCATCATATGTATGTGTGTGTAAGATAAATGAGTGAAGAATGAGTATGCAGTGCATGCATTTAAGTGGCAAAAAAAAATGACCATGAGTGGCTGTGTGGTAAGAAGCTTACTTCCCAACCACATGGTTCCGGGTTCAGTCCCACTGCATGGCACCTTGGGCAAGTCTCTTCTACTATAGCCTTAGGTCGACCAAAGCCTTGTGAGTGGATTTGGTAGATGGAAGCTGAAAGAAGCCTGTCGTGTATATATGTGTGTGTATTTGTGTGTGTTTGTGTTTGTTGCCCTGCCATCACTTGGCAACTGATGCTGGTGTGCTTATGCACTGTAACATAGCAGTTTGGCAAAAGAGACCAATAGAATAAGTACTAGGCTTACAAAGAATAAGTCCTGGGGCCAATTTCAACAATTCAACTAAAACCCTTTAAAGCAGTGCTCCAGCATGGCTGCAGTCAAATGATTGCAACAAGTAAAAGAATAAAGAATAAAGAATAAAGAATAAAGAAGCTCCAGAACTTCCTGTCATTGATTTCCCATAAATATTGGGTTTCATACATAAGAAATAATTATGAATAATTATGATGATCATATCCACTAATTAGGAATAATTATGATGATGGTAATGATGATGATTGTATTCACCAGATAAATACCAGATATTTAATACTAATTATAATTGTGACAATCATCATCATCATCATCATCATCTATGAATATCTCCACCACAGTCATCACGCATAGACAAGTATGACTTGCTAACAAACCTCCACTGTTTTAGGTTTCTGTGCAGCTGTGAGCTAACATGGACACTCGAGTGGCACTTCCTTGACATATACCTCTGGCCTTGGCACAGGTGAACATTGAGGAAGCGACAGCTGAGAAAACGGACATTAAACGATGTGGGTGATGATGATGATGATGATGTGGATGCGGATATGGATGCTACTGCTCATGATGATGATGATGATAATAAAGAGGAGGCAGGTGGTAGTGAGGAGGAGGAGGAGGAGGCGGAGGACAATGATGATGATGTTGAATAAACTGGAGCAATGTCAAGCTAAATACTTTACTGAAGGCCACAATCACGCCAGTCTCGGAATCAAATCCATGAATGATTTGTATGGCTGCTGCAAGTACAACATTCTAACCAGGATAAAGCAAAACAAGGTTGGTGTAGGAAGTACTGGCAATTAAGTTGAAGTTTGCTTCCCAACCACATGGTTCCGGGTTCAGTCCCACTGCATGGCACCTTGTGACAAGTGTCTTCTATTATAACCTTGAGATGACCAAAGCCTTGTGAGTGAGAAATTGGTAGACAAAGACTGAAAGAAACCTGTCGTATATATCATCATCATCATCATCATCATCATCATCATCATTTAACGTCCGTTGTCCATTCTGGCATGGGTGGGACGGTTGACAGGGGCTGGTAAGCTGGAAGGCTGCAGAAGACTTCAGTCTGATGTGGCATGGTTTTCTACGGCTGGATGCCCTTCCTAAAGCCAACCACTCTGAGAGTGTAATGGGTGCATTTATATACCACCAGCACCGGTGCCATTTGCGTGACACCAGTATCTGCCACAACTGCAATTTTGCTTGGCTTGATGGGTCTTCTTCTCAAGCGTGACATAATGCCAAAGGTCTCAGTCATTGCCTCCATGAGGCTCAACGCTCGAAAGGAATTCAGCCACTTTGCCTCTATGAGGCCCAACACTCGAAAGGTGCTCTTTATGTGCTACCAGCATGGGTACCAGTTACATGACACCAGCATTGGCCATGATTACAATTTCACTTGGCTTGACAGGTCTTCTCAAGCACAGAATATCGCCATAGGTCTCGGTCACTAGTTATTGCCTCTGTTTGAAGATCATGCTTCACCACTTCATCCCATATCCTCATGAGCTAGTTTTCCACCACATTTCTTAAAAATTGTGGTAGAGGCCTTAGTTTCAGGACCACTCATGTCTAGAAACTGAGCTTGGGGGTAAGCAAGGGTATGCTCCTCATAGAAAATCCAGCTCCAAAGAAGCTTCATGATAGCAAAGGAGAATGGGCACCAGCAAGCCCAAAGTTTGGGGTGGGCTGTACCTGCCTACTGCGATTGCTATGGCATTGAGGTAGATCTGGCTACCCCCGTTAACGGGTACAAAACCCAGATTTAAAACACTAGATGATGATGATGTTGATGATATACATATGTGTGAATGTGTGTGTGTGTTGTGTGTGTGTGTGTGTGTGTGTGTGCATCTTTGTGTCTATGTTTGTCCCCCCACAACTGCTTGACAACCAGTGTTGGTGTGTTTATGTATCTGTAACTTAGCAGTTCAGCAAAAGAGACTGACAGAATAAGTACCAGGCTTCAAAGGAGGTAGGTTCATTCAACTAAAATCATACTGGGGTCAGTTCGCTTGACTAAAATCTTTTAAGGTGGTGTCCCAGCATGGCCGGGCATCTAATGACTGAAACAAGTAAAAGATAAAATTACTTGATTAACAAACAAATTGAATCACACCACCTTAACTCTGAATATAGTAACATCTTTAACTTGATCACCCACAATCTTAAAACTAGCTTGTAGTATTTCTAAGTAGGAAAATCCTTGAAGATGGTCTTATATAAGAACAGAAGTTCTACTGGTCTCTAAAGTGTGACGGGGAATATATTTACAAATACTGTACTGGATTAGAGAAATATTGGGTTGTCCAGAAAGTTCATGCTGAATTTTAAAGGAAAGAAAAACGTCAACAAATACTTGCCATTACATTTTAAATCAACCAAATATGAACCATTTTGTAACACAATGCGTTTCCATCTTTCCTTTAACTTGGAAATACCCTCTTCCCAGAATTGAGGTGGTTTCATGGAAAAGAATTCATCAAGGTATCTTTTTACGTCATCCAAGGAATTGGAATTTTTACCATTAAGACTATTCTGCAGAGACCTGAATAAGTGGAAATCCGAAGGAGCAATA
>NC_043011.1:31579040-31779040 GCF_006345805.1 Octopus sinensis | reverse complement strand
GATGGCTTGACAGGAGCTGGCAAGGCCAGAGGGCATATCAGGCTCCATAGTCTGTTTCGGCTTGGCTTCTATGGCTTGATGCCCTTCCCAATGCTAACCACGTTACAGAATGTACTGGGTGCTTTTTATGTAACATCATCACCAGTGCTTTTCACATGGCACCAGCACCCACACCAATGCTTTATATGTGGCACTTTGGTTTTAGGATCTCAATTCTGTTATGGTGGGTGGGTCTCCTTCTGTACAGCAGTGTGCCACATATCTCGGTCCCCTGTCATCTCCTTTGTAAGGTTCAGCATTTTGAGATCAAATGCAATGCTAATCCTTTGTTTTGAATTAATCAGGCATTACCTTGCAGCTTCAATGTTTCAACGATGTCATCATCATCATCATCGTTTAAACGTCTGCTTTCCATGGTAGCATGGGTTGGACGATTTGACTGAGGACTGGCAAACCAGATGGCTGCACCAGGCTCCAATCTGATCTGGCAGAGTTTCTACAGTTGTATGCCCTTCCTAATGCCAACCACTCCAAGAGTGTAGTGGGTGCTTTTACATGCCACCAACATGAGGGCCAATCAGGCGGTACTGGCAACGGCTACGCTCAAATGGTGTTTTTTTACGTGTCACCTGCACAGGAGCCAGTCCAGCGGCACTGGCAATGACCTGGCTTGAATGTTTTTTCATGTGCCACCAGCACAAGTGCCAGTAAGGTGACACAAGTAACAATCACGCTCAAATAGTGCTTTTTACATCCCACCCACACAGGAGCCAGTCCAGCGGCACTGGCAACGACCTCGTTCAAATGTTTTTTCACATGCCACCGGCACAAGCGCCAGTAAGGCAACGCTGGTGTGATTGTTAATTTTTGGAATGACATAGCAGTTTAGATGTCGGAGGCAGGATTTGGCTGGTTTGAACATAAAACGGATAGAATTTTTTTTTTCTGGAAATGGCAGGTTTAAATGCTAAAGAAATGTAGGGTTTAAATCTGAATAACACAACTGACAACAACAGAAAAATCATGTATAATCATTTATCTTTAATCTGCTTCAGTCATTGTGGCTTAGTGGTTAGGGTACTTGGCTCACGATCGTAAGGTCATGAGTTCAATTCCTAACAGTGTGTTGTGTCCTTGAGCAAGACACTTTATTTCACATTGCTCCAGCCCACTCAGCTGGCAAAAATGAGTAGTACCTGTATTTCAAAGAGCCAGCCTAGTCACACTCTGTGTCATGCTGAATCTCCTGAGAACTATGCTAAGAGTACACATGTGGTGTACTTGCATGTTAATTTCACAAGCAGGCAGGTCAGTGGATCAGATCACCTGGAACCATCATTGTTGTAACTGACGGAGTGTCAGTTGCCAGTTAAAATCACTGGAATTGAGGCCATGCTGGAGCACTGCCTTGAACAACTGTTAGTCAAATGAATCAACCCAGTACTTTTTTTTAAAGCCTGGTACTTATTCTATAATCTCTTTTTACCAAACCGCTACATTATGGGGATGTAAACAAACTAATACCAGTTGTCAAGCAGTGGTAGAGGACAAACACAGATGTAAATACACATACTACCATATATATATATATATATATTTCTCTTTTACTTGTTTCAGTCATTTTGACTGTGGCCATGCTGGAGCACCGTCTTTAATCGAGCAAATCAACCCCAGGACTTATTCTTTGGAAGCCTAGTACTTATTCTATCGGTCTCTTTTGCTGAACCGCTAAGTAATGGGGACGTAAACACACCACCATTGGTTGTCAAGCGATGTTGGGGGGACAAACACAGACACACACACACATACATATATATATACACACACATATATACGATGGGCTTCTTTCAGTTTTTGTCTACCAAATCCACCCACAAGGCTTTGGTTGGCCCGAGGCTATAGTAGAAGACACTTGCCCAAGATGCCATGCAGTGGGAATGAACCCAGAACCATGTGGTTGGTAAGCAATCTACTTACCACACAGCCACTCCATATATATATATAAGGTTTGTGCATGTGCATGTGTGTGTATGTGTGTTTAAATATATATATACAACAGGCTTCTTTCAGTCTCTATCCACCAAATCCATTCACAAGGCTTTGGTCAGCTTTTGGCTATAGTAGAAGACACAAGCCCAAGGTGCCATGCAGTGGGACTGAACTTGGAACCATGTGGTTGGGAAGCAAGCTTCTTACTATACAGCCACACCTACCCCTAGCCAAATCAGCTTGACATAGTGCGTGATACAGCCGACCCTTTAAGTTAGAGGTACAATCTCTCTAATGGGCACCCATACACTTCTGTCCAACCAGTTTCACTCACCCGGCACAAGCATGGCTGTGTTGTTAAGAAACTTGCTTTACAACCATTTGGTTTTCAGTTCAGTTGCACTGAGTAACACCTTCGGCAAGTGTCTCCTATTATAGTTACTGGGCTGACTAATGTCTTGTAAGTAAACCTGGTGAATGTAAACTATGTGGAATTTCATTTCATACATACACAAACACACACACATATCAACCATAAAAAACAGAAAGTATGAGAACTTGTGTGTATGTGGATATATGTATATATATATATATATATATGAAACATTGCAACCTGCTGTTTATATTAATTTTATACACTTCAGTGAATTGCTAAATCATGCCAAAGTAGGTATTAGAGCTTTGATTAGCCCTTAGGCTCATCAGTTTATGATAAAACGTCCAAGCCATGACAGTAGAGAAAAAGGAACACTAACCCTTTTGATACCAACCTGCCCTTGATTCTATGATGCAAACTTACCATTTTAAAGTGATCTAGATTTTGATAACAATGAGAACAGTTCCAAGCACCAGCTTCATCATCATCATCGTTTAACGTCCGTTTTCCATGCTGGCATGGGTTGGACGGTTCGACTGGGGTCTGGGAGGCCAGGAGGTCGCGCCAAGCTCCAATATGATCTGGTGATAAATTCATTTTACTAAATACTTCATTATTTTCAAAATTAACCAAACCAAAGATAGCGTATTTCAATAGAAATATGATCTCAAAAGGATTCAATACAGTTGAAGCTCACATGTGCAACATAGAAATTTAAAATGCAATTCAGAGACAAAAACTCCCTCTAAAGAGGCCCTTTTGATACCAACCTGCCTGTGACTATCCTTGGTTCTATAATACAAACACTGTTTTAAAGTGGTCTAAAGCCTTGTGAGTGGATTTGGTGAACAGAAACTGAAAGAAGCCCACATTATATATATTTTTTGACCCCCAGACAGTTTTTACTTCAAATTTTTATAAATTTTTTACTGATACTTGATAAGATGAGATTCATCATCGAAACCAGTAATATTTTCTTCATATAATTTTAAATCATTTTATTAAATTTCTTCTTAAATTGAAATGTCTTAGATTTACTTGTGCTATTTTCACCTCCCTCTTTTGTATATATATATATATGTATGTGTGTGTGTGTATGTATATATATATATATGTGTGTGTGTGTGTATATCTATGTATGTATTGTGTTTGATCTATCACTTCTTGACACCAGTGTTGGCTTGTGTTTCCTCATAACTTAGCAGTTTAACAAAAGGGACTAAAAGAATAATTACTACAACTTCAGAATAAGCAACCGAGATCAATTTGGTCAACAAAACTCCTTCAAGGTGATATTTTAGTATGAGTGAAACGAGTGAGAGAAAAAAGATAAATAAATAAAAAAAAAGTGAGAGGAATTTTGAAAATAACTTTTGTCATTTTAAAGTTGATGTTTAGAACATAAATTTACCAGAAATTTTGATGAACAATTTTCTGCATTTGATGACATAAAGAATGCATAAGCTTAAATAATAATGTATTTTGATGATGTGTTTGCTTATTTTTTAGAATACCTTTGTAGGGAGGGTAAGGAAAACTGAATTTGGTTGGTTTCAACATAAAGCAATCAGAAAATTTGTGCTGGATTAGGCTGGTTTAAATGTTAAAGAATTAAGACAGTGATTTAGTATCATAGAACTAGGAGTGATTTTTGTTTGGTTGGTTTCAAAAGGATTGTTTAACCTTTAAACCAGCAGTATCTGGTCCAAATATTTTACCTGCTTTATGTTCAAACTGGCCAGATCCAGTCTCCCACACCTACCCTACAATAAACAATCATAATAATCTAAAAATAAACAATCATATCATAAAAATCTTGAAGGTATCATAGGCTGTGTATCATGGCTGTGTGGTAAGTAGCTTGCTTACCAACCACATGGTTCTGGGTTCATTCCCACTGCATGGCACCTTGGGCAAGTATCTTCTACTATAGCCTCGGGCTGACCAAAGCCTTGAGTGGATTTGGTAGATGGAAACTGAAAGAAGCCCAGCGTATATATGTGTGTGTGTCTGTGTTTGTCACTCCAACATCGCTTGACAACCAATGGTGGTGTGTTTACGTTCCTGTAACTTAGCAGTTCGGCAAGAGAGACTGATAGAATAAGTACTAGGCTTCCAAAAAATAAGTCCTGAGGTCAATTTGCTTGACTAAAGGCGGTGCTCCAGCATGGCCGCAGTCAAATGACTGAAACAAGTAAAAGATAAAAGAGGTATGAGATAATGCATGATTAATTCGAAACAATGAATGAAGTAGTGAGAACGGATTTTTGAGGAAATGACAAGGGGCCAGATATGATTTGAGTAAAATCGCTGTCTTCCACACATAGAGGCTTATCCTTTCAGGTGCTGGTGCCACTTGAAGAGCACCTGAGCCAGTGCTGCATTAACACACCTGTGCCACATAAAAAGCACCCAGCACACTCTGTTGAATGGTTGGCATCAGGAAGGGCATCCATCTGTAGAAACCATGCTTCAACAGGCAGCTCTATGTCAAACCGTCCAATCCATTCCAGTATGGAAAGAAGACATTAAACAATGATGATGATGATGAATGTGAATAAATAAGCATTACATTTGACAGAGTAATGTAAATGCTAAAGAATTAAATATTGTTGATTCAAAGCAGAAAACCTGCTAGTTTTATATTCAAGTATTGTACTATTACATATTTCTTAATTGTGCATAACGGAAATTCATAGCAAGTTACGTACAGTTGCACATGTACTTCAGTGAAATTATGGACTAATTAAAATAACACACAAACATATTATTCTCTAATTTTATTCACGTTATTTCCTGTAGTAAGTTGTGAATGACAGTAGTTCACAAGGTTATGAATAATGAATGGATATGAAGTGCTTGTTGGTAAGCAGGTCACAAGACAGGAAGACAAATACTGAGGCCCTTGTAACCAAAGACTTAACCCTTTAGCATTCACCTTATTTTGTAGCTTTGCGATTTTGATGAAGTAACTGTTAATTTTTAGAATGACATTGTAGGGTAAGTGTGAGAGGCCAAATCTGGCCAATTTGAATAGGTAAAATATTTTGGCCATGTATGGCCACTTTAAACCTTTAGCTTTTCGATTTTTCTGTCAACTGTAGAGATTATTTATTGCTATTGTTTTGGATTAATTATGCATTATCTCATAGCTTTGAGAGTTCAATAACATTACCATGGCATTTTTAGAATAACATAGTAGGGTCGGTGTCAGAGATCAGATCAGGTTGGTTTGAACACAAAAACAGATAAAATATTTGGGCCAGATTGAATGCTAAAGCATTAAACACTTACACCAAGAAACAGATAAACATAATTGGTTGGTTCACCCAGGGCCATAGCAGAAAACACCCTGCCCAAGATTCCGCTTGGTTGGACTGAAAGCAAAATTACATGGTTGCAAAGCAAGTTGTTAACCAGGCCACCATATCGGCATGTATGTAAGCAAAATATTAAGTGATACAAAAGACTGTTTAAATGCCATCAATTATGTAAGTGGCTCACTTAGTAGTTGATGGCATTTAGATCACTTTGAACCATTACCATTCAGATTATACCATTAAATGTAATGCCTATTTATTTGTCGTTTTTAATTAGCTGTCATTACATGGTAGCCTTCTTGACTGTAAATTGTCTTGCAAGGTACTTGGCAACCTCACTGGTGGCAAAAAAAAATTTTAAAAAAGCATCCTATACACACTGTAAAGTGGTTGGCATTAAGAATGGTATTCAGTTATAGACACCATGCCAAAACTGATATTGGAGCCTGATGCAGCTCATTGAATCCTGTCAAACTTTCCATCCCATACCAGCAAGAACAGACATGAAGTGAGGATAATAATTACGGTTGAGACCTCTGACATATTTTATTGGTTTCAGTCACTGGATAGGGGCACTGCCTGGAAGGGTTTAGTCAAATTGATCCCAGTTCTTATTTTTTCTTAAAGTCTGGTTTTTATTCAATCAGTCTCTTTTATTGAACTGCTCCATGATAGGGACATAAGCAAACCAACACTGGGGAACACACACATAACAAATTTCCTTCAGTTTCTGTCCCCTAAACTCACCTACAAGGTTTTGGTTGGTCCGAGGCTACAGTAGAAGGCATTTGCTCAAGGTGCCACACAGTGGGACTGAAACCAGAACCATATGGTTAGAAAGCAAACTTTTTACTATGCATGCACCTCCTTCATGTTTCAGGGGGGGGGGGTGCACTGGATTTTACCCTGTAATTCCTAATATGAAGGAATTAATTATTGTAATCGTCAGCAAAACAGGTTCTAAGAAAATGCTGCAATGGCAATTTCTAAAATAGGCACAAAGCCATAAATATAAGAATTCCTTGATTTACAAATAGTTATCAGGCTTCACTTGTTTCAGTTACTGAACTGCGGCCATTCTGGGGCACTGCCTTGAAAGGTTTAGTTGAACAAATCAAACCCATTTTTATTTCTAAGCCAGGTACTTCAGTTGTCTCTTTTGCCAAACTGCTAGGTTGCAGGGATGTAAATAAACCAACACCAGTAGTCAAGCAGTGGAGGATAAACACAAATACATAGAGATATAACCACAACAGGCTTCTTTCAGTTTTCGTCAACCAAATTCACTCACAAGGCTTTGCCCAGGGCCATAGTAGAAGACATTTGCCAAGTGTTGCAGTGGGACCAAACCCTAGACCACATAGTTGGGAAGCAAGCATTTTAGCCACAGAGTCAGGTCTCAACACTATAATTATTATGAACATGTGGGTTTTTTTTAGATTATACAACCAAACTCACACCCCCTTATCTGGGCCCCGCAGAAATCAGCTGTTACAGTTTATCCTCACACAAAGCATTTCAATGACTGGGGTTACAAGACACTATTATAATGTGCACTGGAGTTGTGTTTTCTGAGATGTGAAGAAAAGATGACCAAAATAGACATTGACACTCTACAATTAGATACTTTATGAAAATAAAAACAGTGCTACCTGAAACCAGATTTTAAAACCTGTATATATATATATCCACACTGAAGTAAACAAAAACAATGTCCTTTTTGAAGAATATGCTTTAATATATGCATTACAAAATAAAAACTGCAAGTTGTTTACAGCATATAAGGATAAATATCACTTTATTTTGCATAATTTTGTAGCTTTGTACAGAAAAAATGAGAATGAAAACAAATAATAGTAATAATAAAAATAGTAGTAGTAATAATAATAATGATAATTAATGATAGTAATGATGGTGATAATAGTAATAATAATAATAATAATGGCTAATAACTGATTTTGTATTTTTGTTTTTGGATTCTTTAGGTGGCCTCCCTTCTGATAGATGCAGTGGCCACGAATTTTTTGTTTGTTTTAATTTTCTTTTCCAGTTGAATGACCGACCTGACATATTGTGACAGCCATGTAACTTGCCTTACCTCCTCTGTAGGTGGAACAACTAAAAACTATTGACGACATTTTGGCTGGCTTCACCTGCTGACACACACACACACTATAATGTTAAATGTTGCCTTTAAAGTTATATATAGAGAAAAGGAACTGGAAGCTGTGATAATCATGCCTTTCCAGCAGAGCATTAGTGAATAGTTGCTCAAGAACCTCCTGCAACACCATTAAGCTTAAGAATTTTTTATAGATAACCATGATCTCAGATATTTTGTTCCACTGGCAAGAGAGAGAGAGAGAGAGAGAGAGATTTTCATCATAACTAGGAGACAGAAATGAAGCTCAATGATTCCAACAGAGAACCAAGTTCATGTTGCAGACTCAGTTTTTTAATGACTCATTGAAGGATATAATCAATTTAATCAGGTTGTATATTAAATTAAACAGGTACTTCATCTTATTGACCTTAAACCACAAAGATACATAAAATATTCTACTCTATTCTAGGCACAAGGCTTGACATTTTGGAGCGGGGGGGTCGATTAGATCGACCCCAGTACGCAACTGGTACTTAATTTATCGACCCCAAAAAGATGCAAGGCAAAGTCCACTTTGGCAGAATTTGGACTCAGAACGTAGACAGATGAAATAGCGCTAAGCATTTCGCCCGGCATGCTAATGTTTCTGCCAGCTCGCCGCCTTAAAGATACATAAAATATTGCAAGGTGTATCAGTCTATCATTTTACCTATTTATGCCAATCCACAGATAATTGTTTCTAACATGGGCACAAGGCCTGAAATTTGGGGAATGGAGACTTAGTTGATACTATCAATCTCAGTATTTCACTGTTGTTTTATTTTATCCCAACAGGGTGAAAGGCAAAGTTGACCTCGGCAAGATTTCAATTCAGAAGAATGCAAAGAACAAAAACTCTCTATCCAATAATAATAATAATTATAATTCTTTCTAATTTTGGCACAAAGCCAGCAAATATTAGTGGGGGGGGGGGTAATCAATTACACTGATCCCCCAATACCTGACAGGTAGTTATTCTATCGATCCCAAAAGGAATTTTAATTCAGAATGTAAAGCCAGACAAAATGCTGCTAAACATTTAATTGGACACACTAACAATTCTGCCAGCTTGCCACCTTAATAACGGTTTTTAACTTTGGCACAAAGCCACAAATTATAGTGGATGGTGTAATAGTTGATTTAATTAATCCTGGAGAAAAAAAAAAAAAAGCAATGCCTACTCCAGTACACTTAAGTATGTCCAGAAGCCTATCATCTGCCAAACACAACATCTAAATCTATAGGAGAGGACGTATAACCAATTGACAGACAGTATATTACTGGTACTTATTTCATTGATTCTCCCCCATAAGAGGATGAAAGACAAAATCAGCCACAGCAGGTTTTGAAATTAGATGATAAAAGGATGTGGCTTAACACCACAAGGCAACATGTCTCCAGCTCTGCTATTTTTTATCATCTTATTGAGCCTTTTCATATTTAGCTGCATCGTGTTTTAAAATAAGATTTAGTGTCAAGCCACAGGTATCAGCCAGGAAGCAAAGATATGTATGTGTGTGTGTGTGTATGGTTAGTAGAGTTGTAATGAAGCTAGCTAGCAGAGGGCTGTCAACAATAGGGGCAGGTCATGGTGTTATACGATAAGCTTCACTGTAGTCAACCATCTTCATCCGACTCAATAGAAAGAAGTCAGTAATAATACACATAGAGGGGCTGCATTGCAGACAAACACCCATACTCACGCAAATGCGCACACACACACCCACACCCAGCATACACATACACATTCTCACACACACGTCATCCGATAAATGTATTTACATATATTCAAATCAAAGCATACATAAGCAGATGGATCTGAAAAGATAGTAACATCGGATCATATAGTGCCAGAATCAAAAAAGTCGGTAGTTCAATTCTCACTTCAAATCTCTTGGGGTTTTTTCCCCTCCTTTTTGTTTTTCACTTATGCCCAAATGTTTATGTATAATTTCATTTGATCATGCACACACACACACACAAACACACATACACTCTCATAGTAAATGAACTTTTAAATTGTAATGCAGCATTATGAGCAGTATGATACCAGTAGATACATCTGTGTGTGAGTGTATATATATTTATATATACATACACATTTATACATATATATGTATATATATATATAATGACACACACCCATACCCAAACAGTCATGCACACACACCGCATGTGTGTGTCGTTATGTTAAAAGCTCATTGAGAAGAATCTAAATTTGAACTTGCACTTCAGGTTTCATCCAAAGTATGTAATTGAAATGAATTTTGATCATAGAAAGATGGCAGTCGGTAACAATAAAAGTTAGCAACCAATTAAATATACAAGATTTCCCACAATCCATTCAGATAGCAGTTCAATTCGGTCCAGTATGTTACACCATTTGTTTAGGTTTTGTAACTAATATTTATTTAAACAAGAAGTGAGGATACTAATGCAACTCTTTTCTAGTTATTAGTTTTGAAGTAATTAACCACAGTTGTTAAAAAGGACATTAAAAAAAAAAGGAAAAAAAGAAAAAAAAAAAGGGAGAGAAAGTGAAGTTATATTTTGTTAGTTTTTCTAATTAGCTTTAAAATGTGTTAATTTATCACAGATACAAGTTTATTATTGCAAAATGTTTTTAACCTTATACTTTATATTGTCTCTTTTTCTTTTTAGATCTTTAAAAAATATATATAATGGATATTCTTAAAACCTACACAAAGAAAAAAAAAAAAAAAGAATCCTGTAACTAACTGGACCGAGCTTGCCATGGATCTAAACATTTCATAGGAGAAAAAAAAATATTAAACCAAAGATGACAAAAAAAAAAAAGAACAAAATTTTTTTAATGTTTTGCAATACGTTAAGAAATTCAACTCTGTTGACTTTTGAGTCATTTTTGTCTTCTTTGCTCCAGTTCCACTTTCATGTTTAGCATTTTGGCCTATCATAATTGCAAATATTTCTCTAGAACAAGAGATTCAGATCTTAGAAAAGCTGACATATTGCTTTAGAAAAATAAAGAAGAATAACAGTCTAACTTCAGGAAATAAACAAACTCAAACCTTAATATCTTTTACTGTCAGATCTAAAGAAGAGAAGGACTGAGGAGACAATTTGTGGCTGCACTGAAGACAATCTTCATACAACAATGAATCACAGACAGCATGGAAGTTAATGAAATTTTTTCAGTGATTTAACTCTAGCAGCCATTTCTACAGTTACATAACCTTCCTTATTTACATTTCACTTGTTAACTTAGCCGCTTGGATTATTGTTGCATTTCAGGACTTCAGGGTGTGTGTGTGTGTGTGTGTGTGTGTGTCTGTACATACATACAAAAGTATACATAAAACAAACTTGAATTAGCAATGTAGACAACCGCTGGTTCTACAACAGAGCAAGACAAGGTAAATTGTATTTGTATTGTATGCATTAAAAAATATCAGTTGGTAATTGGTAACAAGTGTCCTGCTCATTAATTAGTGCAGAGTTCATCAAATGGTAACCAACCACTATGTAATCAAACAGGTATTATATGAAACCGGCAGCCTTATTTTTTCCTGATTAGTAATTATAATCTTAACTTTTCAAAATGCAATTAACATAATTATATATATATACATACACACACACACACACATATATATATATATATACATATATATATACACACATATATATATACATACATATATATACATATATATATACATACATATATATACATACATATATATATACATACATATATATACATACATATATATACATATATATATACACACATATATATATATATAAAAGAAACAAATACAAAAAAAAGAAGAAAACCCTCTACTCTTCTCTATTTAGTTTCATTATTTTGAACTTAAGAAGAAAATTGCAGTAATGTGTGGTGGTCCACATATATATACATATATATATATATATATATATACACATATATATATATATAAAAGAAACAAATATAAAAAAAAAGAAGAAAACCCTCTACTCTTCTCTATTTAGTTTCATTATTTTGAACTTAAGAAGAAAATTGCAGTAATGTGTGGTGGTCCAGGACAGCAAGCGTTAATATCTTCATCTGTAACATTGAATAGACAGTGATGATACTTGATAATTCAATTGATTGAGGACTGGTTCATTTACAGCAGATAAAACAGTAGATTTATACAAAGTAAACCCCCAAAGATTATCAACAGTTGCCAGTTGAAGATGAAACTCATTAGAAACAAAACGTAGAAATAGTTGCAGTTGTAACAGCAGTAGCAGCAGCAATATTTTTTTTTTTAGCAGTAGTTGTTAGTGAAGAAATAGTGCTCTGATAGTGGAAGTTAACAGGACTGATACAAAATAGTGAATGAAGCATCGTAAATCAATTTTTTTCTTTTCTTTTTAAGTTGAAGCCTGATGCAGGTTTCTATTGATGATGAAATCTGAGAGAATGAAAATAATGAGACTTATTTATGTATGCTTGATTCAGAATGGGACATGCTCAAATGCATGCAAATCTTTTTCATTCTTCAATCTCACACTCAGTTTAGGTATCCACACATTCGCCATCTTTAAATGCAAATTGGATGCTCGGAATAGAAATTATAGAACTACAAATATGTAAGAAGTTATATGATATGTTCACAACAGTCAATCTCCTTTTCTTCATCATTAAAATAAAATAAAATAAAATAAAAAAAAGAGGGAGTCCGTCAACTGCTGTAATCTTTTAGGGGTGTTGTGTTATAACAATAAAACTGAATTTATTTTTAGATTTTTTTTTTTAAGGTTTACATTTTTTCTATATTTTCAATATTTTTGGCTTTTAATTTCTTAATAACTGTACATAATAGAAAGGTTAAAAATTGAGGAAATAGAAGAAAAATAAAAAAAAAAGAAACCATCTCCATTTGAAATATTCAAAATAATGAAGAAAAAAAAATTAGGCTGTATAGATGGGCAAGATCATTTTTGAGATATGTCACACCACTAATATCTGCATGTCTTTGACTCTGAAGAATTAATTTAGGATCAAAACCATTGTGACAGATCAATAGTGACAATCAAGCTTTGTTCCACACCCCAACCCCAAAGGTTTCTAATTTGGCGTTTTGAAACGAATGTAAGAAGAGAAATGTTGAGATGAAGAGTCTTTTGTTTTGTTTTGGTTTTTTTTTTGTGTGTATTTTTTTTTTGTTATTTACAACTGAAAGTTGAAAAGGAACCCTCTTATATTCAGTAAACCCCTGAGATTGTTTGGCTAGTTTCTGAGGTTTAAACACTTTCCATAGACAATGCCACTTGAAACGGGAAGAATCGAGATAAATGTATCAAATTAAATGCTAACAAATTCATTCCAAAACGGAAAAGAACTTCCAGAGGAGGGGGGGAAGGGGGCACTGTAGATAACAGTAAGTAAGTCAACACAAAATTATGGCTTTCCAAATTCAAACAAGTCTATATACATGTATACCATGTATATGCTATCTTCTAAATGCTGTTTGATAAAAAGGAACAAAATAAAAATTAAAAAAAAACAATCATCTTCAGAGTCTTTGTGTTAAAGGGGGGAAAAGATTAAAAAAAAAAAAAACAATAATGTAATTGTTGCCATCTATTTATAGAAATAGATTTCAAAACACTGAATGTAGTCCGGTAGTATTTAAAAAAAAAAATGTGGAAATACTAAGGTGCAGCCGATCCTTGGTAAGCAGAAGCAGCCTGAGAGATAATTGAGCTGAGTAAATGTGTGCTGACTGATGAGCCTTGGCCAGCTCGAATAATGTTGCCGTTTGTTGGATCAGGGGAACCCAAGCTACTGGAACCCACAGAACCCATGCTATCAGTCATATCAGTGTCTTGAAATCCAAGAGGACTATTTTCCTGTCCAGCTGCATAACTGCCACCATAGCCTCCCGTGTTGCCAGATCGGCTACCACTTCGTTGTTGCTGACTTCTGCGAATCAACGCCGTGCTACCTGCAAAATACACAAAATAAACTTCACATGAAAACAATCCTGTGATAAAACAACATGCAATATCAATATGTATGAGGCGGGGTGTTGAAAAGTTCCTGGTTTTGGGTAGAAGAATATACAGAAGGAATCAGTTAATTATAATTTCATTCAATATATCTCCTCTTAGATTCTTACACTTATTGCAATGGTTCTTCAGTTTTGCTAAGCCCTGGAAAAGAACTTGGAAATTTGGGCCTCCAATCAGATCTTTCACGATATCCCTAAAGCCAGGAACTTTACAGCACCTCTTTGTATGTGTTCTCATGGTAATAATAAGTTATATTTCTAAGGCAGCAAGCTGGCAGAATTGTTAGCACACCAGGCAAAATGCTTAGTGACATTTCGTCTGTCTTTACAGTACGAGTTCAAATTCTGCTGAGGTCAACTTTGCTTTCCATCCTTTTGGGGTTGATAAATTAAGTACCAGTTGAGCACTGGGGTCGATGTAATCAACTTACTCTCACCCCTGAAATTGCTGGCCTTGTGCCAAAATTTGAAATCAATAATCAATAAAGGACAGAAAGCACCATATTTATTCTGCCAATTAACTGTGAAAAATCTTGGTCCAAAACTTTTTTCCCACTTTCACAGTTTTAGCTTTGCCCTGTGTATAAACATCCTAGGTTTTTCGGTAAAACTCAAGCATAAAATTGTGCAACCTGTACTGTAATTATCTATCTCATAAGCTTAAAATGGTTTTTATGTAAGAGGGAACTGTTACACTGAGGATCTTTTGTTTCCTTTACTTTCACTGGTTGAGTCTGGAGGAAAAAGCAGACTTTCCAAGACTGGTGAGCCTGCTTCCATTAATGTTTCATAACAAGTCAACATCTGCAGTTGAAGACATAAGCAGGGAGAAGATTCTAGGGGATGGTGCTCTGGGAAAGCAAAACCAAGCATAATGGTTTGTGCTGGGAAGTGGAAGTATGAGTGAATTAGAAGGTGCCAGAGTGGTGGAAGTATGAGGCTAGCCAGCTCTGAAGAACAGAGACCATTATAGTTGAGATAGAAAAGACAAGAGAGAGGAAGTAGCATGACTGTGAACCAGAGAGGCTAGAACATGTCTGTTAGTAACTGAATTCCAAATAGTGGCTCTGTGGTTACGGGTGTTGGACTTGTGATCGTAAGATTGTGGTTTCAATTCCTGGACCGGGTGATGCGTTGTGTTCTTGAGCAAAACACTTCATTTCACGTTGCTCTAGTCTACCCAGCTGGCAAAAGAGAGTAATCCTGTGACAGACTGGTGTCCTATCCAGGTGGGGAATATATATGTCATGAAGCCAGGAAAGTGGCCCTTATGAGTAAGGATGACTCAAGAGGATAACTTCACCATACCTAAGTAGCATCCCTTCCCTGAAGGAAGTCCAGGCTGTCTGTGTGCATTGCTGAAGTACTGTCTCAGATGTGGGAGCAATACTGCATTGCATCCCCCCACCTCTAAGGGCTGAAATATTTTTCTGGCTCTGAAAAGAAGGGCCTGTTTTGTAGAATGCAGTCCTAGCAATGTTAAGGATGTGCTTTTACCAGGGAAGATCCTTGGTGATAGCACAGCCCAGCATTTGGAACAACTGTGAGGCATCTAGCTGAGTGCTGCTTGTGTTTAATGGTGACATGGTGGTGTTTTCTTGACATGGGCAGAGGAGCTTTTTTGATGTTAAAAGAGTAAAACCTGGCATGATCCTACTGAAGGTTGCTGCAAAGGACCCCATTAAAGGAATCATTGCCAGTTTGGTATGAAATGTCTAGGCTGCATGTGGACGACACATTGATGGGGGGAAAGTTAAGAAGGAATGAAGAATCTAGTCATCTGCATAAGGGTAGGTATCATTAGATGTTCCAGCAAGATCTTTGATGTGTAGAAGGAAGATAGTTGGGAGCAAAACCAAGCTCTAGGGAATACAAGGATTGACTGAGAGTGGCCGAGAAAGCGCTCTCCACATATGCCACAAAGTACAAGCTGATAGGGAAGGTATTGATGCAAAAGATGAGAGATGGGCAAACATTGTTGGTAAGAAGCTTTTGTTGATGTCTGGGGCAACAACATTGCCCTCAGCAAAACTTCACTAAAGCAACAGCTCACTTATACGAGTGATATAAGAGAGTAGGCCTCTACCGGGGGAAGGAAGGGGAGGAAGGGAGGGAGAGAGCCAGAGAGAAAGAGAGAGATGTCAGAAAATATGGTTACCTCCATTAACTTAAATTGTTAGTGGCTGGGTAAAAGGGGTTATTTTCACTCTGGAGGGTACACACTGACACGTGCTTCCAAATGTCAGCATATATCCCTGTAGAGTGTGAGGGATTAAAAAAGTTTGTTAATAATAGTATGGGCTGGAAGGTGCTTTAGTGTGATGGAAGGGACATTGTTAAGGCCAGTGGTTTTGTTTGTTTTTAGTAACTGAAGGTATTTCTGCACCTGGCATGTGTGTATGCAGAGTGGAGCACCTAGGGGAGTGAAATGGAGTAGATTGGCCGGGAGGGGGGGAGGTGTTAGTACGGAAGTGAACGAAAGTGGGCAATAAAGGTGGGAAATTTCTCCATGGTAGTACTGCTTACAGAGTCATCACTGTTTAGAAGAGGAGGAAAAGAGAACCACACAAATTGGTTGGAAATTTTTTGGCAAAGGATCAAAAGGATCCGCTGCAGTTTGGAAAGCAGAAAAGTATGAGTACTATGAGGTGCACAAAGGCATCTTTCGTACAGGGACACAGTATATGATGTAAATATGGTGATTAAAAATGTGATCTCATTTAGAAGTTTAGAGACAAAATAGACAATAAACAATCACAAGGTTTTCCATGAACTTAAAAAAAAGTAAAGAAAGCAGTTATTATTCCAAATAATGTCATTATGGTTCAGGCACCAGCTGCCAAAGACAGCTTCCATATTCCCGTGAAGATGGGCTATTTTGAGAGTGTGATTTTATGCTAGCTATTGATGTAGGATATACAAGAGGTAGAAGCAAACCACTGTACAAGCAATAAGTACACAGCAGAAAAAAAAAGCAATGGAGCAACAGTAAAGAAATTATAACCAAACATAAATATTAGAATACATTATAAAACATCATGTCATATAAATAAAAAGACCTGTTAATCATCTTTCTCAGAAGCTGTTATAAAGCACAGAATCATGCAAAGATAATTGTTTTAGTTAAAGTATTTTAGCACTGTGTTTTGATATTTGGTAAACTTCTCCTGGGAAGCATGTCATAGCAAGCAAGTAATTGTAAGTTTTAGTAAGAAAAATACTGAAACTAAAGTAAAATAAGTTTAGGTTGGACGAGAAAACAGAAAATGGAATATATCCCTCTGTTATAACACAAGACCAAATGGTGGTTGTCAACAGAGTTCCACCAACAGTTGCATTAAAATCAAAACAAGATGCTGCAGGGAGGTGACCCCTTTAACCATTCCACATACCAACTTAAACTTCCTTGCCTACTGAATTTTGCAAACACAGATTATCCTAATTTTCTTGAACTCTATGTCAAGTAGTTATAGAAATAGAGTTGACAGTGTTGTAAAAAATGGTGCTCTAATTCTCAATGTTCTTTTTTCTTTAGTGACAGAGTGTGAGAGAAGAGAGAGAAAAATCCAGGAAGTTAAGAGATACAGAACTGAAGATGATAATACTCAAGTATTATCATACCATACCAGAACTGTACTCTTATCTCAAGAAGCTAGAATTCACTGATTTCTGTGTTCTCACTCTTTAGTCATAAGAGGTGTGTAACAAATAGATTAAATCTATTTCAAGTGTTAGCTATATCCTAGTTCTACTCAAGTTGGGCATGTTATGTGCGCACGTGCATGCATGTGCAAATTTAAGATAATAATATAAAAAGAAGCTTGAAATAAACCAACCGTGCTAACAATATAGAAGCAAGTGGCCATACCTTACCTGCCAGAGCAGCCTGCTGGGCTATCTCATCAGCACTCAAAGCCCGCCCAGGAAGCTCCTCAGTCTTCTCTTCTTCCCTGCGCTTCAAACATGCTGCTTTGGGATTAAGATTCCTTTCTAAACACAAGAAGAAAAAAAAAAAGGAAAATGATAAATAAGAAACAAATACAACATCAATTTTTTTTTTTTTTTGAAACTAATGCAACAAATCAGATCAGTAACTAAAGGCATTGTTTATTATGATGATGAAGAAAGAAAATCCTGTTATTCTCGGCAAAATTATTTGGATAAGAATTTATAAGAGTACAAAAGTGACCTGGATCTACTTTTGGACAATTATCCCATCCCTTAGAAATGTTTCCTCTTTTGACACTATTATGAATATAATTGAAGAGCTCCTCATGGCTTTCACACTCTATCCTTTGTGCTGCTGCAGCTGAGTGGCTCCTCTCTAGAACAAACCCAGCTCTTACTTTCTTTATAGACACCTTGAAGACACTCAAGTGAATACCTAACCACTGATAAATAGCAAGATATACTGATAGTAGTTTTGAGCATGTTGGCCTGTTTTTTCTATCTAACAAAAGTATTCACAATGAACACATACTGTTAAATTTCATTTCTAGTCCACTTGCTCATTATCTTTAAGCATACAACCAATCCCTTCATATCCTCTGTCATCTACTACTTCATATGAGCATTCTCTCTCACAAGGTCTTCCAAAGCTAACCACCAAGCTGGAGCAGTCCAGGTGGATTTAGTTTCATCTCTCTCTCTCTCTCTCTCTGATATTTACTGGTTAATATGACAGGTCAACACTAAGAAAATAAATTTGAGCAAATGGAGCAACTAAAAGAAGCTAAGATGTTATTTTTCCTTTGTGTTATCAACAACCCCAAGGTTTTACTATGGCACACACAATCAAATGTTTTACATCATTAAATTACATTGATATAGTCTAAAAATAATTAACCACCAATTACTTTTTTGTTATATTCTACAATCAGCAAGCAAAAGCAGATGTATGGGAGTGACAGACAGCAAAAATTGTTAATGCCTCATAATTCACACAAGCAGAAGTTGAATGAACTTTTAAATTCAGACAGCAGAAAAGGAGGATCATCATCATCGTCATCATTTTAATCCTCTTTCCCATGCTTGCATGGAGTTAATTGAGGCAGATTTTCTAAGGTCACAAGCCCTCATGTTTCCAAGAAAGTAATAAGGCAATATTTCTCTATGACCAGACAGGTTTCTGCAGAATATCTTTATATATAAAAGAAAGGTTGTGTGTCTGTCTACTCCGATTTAGATTCCTAACTACTCCCACATTTTGCGGTGCAGTTTAACCAAAACCAGGTATCTTATAGTCGCGATTCATATCAAGCCCTTCTGGGTATTAGCGCGAGTCTACGAATTTAAAAATAATTTACCATCATTTTTTCCCATTTTAATGCATATCTTTTTTAATATAAGGGAAGTAACTCTCTAAAAATGTCTACGATGAGTCAACGATTTAAAACAAAATTTACCATAATTTTTTTTCCATTTTTAATGCATTTTTTGGCTATAACTCTCTAAAAATACTTTATAGCTATTCCCCTTACAAACCCGAGCAACGCCGGGCGATACTGCTAGTTGGAAATAAATAACAGTGACATTCATCATCATCGTTTAACGTCCGTTTTCCGTGCTAGCACAGGTTGGATGGTTCGACCGGGTCTGGGAAGCCAGGAGGCTGCACCAGGCTTCAGTCTAATCTGGCAGAGTTTCTACAGCTGGATGCCCTTCCTAACACCAGCCACTACGTGAGTGTAGTGGGTGCTTTTTACGTGCCATCAGCACAGGTGCCAGGGGAGGCTGCCAACGTCCATGATCGGTCGGTGTTTTTACGTGCCCCCGGCACAGAAGCTAGTTAAGGTGGCGCTGGCATCAGACACGTTCGGATGGTGCTTTTTATGTGCCACCAGCACAGGTTTGACAACTACAATTTCCATATATATATATATATATATATATATACACACACACATATGTATATGCATATGTGTCAAATCTTGATGAGGCATCAAAATTGTGATGATTTTGGATCATAACTGATGAGGGGTGAGCATGCCCATGTCCACATTCTTCCTATTTTCTGTATGCTCTATTTTGTCCTTCAGGGTTAGATTTTACTATATATATATATATATATATAAATGCCAAGGCAATGGGACAAATACAAGCATGCATACATGTGTACACACCCACAGAGTGAGCTTCTTTCAGTTTTCATCCCCCAAATCCACGAGGTTTTGCCCCTTCCCCCGCACCCAACACTAAAGTAGATGTCATTTGCTCAAGATGGAATGCAGTGGAACTGAACCTGTAACCATGTGATTGAAAAGCAAACCTCTTAACCACACAACCTTGTCTGCACCTAACTAATAAATTGTGAAAATAATAAGGAGACTGATGAGTTTTACTTTAGGATCTGAAACCCCAGTAAATTAAATAGCAATTCAGGCCAGTTCCAGAAAATACTTCTACTACAACCAGACTCGCTGCTTAACACAGTCTCTGGCAGTTTTATCTAAAAGAATATGTTACACTAGAAAGGAAAAAAAAAAAAAAAAAAATTTTTTTTACCACTTTGGCAAGGGAAGTAAGTCCATATTATCATAAGTAACTCGTTACTTTAGAGGAACTGTTGCCATACTTGAAATTAACATTGTTCAGGCATTCTCTGAGTGAGATTAACTTCAGCACAAAGACAATTCAAAAACCATTTGAAGCAATCAACAAATCCATTACATCATATATCATGGTTCAGTTGGGGTTGGGATTACACTGCATACTCTGGCAGTGTTTGGTTGCTTAAGTTGCATCGCTTCTAATTTGTTGTTTAGAGATTTGGTTCGGGACTACTCTGAAGACAGGTAAAGCTAACCATTTGGTGTAAACAGTTTTGGGAAAAGCGTTGTAATAATTTTTGTATAGATGTGAGCAATAATGAATTTAGAGTAGTGCTGAAGTGATCTAAGGTGATGTTTATACATGCATCTTTTTAATTGCAATAAAAGCTTGTAAGGTAGATTTGGAATAAATGAAGATCTGAAGAGACATGGACATGAACAAACAGATTAATGACAACTATAGTTATCAGAAAAGTTGGGAATTGGGGTGAAACGTGCAGTGTAGCTGATAAAGCTAACAGAAATTGCCAGAATTTAGCTAAAAATTTGAAGAAGAATTATGTAGCCTATGTCACCACTCAGGAGGGCCATGATGCGCTTACATTCAGAAAGGCCTTTTCAGCCGAGAAGATTCATGGAATAATTTTCCGAAAGTTCATATTGAAATCTTTTCATGCTTCTAAGCATCAAAGTCTGGTGACTGACCTGAATATAGAACCAGAGTACTGACCCTAAAATTCATAAAACTTGGTTTCTTATTCCACAAAAGACCTACCCTGACGTTACATATATAGAGATCAGTATAAAGTGTTAAATAGTTTTTATTCAACCGACATTAGTGTAAGATCACTCAACGAAGCATACCTTTAGTTCAGTGTACTACGGAGTGTTGGTACAATAATGAATCACTGCCAAAAAAGAGAACTGAAGCAATCATTGCTGAATTTCCAATCTGATTCATCTAATGCTAAACAATAGAGAATTACAAATGAAGAAATTTCACAGCTCAAGGAAGGCAGTATTAGTTTTGCAGAGTCTTTGACACCCTCATTGGATGACCTACGATAGGTCAACTGCCAACCAATGCAGCCAGTTCTAGCAAAGTTTGATCCAAAGATTTATGGAAATCAAAAACATGACTTCTCGTCAAGCTGGTAAACTGGCCATCCATGGTTAGAGTATTCTCTTTCAAAAAAAGACTTTTGCAAAATGATCAATTGAGCAAAAACCATTACTATATCAATTCAGTTGTTGATATTGTGCATTTTCTTTGTGCAAACGAACTGCCTTTTTGAGGAAACAAAAATTAATCTTTATTTGAAAGGTGAGATGCAACTTTGTGGTCTTTGTATGAAATTATTCCAATACACATTAAAGAAAGACTCAAAGCTAATAGGATGTTACAGCAAGATTCAAAAAAATGCGACCTATACCTCAACAACAATGCAAAATATCATCAGCCTTGTTGTCGATGGAATAAAATGTTCCAATGTTTCTTACTTTAAGCTGAAATGTGATGGAACGCATGATTTGAGTAATACTGAAAATATTGCAATTGCTATTAAATACTTGAAAAATGACAGGGTTATGGAAAACTTAGTTGCCATGCCAACTACTCAACGTTATGATGCTGAAACATTGGCCGACTTGTTAATTAAGGAATTAACCAACCTTGGCACTGACCCAAAGCGTATGTTGCTTCAATGATACAATGGTGCTCCTGGGATGCCTGGCAAAATAGGTGGCATTCAAAGAAAAATACAGAATCAACTTGAAAAACATATACTCTATGTTCATTGTCTTAATCATCAGTTGCATCTTGTCATGGTTTTAACATAATAAAGCAGATTCCGGAATTAGCTATGTTCTTCGACACCATTAATATTCTTCATAATTTTATTAACCAGTCAAGGGTTTACATTGCCATGTCTTATGTAGCATAGGTGGTTGGGTCAATTCAGTGCCATTGCTTCTGTTATAGAAAATCACTCCAAGATTGTTGGTCCTAATGTTTTTCAGATTATGTTGCCAAAGCCCTTGTACCATCACAAGATGACTGGATAACCTTTAATCGCAAAATTTATTTTGCCACCATTGATGAAAGCTTGGGAGACCTAGATAGCAGATTTTCAGAGCAAAACAACAGCATATATTCTTCCTTGGCAAGTCTACTATACCAATCTCTGAGACATTTTTAGATTTTGATACCGTAAAACCTTTGAGCAATTTAGTTAATTGTGATAAATTGGCCTTGCTGTCTGAACTTACTGTGGCTAAAGCATACATTTTCAAACAAAATATGATGACACTGCTGGATATTTTGGGATCTTTACATATCATATAGGATGCCTTTCCAAATGTTTATCTATAACATTTAGGTCCAGCACAGCCACATGTGAATCATCACTTGTGACACTAACTCGAATTATGATTATGTTTCGACGAAATATGAAGCACCCATGAAAATCAAACCTTGTGATACTTGCTTCTCTTAAGAAATTTAAATCAATTATGGACAAGGACGGTTTTCTCAAAGTTTTTTGCATTGTGTCACCATAGACTGCAGTTGTATTAAATAAATGTAACCTGATTTTATTTTGTGTTGTGAATTTTCTTAGAAAATGGAATCAAATTTACAAACGGTATGGTTTTTAGAGTTCTGTTCAGTACCCCCAGCTATCAAGATAGCACCCCTGCCAGTTGCAATCAGCTGGCTATGTGCCTGTCACCAGCTTATTGCAACTTGTTGCTCTGTTCAGTAACTAAACAATGCAGGTCATTTATCAGTTTCTTTACTGGTTAGTCTTTTAGTTGGACTAAATGTTCCATCTATCACCAGAGATTGTGAAAGAGGAAATGGTATATTTAATATAACATAAAAATTAATTAACCCTTTCGTTACTAACCCGGCCGAAAAATTTTTTGGTTCATAATACCAACCCGGCCATGAGAACCTATTATTTTAAATGTAAATTTGAACCCAAATCTCGTTGGTACATTCGTTAAAACATGTGATTTCACATTGTAACTAGTTAAGTTATAGTATCCGACATTGCTTGAAGTGATATCTCAACTCAGTGAATTTTGGGAGATTTTTTTCCACATGTTTTTCGGCATCGATTTTTCTTCAACTTTGAAAATGGATAGGAGTTTCATGTTATCAAGCATTGATTCCGAATTTAAAGCTTTTTCAACGGAAAATAGGGAGATATCGAGAAAAAGAATGAAATAGGTACTAAAGCACGTGGTGTACAAAATAATGAATGATATTTTTTTATCCGAAAATGAAAGCAGCGCCTTCCAAAGAAACAAAGCGGCGATGGCAACAGCAAAGACAATTTTACATCGGAATGAAGTAAAAAAAATGTTTTTATTAGCAATTTTTCTGGGGAGATAGTTTACCTATAGTTTTTCTTAGGAAGCGAAACCGTTAGACTTTTATTTTTTTCAGTATGCTAGTTTGAAGCGATCACTTTCGGAAACAAATTTACACAGATTGTAAACAAACACAAAAGTTTGGAAAATTTGTGAAGTAAATACTGGGTACTGTTGTGGATTTAGTTTTTATACAGGGAAACTAATGTTAGTCAGCATGGCTTAGGGTACGATGTGGTCTGAAAGTTATTGTTTGAAGCGATCAATGCGGAAACAAATTTATGCAGAATGTAAACAAAACACAAAATGGGGGATCAAATTTCGGAAAATTTGTGAAGCAAAATACTGAGTACTGCTGTGGATTTAGTTTTTATACAGAGAAAATAATGTTAGTCAGCATGGCCTAGGGAACGATGTGGTCTGGAATTTATCACTTCCATACCATAACCATGGCCGTATATTATTTTTTGACCGATTTCTTTAGTTCGGTCAAACTTGCGGTGGATTCCAGTATTTCAGTTTATTCCACCTTTATGGTACACCTGTTGTGCATTAAATTCAACTGATGATCTAGTGATGTGCACAATTCTTCTTTATCAAAATTTTGTTGCATACCCATTTGAATATTAGCTGATGATTCATTTTCTATGGTGATGTTTAAACAAAATTTTAATATTTTTACCATTTGCTCAATTTACCTGGATTTACCTGTAATTAAAGTCACTTTGAGACAAAAGTTATGCAATAGAATTGATTAAGAACCCTTTCTTTAATTATGTTCCAAATATCACATTAATATGTTGATAAGTAAAAAAGTTACAGTTATTTAATGAAACAAGCCTAAATTCATGATTATTTTAGAATTTAATTGAAACTCATGAGGGGTGTATTTTGGTCAGAAATATAGTAACGAAAGGGTTAAAAAACTATTTTATCAGATTTAGGGCCATCACAATCCCATATCAGTTTGATTGACCTTGAGTAAAATGAGCTAAATGTGTGTGTTTAATATATGTATAATATTCTAGCAATAGATTTTGTCTTCCCACTCTACAAGTCAACCTCAATATGAAATCCTTCCTAGGCAGATGCCAGGTAAAAGGAAATCAAGAGAGGAAGAGCTGAGAGATTACAGATAGGGATACATGCTGGAGTTTAACTTCATGTTCTCATTGATCAAGATCTACAATTAGAGAGTACAGAATGAGACAACTGGGCATGGCAGTTTTGGATGCTGACAATTTGGTGTGACTGACTGACATTCGGCCTGTTTAGGCAACAGTTATTCTAGTGCTGGAGGCAAACACATACACACAAGCACATGCTCAGACACCATAATTTATTAATTGAACACAATTAACAAAAATACTTACCCTTTCCTCATAAACATTGAGAAATACACATGCACACACAGACAAACAAACAGAACATCAAATGCTTGTATGTAACTTTAGCAAAAGTGGACTAAGTATGTTATGGTGAAAGCTGAGGACAATAAAAGGGTCCCTACCTCGTACTTGCTGCTCTAAGCTTGTGATCAGGGTGACTGCCTGCTGTAAGATCAGTAATTTAGTCTGTTGTTTGTCATTTGAAAGATGTAAGGAGCACATACGTCCCAGCTCCTTAAATGCTTCATTAATGTCTCGTACTCGAACCCTGTATAACAAAAGAAAACGAAAATGTCCAGAAATAAAAGAATGTTCACAATGACGTTACCATCCCAACATTTGCATTTTGGTTGGCTTACCGGAATTCAGAATTCTGTTAGTGTACTATTTTGATTTTAAAAAAAATTCTTTTCAAACTGTTTACTTATTGATTTCTGTCTGTGTGCACTGTACATGAAACCCAAGGTAAATGGTATGCCCACAACCAAAACAACTCAAATTACTTTCAAAGCTTAACTGAGTGCAAAACTGAGAAGACCAAGAGGAAGCTACAAATGTATATGAAGCTGAACAGGGGGAAAAAGAAATGGAACAAATAATACCAATGACAGCTAAATGAGTTCACAAAGAGCAACTTAAGTGACAGTTTCACTAATTCAGATATAAGTAAACCCAAAGCTTGGATGGTAGAAGAAATGAAGGAGTAGGTTTTATTCCAAGTCTAAAGAGGCTGAATGATCGGGCAACTGCTAACATGTGTTAGAAAATATAATTAAATGATTTTTGTAGTACAGAACAAAAATTACGATAAATCATAAGAAATTATTTTTAGCGATATTCATAAATTTCAAAATAAGTTATGGATGTTCTGAAACTATTTCATAAAAATTGGATGAATAACAAGACAACTGCAATATGAAATATGCAAGCATATATCATTAGAATAGTTTCAGAATATCCATGTCATTATGAACAGCACAAAAAATAATTTGCGCACACACACACAGTTGTGTATTTGTGTGTGTGTAATAGGCTTAAAACAAAACTGATGTAAGGATAGTAAGTAAAATACACAAATGACATTTTCTACAAAAAACAGCTAGGAGGCTGCAGTCTTCGAAATAGATTGCTATAATTTGGTAAAATAATTAACATAGAGCTACTTTTGAAGACAGATCAAAGGATAAGTGACATGAAGAAATTTGCTGGCATAAATGAATTTTAGCACTTTATAGAGGAATTTTAAACTCAATTTAGGAAGAAAAAAAATGGAGAATAGTTTCGATGTAAAAGATACAAGTGATTAAAGATTAACCTTTCATAGCGTCTAGATGTATTCCAGCAAAACACTAACTGCAACAATATTCGCACTAGTGCAATTAGTCAGTGTTCAGCAGGCTTCATACAATAAATAAACTAAGTGAAAAATAATGTATATGTAGAGGGAAAAAGATGTACATTATAGTGTATGTTCTTTCAAGTTTATTGATATTTATGGAAATGCTGGAAAGCACTCATCTGTATTATTATCATTCAGTATTTAGTGACACTACCTCTCAAACTGTTTAATTTATTGACAAAGCTACCTCTGCATCACATTTCATTTCAGTTCACATGCTGCTCTAGTTTGCTATATGTATACTACTAACACATAATATTTACAAGGTTTTATTATGGGGGGGAAAAAAACAACAACCAGACTAAATATGGTCCTAAATCAGCCTAACCCTGGAAGTTATAATAAATACTGGACTTCACAGTCAAGTCTATACCACAATTTGTACAAGATAAATTCCCAAATCTTGAGACTATTTAACTCACATGTTTCACACCACATATGATATGTTCTCATAGTCCCTCTAATAGTTTTCTCTGTTTCAGGCTCTCGTTTCCAGTTAGACCTACACTCTGTATCAGTGCTTCTGAACCTTTTTCTCTTTTTCTTTTACTAACATTATGCAATGCTTCGCCACTCCATATAAATGTACTATCAGATCAGGGTTAATTAGTTCTGAGTAGTAGTTTGACATGGGTCACTACTGACCACAATACCACTTTCCTAGATGCTAGTACTCTAAGCATTGAAGGAATATATATGATTTTGCTTATTTATTCATTCACACTGCAAGGTCTGTTATTATTGCTAGTGATGTTGTCGCTGTCGTTATGGCAGCTAATCATAATATTACATTTAAATAAGACACACACAAAAAAAAAAAACCTATTGTACCCTGCTGTCTCCTTTTGTCCCTAGTACCCATATAAAATTTTCCACTGTCCTCCAGTGTGTTGAACCAGCTATTTGAGAAGCACTGAACTATGTGGTTAGACCATCATAATCTATATCAAATGTTTTGTTTTCAAGTTATGTTGATAAAATCCATTTTTTCTCCACTCAAACAAGACAATTATCTTGGCTAAAAAATCCAGATCATGTCAGATTTTAAAAATGAGTCACTTAGTGAGTAATGCTTACTATATGATGCACTTCAATCAACTGAATTTATGGGTTAGACTCAGTACCATTCATAAATGTTTATATTAAGATTATTTTTAGAATAAGAAATAGCACAAACTATTTTGATATAAAAGAAGGGAAAAGTGATTGTAGAAAATCCTAAAATAATAATTCATTTTTTAAGAGATGCACAAAATAAATCTAAAATATTTTCTGAAATACATGGTATTAAAATATGTTCCATGCTTTAATGATTATCCAAAAATTACAGTCACACCCTCCTCTATTCCTATAATCACTGTTTTGGAAGTAAGTGCTAGATCTGTTGTGAACTCAAAAGTAACAGAAACAAATCACCAGGTGATAATTTTGTAGTAGTAATTTGTGCTCCAAATAGTTTGCTGTAAAATTATCACCATTGTCATTGGCTGGTTGATGCCTGTGCGTAAAGTTGTTAACTTCTTTGAAACTATTATTAATCATTTAGCGTTCAGAATACTGTTAAATGTAATGCACCCCCCCCCCCCTTTTTAATGTGCGGGTGGCACGTAAAAAGTACCCACTACACTCACGGAGTGTTTGGCGTTAGGAAGGGCATCCAGCCGTAGAAACACTGCCAGATCAGACTGGGCCTGATGCAGCCTTCTGGCTTCACAGACCCCAGTTGAACCGTCCAACCCATGCTAGCATGGAAAGCGGACGCTAAATGATGATGATGATGATGTTTTGAATTAAATCAGATATTATCCCATAGCTTTGAGATTTTTGATGATGTTATTGTTTATTTTTAGAATGACATAGTAGTTAAGTGTGAAAGGCTAGATCTGGCCAGTTTAAATGCTAAATGGTCAAGGTCTCAGCCTCTTGATTCTGATAACAAAAGCAATACTCAAGTGAATCAAACTCGGTAAGTGAAACACAAGTGACAACTAAGGACCCAAATTTAGGAAGAAAATAATTTCTTGGAATTTGAAAAAAAAATATTCTTTTAACAGTTGAATTTTTCAAAACTTTGCACAAATGCAGTTACCTATTTTTGGCACAAAGAATAAAAACATTTCCCCAGTAAAGTCACAAGACTGGTGGTAAATATGAAATGGGAATAAATAGCAATAACAAAGCCTCCTAGAATATGAAGAACCAAAATGCAAAATGAAAGAAAAACTATACAAAATATCAATTGTAAATGAAATAAAATATAATTTAACTTCAGCAAAATCATCTCAAAATACCCAAACTTTACATAAAAGTAAGTGAGAAAGAGGAAGTAAATAATCTAATAAATGGTAAAAACTTTAAAATTGTGACATAAAAAAATTGCCCCACCCTCCCCTCTTGCAGCTAAAATAAGCAAATAACATTCCACAGCCATGAAAATATCTTTATATTAGAAATAGAATTAACAGATAAAAACTAAAAATATCATCCTGAGGAGCTGTTCCATCATGAACGCACATGGAAATAAGTAATAATCTACATTTAATTTGAAAATTATGTTAGTATTTAAATGACTATAATAATAACAACAACAACAACAACAATAATAAAGTACACACAATATCTTCAATCTACAACATCACGACACTGGATACTGTGCGACATCTTCAATAATAATAATAATAATAATGGTTTATTTTTAAATAGAAAATACAAAAATGATGCCACAAGCATGCTGGGTTAACTAGTAACTTCCAGCAATGGGGAAAAAAAAAAAGAAAGAAAAAAAAAGAAAAATCATTGTTTACAGAAAGCTGAAAATTTAAGAATGGTGAATGTTCACACATTCTTTTTGTTTTTTTTTTTTATTTCTTTTTTACTTTGATTTCCGACAAGTTTCTGCAAGGTGAGTTTCTAAAACAGCTGTCTGTAAGAACAGTTGGGCAAGTTAAACAGCTGTCTATAAGAAGAACAGTTGGGCGAGTTAAACAGCTGTCTGCAAAAAAACAGTTGGGCATGTGCACAGATGTCTGTTCAAGTTTAAAGTAAAAGGGCAGAGAACAACTTGCATGGCTCATAAGGTTAACAAATACGATTCCATTTTCCTTAAATTTACAAACATAATGGAACAGCTTTAATTCAATGAATGGAAATTTTAACGTGTTTCATGTAAATTACAGCAACACTCAGGAAACAGTAACTACAACTTTATGTCTAAATAAACTTTGCCTATTTCACAACAGAGGAATAACTACAATACCTTTCACGTGCATTATTTGCTTGTCTGCGCAATCTTTCTCGTTCAGCTTTAGCTTCGGGTGAGTCATCTTCATCCCCATCACTGCTATTGAAGATAACAAAAGTTTAAAAATATAGATGACTGCATAAATATAGATGATTGTATAAAACACTAATTGCAACATTTTCTTTCTATAAAGATAACTGCAAATGTCACTTTACTGTTTAATCGCTTACAATATTCAAACAAAGAAATCCACCACTTTCAAACAAAATATTTGTTATAGCCAAAATTAATTCTAGAAAGTTAATGTAAGGAAGAAATATTTTAAATCCTTAACAAGAACAATTAAAAGACACACAAAACTGAAAAAAAAAAAAAAGAAAGAAAAAAAAAGAAAAATCATTGTTTACAGAAAGCTGAAAATTTAAGAATGGTGAATGTTCACACATTCTTTTTGTTTTTTTTTTTTATTTCTTTTTTACTTTGATTTCCGACAAGTTTCTGCAAGGTGAGTTTCTAAAACAGCTGTCTGTAAGAACAGTTGGGCAAGTTAAACAGCTGTCTATAAGAAGAACAGTTGGGCGAGTTAAACAGCTGTCTGCAAAAAAACAGTTGGGCATGTGCACAGATGTCTGTTCAAGTTTAAAGTAAAAGGGCAGAGAACAACTTGCATGGCTCATAAGGTTAACAAATACGATTCCATTTTCCTTAAATTTACAAACATAATGGAACAGCTTTAATTCAATGAATGGAAATTTTAACGTGTTTCATGTAAATTACAGCAACACTCAGGAAACAGTAACTACAACTTTATGTCTAAATAAACTTTGCCTATTTCACAACAGAGGAATAACTACAATACCTTTCACGTGCATTATTTGCTTGTCTGCGCAATCTTTCTCGTTCAGCTTTAGCTTCGGGTGAGTCATCTTCATCCCCATCACTGCTATTGAAGATAACAAAAGTTTAAAAATATAGATGACTGCATAAATATAGATGATTGTATAAAACACTAATTGCAACATTTTCTTTCTATAAAGATAACTGCAAATGTCACTTTACTGTTTAATCGCTTACAATATTCAAACAAAGAAATCCACCACTTTCAAACAAAATATTTGTTATAGCCAAAATTAATTCTAGAAAGTTAATGTAAGGAAGAAATATTTTAAATCCTTAACAAGAACAATTAAAAGACACACAAAACTGAAAAAAGAAAAAAATTCATCCAAAATTTTAATAAACTTCTGTATTTTTACAAATATGGGCTTATAGGTTTCACATTCCCCATAAATCAGTTTATCCCAGTGACACTACATTAACATATCATCTTAAAATATCCCTTCATTTTCTATATTTGAAATATAACACTTTCTCCAGTAATTATCAGTTAAAGGGAAAACAAAACCTACTTTGATTAGGTCAAAATTAAGCTCCAACAGGAAGCCACACAATAGTTTAAACTAACATTAGCATAGTATTACTGGGACATTTAGCATTGAACCAGCAAGATTTGAAATTGGAATCAAGAGGGACAAATCTAAATACTGCAATGTAACTTATATTTTCAATTAATCCCACAACTGGATTGGAATTTTCACAACTTGTAAATCCCAGCACCCTAATTTTGATAGCATCCAGCATGAGACTCTGCATTTTATACTATAAGACAGTTTCTAAGTGTTATACTTCAATTTAAATGTTCAACTGTAATTCTATGTAAGAATCTTTCCAAACTCTAGCTTAATGATGCAAAAGTTAGATTATTAAATCCTTGCAAATTCTTAAATATCTTTAAAATCAGTTGAAACACATTTTGAATAAATAAATTAGGTAACTAAAAGGTTTAAAGATCTATCTATTTGTAAGTGAAACCCTACAGAATATCAAACCAGTTATTCACAGCAATGGATTGTTCTTCATCAGCATGTGAATAAATACATTAATAAACTTGAAAAGTTTAAAGAAGGAAAGGAAAAAAGAATATTTATATTCATTCATCATTTTAACATTCACTTTTTTCTATACTTGCATGGGTCCAAAGGTTATTATTGAAGCAGATTTTCTACTGTCAGATCCGCTTCTTGTCATCAACCCTCACCTGTTTCCAAGCAAGGTAATATTTCTCTGTGACCAGACATATTTATATTTACAAAGAGATGTACATTTAAAAGAGCAAACCAAGTTTATACATTTGTTTCATTTGTTAAAACAAGAATTTCTTTTGAAGTTGGATGTTTTTCAGAAACCAAACTTTTTTTTTTGCCCTTATATCTTTGAGACATTTCAGAGATGAGGAACCTGCTACCTTGTAGAAGTCCTCTTGAATGACTTTTACATAACACTAGGAGAGATTTGACTATTTTGGGCAAACAATTACATCATTGAGTTCTTTTTGCATTTTATGACAACAACCACCAAATGTCTCCTTCAGCTTGGACATATTTCACTTTGCAGCAAAACTAATATTTCAATTGCTGCAATTCCTTTCATTAAATTAATAATAAATTCATTAACATCATCAGTGATGTCCGTTTTCCATGCTGGCATGGCTTTTCTATAACACAATTGAAACATTATTATAAATTATTTGATAACTATATGTGAATTTTTAACAGAAAATTACAAATTGATCCAAACAATTTTTCCATGGCAGCATGGGTTGGACAGTCAGACAGGAACGACAAGCCAGATGGCTGTGCTGAAATACAGCTGGTTGCCTTTCCTAATGCCAACCACTTTACAGAGGTGTACTGGGTGCATTTTTTCTATATGTGTGTGTGTTTTTTTTTCATAATATTTAATCAGCAGGAAGATACAGAAGTATCACAAAGGCCACAAAGAGTTTTGTGCATGGCAAGTGATAAATGCCACATACAAATACACACACACACACACACACACACACACACACACGTATGTTTATAAACAAAAGGAATGAGCACTCAGTAAATTTGTGTATGGCACAGATTTGAAAGAACTGCAGAAAAAAAAAGTTAGGAAAAATAAGAAACGTACACATCAGGATTTTCCGGAAACAACTTGTTTCTGAAAATATATAAAAATATATTCAGATTAAATTAAACAGAAATTAAACAAAATTTCTTTCTTCTTTTAGATAAATTATATATGATACATTTACATAATGTTACTTAATTTTTCTATTTAAAATCTTAAGGTTATGACACAGGAGGTAAAAGAAACTGTTCAGTATTGGGAAATAAGTAGCAATTAATTTATTTGAAGACACATATCAAGCCATTCAAAAGACACACAAACATTGTTAACTTCATTTAAACATTTAATATTTGGAATCAAAATTTTCATAGGACCAATTGTGATCTGGTCATTAACATAGTTCCACTGCAACTGGTTTGAGATAAGGTTGTTGGTCAGAATATATAGTTTCCAGTCATGTAGGTCAGTTGTTCTGATTTGTCAATGCCCGGTGCTTATAGTTTATCAGTTAACTCAATACTCGGTTGTATTCCACACATCCTCTCTTCCCTCTTTCTTTCAGTGGGGACTCCTTTGACATTGTGAATTACAACCAAATACCAAGTTAACTGACCAACTATAAAATTTATAACCCTAAAACTTAGAGATATATATGCTGACCAACAACCTTGCCTCAAACCAGTTGCAGTTGGACAAAACTTTTGACATGTTATAATAAAATGCCTAAGTTAACAACAGCTTCAAGCACACTGGGCAAAATGCTTAGCAGCATTTCATCTGTCTTATGTTCTGAGTTCAAATTCAACCAGGGTTGACTTTGTCTTTCATCCTTTCAGGGTTAATAAAAATAAGTGCCAGTTGAGCACTGGGGTCAATGTAATAGACTTAACTGCTCCCTGAAATTGCTGGCCTTGTGCCAAACTTTGTAAGTCTGTAATTGTTTTAGTTTCAAGTCACAGTCCTAAATCAAATCACTTGCCTAGCAATTACATCTTTGAAATTATTAATAAGCTATCTTGAACTTACCTAGCTCGTTTTGAAGGGGGTGCACTTGAGTTCCCAGGTGAGCTATTTTTTTCCAATGTAATGCTATCACTTTTTGAAGCTTCTGTGTCGGACTGCATTTTGTCAGATTTTTCAACTTTAATCGTTGGCCCCTCTGAGGACTGATTACCAGATGATGCTAGAGAAAAAGTTGCGGGGAGAAAAACCGAAAAAAAATTAAGACAGACCATAATTAAAAAAATAAAATAATGTTAAATGATTAAAACACTTGTTCAAAAAAAGAAAAACAGAAAAAAAAAAGAAACAAAGTACAGAATTCATCATCTTCATTTAATGCTAGTATGGGTTGAATGGTTTGACAGGGTCTCTTGGGTCCAAGAACTGCAATGTATTCCAGTGTGCTTTGGAATGGTGTCTAAAGCTGGATGCCCTTCCTTAAGCCAACCACTTTACATCATGTACTAGGTGCTTATTTTCTGTGCCACCAGCACAAATAAGGTCAGAATGCAGCTCACAAAACCTGAGGGGAAGTGGGTAAGGTACAAGAGCAGGTTCTTGTTGTAGAGGAGTAATGGCAAATAAGAATGTTCAGGTGGAGCTTTGGAGTTGCAAAGACATAAATATAAATAGTGGTGATGAGGAGTCCAGGTGGTTCCTCAAGGTACGAGGCGAGCAGAAGTGAATGGGGGAAAAAAAAAAAAAAAAACTAGGAGGGGCTTGCAAAGAGTGAACAGAGGAGCAAGAGATGGAGAAATGGGAGATGGGAAGTAGGCAACATCTGTAAAGATTGGGTAGGGCTGAAGAGTAGATTAAGAATTGCCATTGTCGTCATTATCATTATTTAATGTGTTTTCCATAATGGCATGGGTTGGTGGATTTGACAGGAGCTGGCAAGGCTGGGAGTCAAACCAAGCTCCAATTATTGTTTTGGCATGATTTTTACAGCCAGATGACCTTTCTAATTCCAACCATTTTACAGAGTGTACTGGGTGCTTTTTATGTAGCACCAGCAATATTAGTGCATGCTACGTAGCACCAGCATCAGTGCATGTTACATGGCACCAGCACCATTGCTTTTTAGAAGGTACCAGCATTGGTGCTTTTTACATAGCATCATTACTGACAGGGTCACTAAGTACCTTGCAAGACAAGAAAAAAAAAAAAAAAAAAAAAAAGCAAAAGGCAAGTATAACTATAAATTAAAATTAAGAAAACAATGAATGAAACTGACAATACAAACCATCAAATGGTTTCTGATCTGGGACAGCTGATAAACCACCTTGTCCTCTACCCTCTAGCGAAGAATGACTTCCCTGAAATAAAACAGAAAATACATGAATCTTTGTGTATTTGCACATATGCATCTATGCAGAGAAAGAGGGGGAAAATTATTAAATAAATTCCATTTAGATAATTTAACTAGGTTTAGAGACTGAAACACTTCTTTACAGCTAGCTTGTTTTCTACTAATGTACACAAATGTTTGAAATTTCCCATTATTCTATTTATACATTACATAATGGTAGTTCATTAGTTGTAGCAGTGTATCATTATTATGGGATAGAGAAAATGAGAGAGAGAGAGAGGGTGGGGGAAAACATATATATATATGTAGGACCACTGTTGGTAATATAAGACTGTGTTGTATTAGATGTAGCTATTTCAGAAAATGACAGAAGCCAACATACTGGGTTAAAGGATAACAATACAGAGAGATATTTGCTTTGAAGGCGACAAACTTGTTATGATAATACCCAGACAATTCCTAACAGGATAAAAAAATTTCATCTTGAGATTTTGCTTTATAACAAGCACCCAATGACATTAAATTTGAGAACCAATAGAAACTGATAAACAGGATATAATGTGCTTCGATGGTCACACTGCTCAGTACAATATTCACTGATAGTTATACTATACTCCAAGTCTTAGGCAGTCATTTGAGCGACCATTTCAACAAAAGCTTTTATCATTTGAGCCAAATTCATGTTAAACCATCTGGCTTTTAAATGACCCTGCCAAATGTAAAGCTTATTTATTCACATTGTTTTGAATCAATTCTGTGTTATAGCTTCGAAATTTCAATGATGTGGCTATTTATTTTTAGAATGACACTGACATTGTAGGGCAAGTGTGAGAGATCATAGCTAGTCAGTGTGAACATAAAACAAGGAGAACACTAAAGCCACATATCACCAATTTAAATGTTAAAGGGTTTCTAGGTGTCATCAATGTAGAGGATTCGGAAAGAGTTGGATGAATGTAAGGTGATTATTAAGGTATGGCAGCTCATAAAATTCACTCTAATCGTTCTGAGAAGAAAAAACTCCTGAATTTGTTGGTGAGATCCAGGCCATGATTGACAATGATCCCTTCAAGTCAATCAGGTCCATGGGAGTGTCTGAGTTTCTTATCAGGCAAGTAGTGCATGAAGACATTTGGTATTCCTCATACAAGATGACAAAGAGCCAATTTTTATAAGTCAAGGACAAGAAGAAAGACTGTGTTACAAAGCTTTTGAACAAACTCAAACATCCCCTCCAACCATGCTTTGATTTTTCTCAGACGAGAAAATTTTCTACCAGGATCAGATGGTGAACACACAGAACAACCGTTGGCTTGCCGTGTCCCCCAAATATATACCGAGAGTGATAAAAATCAAACATCCAGTCAACATCATGGTGTTTGGAGTGATCAATAGTGATAGTGACGTTATGCTTCCATTCATCTTCCCACATGGCCTCAGACTCAACACAGAGGCCTACATCAACTGCCTGGAGGAGGTATTGCTGCCCTGTGTCAAGAAAATGGCTGCTGGAAGACTCTATGTCTGGTAACAGGACTCTACACTATGCCACACCAGAAGGAGCACCCAGTCATGGCTGCCAGACAATTTCTATGACCACATCACCCCTAACATATGGCCACCTAATTTCCCAGACAGCAACCTCCTTGATTATTATATGCGGGGCACGGTTGAGCAAGAGACCAACAAAATTCCTTGTAACACGATGAACTGAAGGCAAGGATTATAGCAGCATTCACCAACTAAAACAAGGAGACCATCCAGAAGAATTACAGGAGATTCCAAAGTCATCTGGAGGCTGTGGTTGAAGCCAATGGCAATTTTATTGAATAAATTTACTCTTTAGAATTTCAAGATATTTTTATGTAATTTTGGTAAATATAGCTATCGAGATGAGATGTCAGCGATGTTTTCGTTTTTGCGTAATTTAGATGGCAATTTATTCACTGCACCCTGTATATATATTTAATGAGGGAGGTGGAAAATGAAAGAAACAAGAATATTGATGACTACAATTGGTTTGACCCATTTAGCATCGATCCCTTGCAGGTAGGATACTTCACAACTGGTTTGGGTGTATCTTTTGGTGTAGATATGTCTCTTCAGGTGATTTCAAGAGGTACCTCATTAAAATAAACTGATTCACACAACTTATTACGATTGTAGTGATCAATAAAGATTCTTGTACCTTCCATCTTCTGTCTCTCTCTCTCTCTCTCATTGATTCCATAAGATTTATTAACTATTTTATATACACACACACACACACACACACCTCATCATCATTTAATGTCCATTTCCCATGCTGGCATGGGTTGGATGGTTTAACAGAAGCTGACCAGACCAGCTGAAAGACTGTTCAGGTTCCATATCTGTTTTGGCATGGTTTCTATGGTTGGATGCTTTTTCTAAAGCCAACCACTTTACAGAACGTACAGGGTGCTTTTACGCAGCACCGGTACCAGTGCTTTTTACATGGCACCAGCACTTACGAGCCTGTAAGATTAGGGATGCTCACCTGGAGAGGGCTGCAAGGGACAAACCTGTATGTAAGGGCAACCATGCTTTTACTCAGCTTGATGTGTCTTTTCAAGCACAGTAAACCACTCCTCTGTTAGTACCAAGATATATATCTGTATATATCTCTCACTAAAAATTGAATAATATCATGTTCCAATGTACAAAATTTTGAAACAATATGTTACAAATAAAGCTATGAGCTCAACCACAGTAACTCGATAAGAGACAGCAAATATAGTGAATGAAAAACAATACAGATCGAAGGCTAAAAAAAAACTCAAGTCAACAGTCTAATAAATACATAACTCATTTCAGAAATACAGACATGTATGTGTAGAGGCTTTGTTGTCAATAAGTTAATCTTTCAGAATTCAAACTGGTCATATCCAGCCCAAATATTCTACATGTTTTATGTTCAAACAGGCCAGATCTGGCCTCTCACACCCTAAAACATCATCCTAAAATTAAACAATCAAATCACAAAATTTGAAAGCTACAAGAAAATGCATGATTAATTCAAAACAATGTGAACAAACAAGCATAGTTAACAGAATAATCTGAATGCTAAAGGGTTAAGACACTTTCAGTGCATATCCCATTCAGCATCTTTGAGATTACCATCACAACTGTTAACATCATCAACAGACAACAGAGGGATGCTGTAGACTAAGAAAACAAACAGAGAGAGAGAGAGACAGAGGTGGGGGAGTATTTAGCAATCACCAAACATTTACCTTCTGCTAAATGGTCATGAATAAAAGAAGGAAAAATACCACCAGCTTGAAATGAGTTTGCAATACTCACTTCCATGTTTGACAACCAAATATGCTAAACATGTAAACACTAAACACCATGCTTGGTGCTTTTTAAAAAATATTTCTGCTCTGTGCAAGCACCCACCTCACTTTATTTGTCTATTTTTTCAGTGCATTAAACATATATATCATTTTTCTGCACTTAAAAGTTGCACTGTCTTTACAGCATTGAGTTTCTGTCTTTGTTTACTATAAACAGACAGAAATTTAATATTCTGTATGAGAATCAGACACATGCTTTACGAGAATGAAAATGCAACGGGCTACAGACCAGAGCCTTGGCGAGCACCTAACCCAATGTAAAGTTACATAAATGAGAAAAATTAGCAAACACACACATGTAAGTGCATGTACAGACACACACATGCATGCACACAGATACACACATGAATACGTGCACACAGACACACACACACATACATTCACGCACACAAATTTACTTAATGGAAAGAACAAACCACTCAATGTCAGAAACATCAAAAAGATTGAATAACACTTCACATTGAAAATTCAAGATTCTTCTGACTAAAATAAGCATCTGGTAATCATTTAACACTATATAGAGTTTGAGGCCATGTGGTCAACATAGCATTAAGCATCATACACACATTTTTTATAGCTTTCATCCAACTTACTCGAGCACTGACATTTTCCTGTTTGTTATGCCTAGCTGGCTCACTGTTCCCATTGGTGAACTGTATTTATTTTCCTAACTGTGCCAGTTACAAAATAAACATCATAGTGGCAAGTTCTAACATTCACAAACTAGCTTGGTAAAAGAGCATAGAAACCATCTGTGAGAACTTGGTAAGTATTAATAAAAGCCATATGTAAAAAGTAAAGGGGAGGGTATAAGCTTTAACTGCTTTTAACAGGAAAAAAAAAATGTAACTGATATAAAGACAGGAAATTATGAATCTGGCCAAAAATTTTAGGCTTATTACTTTTAATGAATCTATTGTTGTAAAGTTTTGTAATTAATATATTTATAACCGTAAAGAGTTAGGATTCATGATATATATTTATATCCAAATTTACAATGGTCATTAATAAATGTTTAAACCCCCGTCCCAGCAATGTTCTCCCTCATATTCAAACAAATTAATAAAATAAATATTAAATAATAATAATATTAATAATACAAACATTGGGTAATAAACAGCAAAGTCAACATTTTTTGCTAAATATTATTATAAAAGATGAAAAGCAAACTATATCTCACCATATGGGATTCCATGTGTGCAGCAGCTGCCACCGCCATCGAGAGGCCATGGTAAGAAGGTATATTGGCATTTGGCCCACCTGGTATTCCAGCTGATGTCCCATTGGAATGTGGCGGTGGTTGCATTATGTTGCTTGGACCTCCTGTCAAACCTGGAATCATACCGGGAGTTGGTTGACCTTCGGCATGGTTGCGTAGAACCAATATGGCATCATCTAAACGTTCTTCCATCCTAGTTAGCTGTTTGGAGAAAAAGAAAATTACATCATTAATTAATTGAGAATTTACCCTTTTAATGATTCCTTCCAACTAGGCATGAAGAACATTTCTGGAGAGTAGCATGTATAGTCAATAAAACCAACTGTATTCATTTGCAATTAAATATCCAGAAACAAAAAGCAGAAGTTGACCTCTGAAATTTGAACACAAAGAGACCAAACTCAATTACTCTAAGGTATAAAATACAATCTAATGTGCTACTGTTTTCAGCAGTATACACAGTGTGATGAAGTAATAATTATTGTTTGCTATTTGTCTGGGTCAAGCTACTTAACAGCATAGCATGGTTGTATGGTTAGGAAGTTTGCTTTGTAACAACATGGTTTTGCGTTCATGCTCACTGCAGAGCCCCGAGGTGACCAATGTTTCCTGGGTAAAATTTGGTCAACAGAGACTGTGCGAGAGTATTTTCACATTTCAATATATTACTGCTCTAAATATGGATTTAATTTCTGAAATTTAAGCAAGTATTGCAGAGCATTTTGCTGACACAAAAGGTGTAAAAGATTAATTGAAATTTTCTTTGGATTCCTATGTTTCTGGTTTCTCTGTCAGCTGTACCAGTTTGGATATAATCAGTATACATTCCTTAAGATTCTCTTTCTGCCCTCCCCAGATAACATCACATATCCTATTTTAAATGCGAGACTGTTAGAAATATAAATTTTGTATGCAAAGAGAAGTACGTGCTTCAGAGTGTGCCTTCTTGCCTTAGCCAGCTCTATGTATATGGATATTATATGCACACCATTCTTTTAATGGTCACTTTTCCATGCTTTCTTGGGTTGAATAGAGTTTATCGAGACAACTTTTCTGCAGCCAGGTGTCCTTCCAAACCCCCCACCTGTTTTAGCAGAATATTGGATACGAATGACATTGCTTCTGTCAGTGACATCATTTAGAACTATCACACCATATCAAGAATCTCTCTCTCTCATATATATATATATATATATATATATATAATATTTTATACATACATATCATCATCATTTAATGCCTGTTTTCCATGCTGCTGTGTCTGTTTCAATATGGTTTTGTGGCTGAATGCCCTTCCTAACACCAATATATGTCTAAATATAGTCTAAAACTTTTAATGTGCCATGCAAACAAAAGCCACAAATTCTTTGTTTAATGTATAATTAGTGAGAGAAACCAGTGTTTAAAAAAATCTTAGTGATATTTATTCCACCAGAGTTTCACTAAACCATTTGGATTCAGGAAAAGATCAAACAGCGACAATTACAACTTCAAGAAAATATACTTTTCACAAGAATCCAATTTGATGTCATGCAAACAAAAGCCACAAATTCTTTACATTTTTATTTCTTTTCTTCTTCAATCATACATGCAAGAAGTTTAAAACGTTCTAATAAAATATGTATAGAGGGATTTGGAAAAAATACATGAGATTTGAAAAGATCATGTTAGTTATATATATATATATATATATATAGAGAGAGAGAGAGAGAGAGGGAGAGAGATATCCATTCAAGTGTGGATTTGATGGTGTAAGAGCTTTAAGAGCTGGATGTTCTTCTTAGCCCTTTCAATGCCAACCCAACTGAAACCGCCTCTAGATTTGTAGTACAAATGTCTTGTTTTCAAAAGTTCTGAATTGAAATCTTCCACCAAACCTTAGTCGCAATTTATGTTCTTAACACTAGCTTAATGATAACTAAGAAATTTTACTAAATTCTTTGTTATATTCAAAATTAATTGAAAGAAACACAGAGCATCTCAACAGAAATATGGCAACAAAGGGTTAATGAGTACCATCTTCAATAGAAGAATGGTTGCATAAACCAGCTGTGTGTGTGTGTTTGTGTCATTTCCTCAAAGCTGTAATGTTATCTCTCTATAAATTAGCATCAGTCCAAACCCTAAACTCTGGTCAGTGCCCTTGATTCTCTACAGAGACTCCAAGAGTGAGAGACAGAGAAGAAGGCATTTTGAAACTGAAGACTTCCCAAATGCTTGCAACAGAGTGGATTCTGCTAAAGGTAGGCACTCAAGGTGGCAAATTGTCTGCCACCCATGTAAGCCATGAAGAATATGCAACTGAGAAAAATAAAGGGCATGAATACCACAATTATTATTATTATTATACCATTTGACACACTAAAGGTTTCTATCAGTCTACTCGTCCTAGATTGGTGTATTTGTTGATTGGGAAGGATGAAAAGTAAAGTTGACCTCAGCAGAATTTGAACTCAGAACGCAAGTTGCCAGAATAAATAACGCAATGTATTTTGTCTGACGCCATAACAACTCAGCCACTCAGCACCTACCTCTTTATTTCATGACATCTGTGATAGCACCAAGGAGAAGAAATGTCAACAAAATATGGTAAAAATCACTGTAACTATCTAATGATAATATAGGCACAGGAGTGGCTACGTGATAAGAAGTTTGCTTTCAGGTTCCAGGTTCAGAGCCACAAGTGTCTTCTACTATAGTCTTGGGCCAACCAAAGCCTGTGAGTGAATCTGGTAGATGGAAACTGAAAAAAGCCCACCGTTCATATGTATATATCTATTTCTTTACTACCCACAAGGGGCTAAACACAGAGGGGACAAACAAGGACAGACAAACGGATTAAGTCGATTATATCGACCCCAGTGCGAAACTGGTACTTATTTAATCGACCCCGAAAGGATGAAAGGCAAAGTCGACCTTGGCGGAATTTGAACTCAGAACGCAGCAGCAGATGAAAAACCGCTAAGCATTTCGCCTGGCGCGCTAACGTTTCTACCAGCATCTATATGAGTGAGTCTTTGTGCCGGTGTTTGTCCCCCATCCACTTCCACCACTTGATAACCAATGTTGATGCCTTTATATGCTCGAAACTTAACAGTTTGACAGGCTTAAAAGAATTTAAAAAGAAAAAAATACTGAGGTCTATTCTTCTTCTCAAACAGCCATGCATGCGACTGTAATTTGAAATAACTGATTTTTTAAAAACTATTTTCACTCAATACACATCTTAACATAGTCTAAAAGCTTTAATATGCCAACAGTGTGTATTGTAGTTTAATGGCAGTTAGGTTCAAATAAATTTTACCATCCAAATATTCATCTGCCTCACAACTGTAATGTCACTGAAAGTTAAATAGAATCCTGAATGTGAGCCTTTGTTTAACCCTTTGCCTGTCTTGTTTATCAGATGTGATACACACAACATATTTCTCTGACATCCATGAATCATATATAAGATACATATTACCATTTTTTTTTTTCAACCACCAGGGTAATGTGTGACTTATGAAAGGAAAGCTTTATATTACTTAGATCGCATGAAAAAGGGCTAAGTGAAAGTTTGAATAGAAACTTATGAAAATGCTTCGGGTAGGTAAGTGGTTAAATGTCGAGGTCAATATCCTGAAACTCAAAAGTTTTACTATGTAAATACTGCTGAACGAACTAGATATGTATAGAAATGAAGAAAATACATGTGATTGTGAGGAAAGTGAAGGTAAAAGTAAACTAACGGGTGGAAGTCTTAAGATGAAATACTTCAAATTGTTGTCTACATGAAGCTGGCATGGAAAACCAGTTACGATGACGGCAGTAGCAACAATAACGAAGCCTGCACGGCCTAGGGTTTTATGCTTTTAAAGAAACAATGGCAGCAAAACAGTTAAGTTACAAAACTGCTACTGCCACTACCATCACCAGCAACACTAAGACGAACAACCAAGAAAATGAGATGATGGGAGTTTGCAAATAGCAGACACTTCTTCTATAAAGTGAAATCATGAGTAATTAGGACAGTTCATAAATGCTCCAACACCATTTTATGGGTATGTGTACACACAGTCACACACATTCACACACACAAACACACATTATTTACTGAGAGGGCCGAGAATATGAGTAAATCTTGAAGGTTGATGAGTTAATTGTTAGCTGAGAGTTTGATAAGTTCAGAGAGACAGGAATACAGCTTTGTAGAATATATATTTAAGCATTGCTGCTGCTGCTGCTGCCGCTGCTTGCTGTTAGAAATGAAGCAAAAGGTTTAATGATATTCTTGGCAGCCAGACAAAACAGCACACACTTTAAATACATAAGCTGATCATGGATGCAAATGCTCTGAAGTCTAGTCTGATATATAAACAGTGAGTCATTAAAAAAGAGAGAAAGAGAGAGAGAGAGAGGACAAGCTGAAAAGGCAGGGAGAACTCAGTAGCTGAGGTTTGTGGTAGTTTGAAGCAACTCAGAAAACTTTTTGTTACTACTGATGACAATAACAGGTATTGCTGCAAGACACAACAAAGTCAGAAGTGTTATCTTACAAAAAGCAATGATGATAAAAAAATAAATAAATAAAAAACAAAAACAAGGTGATATAAAAGAAAATAATGAAATAACACAATAATGCGAGTGATAGAAGAAAGAAGAAAAAACAGAGGAGGAAGAGTGAGAGAGAGGAGAGAGAAAGAGAGAGGGTGTTTGACTGTAGAAAGATGGATAAGAGATATTTATATTGATGTATCTGACATTTAATATCTAAATATTTTATATATATTCAGCCTGAAACATGAAGATTTTTTTTTTTAAATGAGTACAATTAAAAAGGAAGAATATTACTAAAATATATATATATATATATAAAACACTTGTGTAAATAGATCGGATCGTAGATACTTTAGCCCCCAAAATCAATTTTACCTACTCAAGTTTCATATTTATATGGGTGGCTGTATTATACACCCACACACTTGTATGTATATCATCATCATTATCATTTTACATCTGGTTTTCCATGCTGGTATGGGTTGGGTAGGTTTCTTGTTGCAATTTGTAACAAGGGAAACAAGAAAAAACAAACTAAAAAAAAAACACAGGGTTATGTTGGTGCATGTGCTTACAGTGTGGACTTCATGCATTTTATTAGGCCACAATCACAAAAGAGGTTGTCCCCAGAAAAAGATTAAAGGATTTTTCTGATCTAAAACAGCTCTTGGAATTCATAAGTTGCATCATAGATTGACAGGGTTTGCATATTAATCAAATTTTCTATGGCTGGATGCCAATCTTATCATAAACCGCTTTACAGAAAGTATTGGGTGCTTTCTATCATGCCATCAACATGACAGAGGGTACCTATGTGAATGTGAGGACTAAAGAGTTCTCTGTACTCTGTATCATCAGAGCTTATTTGAATGTGCTGCCCTCCTTGGAGGTTTGCCTGTGATGTTGCTTGTCGAGTCCACTTTTGACGTTTTGTTTTTGTGTAGTCTTTATGGCTAGATATCCTTTTTATCAGCAATTACTTCACCAAGTGTAGGAAGTCACATAAAATATATGTCCATATATATGCATAGAACACAGCTAATGTCATTTGAAAGTTGTCTAGCTAGCTACAAAGCATGATATATACTAAGGTTGCTAAGTGTGGAAGAATGGCAATATTATAGATAGTACTTAATCATGAGCTAGATAAGATCACTAATTCTGAAATTTGCACAAATTCTCAAAGGAAGTGATTCGGGTGTGCTTGCTCTGGTCAACTACACAATGAAAGTTGTAAGCTAGATTTCTGCAAGGCAAATGGAGAGGGTAACACAATGACAATAGCATTGCTAAAAACTTACCATAAAATCACCTCATCTGTCATAACAAGAACAACAATAATAATAAGAATAATGATGATAATTATCTTGTAGTCAACAGAGCTGACTCCAGAATATTAATGATAAACATTCTATCAGTTCTGGAAGAATGCAAAGTAAAAGTAGCTCTTCAGAGATTTCAATTCAGAACAGTGAGTCATGGAAGTAGATACCAAAAAGCTTCCAGTCCACTACTCTAGTTCTGGCATTATTTTCAAAAATCTAATTCTCCAGTTCAATTTATAAAGATTTCTAACACTGACACAAGCCAGAATTTCTGTGACCTTCATGCCTTTTGTCAAAGCATTAACAATTTCATTGTAGTCAAACACGAAACTGATAGCTGATCACAAAATTTAGTTTTTTTGAGAGCTTACTTCTATAATACTCACCAACTTTCTATGTTATAATAATGATGATGATGACGAAAAAATTATATGAAACAAATATAGCATCAACTGCAAATACACAGAGTTAAGGAACCAGTTGTAGACCTGACCCACTTGTCTTGCTGTGTACTTACACAATTTTACAAAAAATATGACCAATGACATGAAGACCATAACAGCATCTAGATGGCTGAACAAGAGATCTTTCTTGAAAAGCTATCAAACTTATTTCATGAAAAATTACTTAGCCTCAAAATACTTAACCTTTCAAAACTTGCAAATGCCTAATGTTTTAGTCTTATCTCGTGCATTTGGCCATGAACAAATAAGAAAATATACACTATCTCAAATTAGTGTTTTAATAATGCTAAATATCAAAATCATCAGTATTTTTACTCAATTATCATAATTGCTACACTTTCAATCTTGGTTTGACAGCATGTGACCATTTTAGTTTGTGTGCTAGGCCAGTGCACTCCAATTCAGATTTCACCCAACTATTTACCCAGTGCAAAGTTGATCTATTCTAAGCTGGGTTAAAGTTTCAATTTAAGGATTGTTCCTGAAACTTCATGTAACTCTAACAGTGGTTTGCACTAACAGCAAAGTTGAAGACAGATTTTAAAATCATTTACTTTCTGAAACTAATATCAAGCCATCTACACTTTGTCCACTATGTTTTCCCTCTAATAATACATATTATCATAAACTTTCCCACCTAGGGATATTTTAGCCATTCTAACTTTATGATTCTATTTTGAATTTATAGTGCATTTTAATGTAAAAGAAAAAAAAAATGAATACACTAACTGGATATATGTTGAGTATAAAATACAAAACAAAATTTATGTTTATAGCATGCTAACATCTCCACAGTTTTTTTTATGATCATGCTGACTTTCTTTGTAAATACAAGGCAATATATTAAGCACTGGTGCACCAGATTACCAAATCATTCCTTGATTTAACCATTCAATATATTATAATTCTATCAACTGTAACTCTTTTTTTTTTTTCAGAGAAATGAATGACCAATCAAATCATGCAGTCTATCTTCTGCTACCATGCTACTGCTTAACCTGGTGCTGCTGTAGAAGCAAGACAACTACAGTTGGAGATGTTTTCAACACACATTCACAGCAAAATTTAACACGGAATAACATAATAGAAAGCCTACCTTCTGACTGTTCTTGTTTTCTCCCCTGCTATAGCGTAGCTTTAATGAAAGATAAAAACAACAGTTTACCACAGTATTGAACGAAGTTTAATTTTAAAATGAGTAAAACAACGATAAAAATGCATTGCAGTCTTTATATTGTTTTTTTTTTATCCTTCAGAATTGTGGAAGAACCTACAGCAAAAGTTTATCTTAAGAGTTTAACATGCTTGATTCCCCACGAAGCCTGTATACCTCATATTCATTCCCCATGAAGTATGTATATCTCATATATTGACCCACATGACTACAGTTATTGGTGTATATAAGTGTGTGAGGATGTATGAGTGTATGTGTGTTGGCATGCTGCATGGGATGAACTGGTGTACAAAATTAAACACTTGCATATGTCCCTACTCCGCACACTGAATAAGTATTTTTACAAGTTGATGTCTGCCATAAAATCCATAGCTTCAGCTAAATAGACTTAAGTAAATGTAAAGTGGACTGCCTCAGAATCTACAACCCAATGCCAATCACAGAGTTTGAAGCAATCATTTGTAGAAACTAACCATCATATTGACATCTAATAGTGATAAAACTGAGAGTTAGAAATTGATTTCACCACTGAAACGAAAGCAATCTGATAACAAGTATACACTGAATTATATACAAACTTTCACAAACAAGTTCGATCAGCTGCAGTATTTGGAAGATTTCAATAGAACACTTGAAGAAAATGATGCAAACACTTACTAATGAATGAAGATGGTTGTCAAAATGTGGCGAGGTAGTGCTGCTCTGAGTGCTTGGTCGCTGCCAGTGACTAGTTGGGCCTGAAATATTAACAAAATAATTCAATAACAAGCTTTATTAAACAATTTCATGCACAAATCAACAAATAAAATCAGTACGCTTTTGTATCAAACGATGTTTCCTACTTTTCTATAATAGTCAATAAAGCTGATATTTTGGCATTCCAAACCCTAGATATAAGCATTGTTAAATTTCAAGACTCCTAATATTCTTTGAATTTCGCTCTTTTGTTTAAGGCTGTCACATAAGTATCTAACAAAGCCTTCTTCATTCAGCTACCTTTCTTGAAAACAAAAATCCGTAAATAGGTTTTCTTTGATAAAATGATGTTGATAACATATGACTTTTTTTTCCCCAAAGGTGAGAGACAATCTCATTGAAATTGCCATTAATCTGTCAAGATACTGAATGATAATAGTAATCCACCTTCTCTTCTTCAGGGCTTCTCATTTGGCTAAATGATGTTTGTATGTAATTAAAATATTTGGAATATCATCTAGAAGTACTGTTTATGAAAGATGATAGAATTAATAAGGCTGTAATGTACAGATATTTATCAAACAATTTTATTCCACTCACTATAGACAAGAAATTATTTATATGGCTGAAATTTCAGCATAAAATACTCAAGACAAAACATTTTGAGGTTAAAAGACATCATATTTTTGATGTCTTTGAAATCACTCTGTTGTTGAAAGTTTCTGCATTACCACAGATATCCACATCCAAAAGTCTGGATGTTGAACGATGATAGTATTAACCCCATTACGTGCATCCTCATTTTCATTGGTCCCATTCTGGATAAACAAGGAGTGTTATTAAAATACTTGAAGCGTCTCCTACAAGTACTATAGAAATTACTTCTGCTAGTCATCATCAAAACAGTTGGAAGGCGATTTCTATATAATTTTCTCTCTCCACCGGAGAAAGTAATCTCATGATACCAACACAACATTTTAAAGGCAAACCTGTTAGGGATTTTGTCTTTACAAAAGTTTGCCAGATGATGATGAAAACAAGATGGTGACAACCTTCAATGACAGAGTGAAGTGCAAAGAGCATTTAAAGTCCTGTCGTTTCAAAATGCTTTATCTAGTAAGATATTTTAAACTGTACTGTATAGGTGTAGGCATGGATGTATGGTCAAGAAGCTTGCTTTCCACCAGGCGATGTCAGGTTCTGTCCCACTGCTCAGTACATTGAGCAGTTGGCTTCTACTATAGCCCCAGCCTGACCAAAGCTATTTGAGAGGATTTGATAGATGGAAAATCAAAAAAAAAAAAAAAAAAAAAAAAAGCCCATCATGTGTATGCCCTTGTCTTGACAACAGTTGAGAGTTGGCAACAGGAAAGGCATCTGACTTTAGATAATCTACTTCATTGAATTCCATCTAACCCATGCAAACATGGAAATATAGATATTAAAAGATGACGATGATATATAACTGTATCAATTCATTTTTATAGGATAAACAGTACTTCCAGTTTCATCTATGTTGGATGAAAGAATATTCATACGGCAAGTTTTAAAAAGATATCTTTGCTTACTTATTCTTTCCCATTACATATAACTTCTCCAAAGTCATTAACAAATGATATAATAATTATTAATATACTTATTCAATTAATATGTATATGTGTACACTACATATTAATGTCCTAAAAATGGTGAACACACGCACACACACACACACATATATATACCATTTGTAGGACATATATATATTATAGAACCTTTAGATCTAATGTACTCAATATTTCCCATAAATGCTTTCTCCTGATAACTTGAATTTTTACCTGACATAGGAGGAGGTGATGATACTGGAGTGGAAGGGTTCGAGCCATAACTGCTGTTAGTATGTTCTGTGGAGTAGATCTAGAAAACAGAAAAGCAAATAATAATAAATGATGATGATGATGATGATGATGAACAAGACAATGATGATGATGACAATGATAATGATAGAGGCATAAGACCACAAAAATGGCGGAAAGGGAATGGTTGATTAAATCAGCATTGGTTCACGACTAGTACATGTTTCCATGATGTCAAAAGGATGAAAAGCCAAAGACACTCCCAGATTGATTTGAACTCAAAATGCAAAGGGGAAGTAACTAAATACCATAAAGAAGGCAATCCATTCAGTGCCTGATTTTGCCATTTATATTAGTAATAGAGGAAGTAACAATAGCTTCAATAGGCAAAAGACCAGAAATCTAGGGGAGGCAGTTAGTCAATCAAATCAATCTCAGTACTTTTCATCAACCCAGGAGGGATGAAAAGCAAAGCTAACAATGGCTGGATATGAATTCTGAACGTAAAGATCTGGAATATATACCACCAGACACTTTAAAAATTCTACCAATAACAATGAAGGGAGAGGGGTTATTAGTTGATACCATTGATCACTGTAATAGACTTGTACAGTGGTTCTCAACCTGTGGTCCACAAAGGTAGTACTGGGGGTTTGTGAACTAAATTTAAAACTTCATAAATATATCAAAGGATAAGCATATTAAAAGGGGTTCATGGAAAAACTCATTTAAATAAAAGGGGTCCTTGGTAGTGAAACGGTTGGGAACCACTGGACTAGTACTTTACTGACTCTGATAGGGTGAAAGGCAAAGTTGACCTCAGCAGGTTTGAACTCAGAATGTAAAGAGTCAGAACAAACACTAATGATTCTGTCAATCCCCTACCATAATAATAATCATCATCATCATCATAATGATAGACAAGACGAAGAGTGTGATGCGATTGCAATAGATATTTTATTGGTTGAGCAATATTTCGGCACTCCGTGTGTCTTTTACAAGTTCAAAATACAAATTAAAATTAAATTCAAAGCAAGGAAGTGCTGAAACATTCAAAATTAAATTCTGATTTAATTTTGAATGTTTCAGTGTTTCTTAACTTTGAATTTAATTTCCATTTGTATTTTGAACCAATAAAATATCTACCGTCCAACCCAAGCAAGCATGGAAAGCGGACGTTAAATGATGATGATGATTGCAATTGCATTGCACTATTCGCCTTGTCTGTTAAATTTTCTGAAGAGTTACGTCAATCCTTTTAAAATATAGTAATATAATAGTAATAAGTGATTCTGATTTGGGCACAATGCCAGTAAATTTGAGGAGAGAGGGTAAATCAATTACATCAACTCTCAGCTCGCTCCAGTATTTGACTGGTACTTCATCGACCTTGGAAAGATAAAAGGTAAAGTTAACCTTGGGACATAAAGAGCCAGAATAAATACTGCAAGGCATTTTTTTTTCTGAAGCTCTAACGATTCTGCCAAGCCACCAACCCAATAATAATGATAATAATAATCCTTTTTACAAAAGGCACAAGGCCTGAAATTTGGAGGGAGAGGACTAATCGATTACATTGACCCCCGTGTTTTACTAGTCCCTAATTTATCAACCTTGAAAGAATGAAAGGCAAAGTCGACTTCAGTGGAATTTGAACTCAGAATGTAGCGAAGAGCAATATACCGCTAAACATTTCGTCCAGTGTACCAACGATTCTGCCGGCATTTCTGTACAAGGCCAACAATTTTGAAAGGAGGATGTTAGTTGCTACCACTCAGTACTTGACTGGTACTTCATTTTACTGATCCCAAAGGAATGAAAAGCAAAAGCTGACCTAGGAAGGATTCAAACTCAGTGAAAGTACCGGAACAAATATTGCAAGGTATTTTCTCCATGCTCTAATCATTCCTGCCAATCCACTATGATAATGATGATGATGATGATAAAAATAACAACAAAAACAATAAAGAAAAGAGAATTTAAATTCTTCAGAGGACAATATAAAATGGTAGAAATGATTTGCAGACTAAACCAGAATTCTAGCTTAAACCCCTTTAGAGAACCCTATCAGTGTGTTGCTGTAATGTCTGCAAATGCACATATATTTACATTATACTGGTTTCAAAATTATCAACACAGCTTTGTGAATCCCTGTTGAAGACAGACACGAACACGTTATTCCATTCCATGTAGTCCGACTTTGCTCTTTAGTACAGAATGAATTCAGATTATAAGTCAATATGTAGACCAACACTCGTACCTTGGATAGCTAATACCGTTTCTCTATCTGCCTTATCAATCTATGTATACATGCATATACATGTGAACCCACACAACACCACCAAATACATGCATGCATGTGTGTGTGTGTGTGTGTGTGTGTGTGTGTAACTGAATGGTAGATTTTGCAAGGCATACATATTATTGCATCTAATCTGTATGTAACATATGGCACACACTGCAGCAACTTAAGATAATGGCATAGTTATGCGCCATATACTTGCTTGTCCCTAAAAATATACTCCCCCATTTACTGCACATTTAATGAGATCTCACCACCCATCACCATTACATCTCCATATGGTAGAGTGGTTAAATAAATATATATCTTAGTTCATAGTAAAATATGAAAATATTAAGTTTTTTTTCCTTCTTTCTTCTATTAAGCACACTACAAGTTAGATTGCCTGCTGACAATTTTTGGGGTCCTGATGCCAGTTCTAATGATCAGTATGAGACATTTCAAAAGTGTACGGTTTAAGGTTAATATAATACTTCTTCAATACATAAATTAAAATATTTATTAATCAAACTGATCAGCAACCATAACATCATAATATTTACATGCTATTTAATTATAGTATTCTGATAAAGATGCTTAAGATGTCAAATAATAATTTGATAAAAGGGATTACAGACAAACAAAAATTAGAGGAAGAAAGAGGAGGTAGGGGACAGTTTTTTGAACTCAGCGGAGATCTTCAAAACCATCACAAATGTTTTAACATCTGTTTTTCCATGCCTTGCATGAGTTGGACCTTGTTTCAATCTTTTGTCATCTCCCCTGAAAGCCTACTTTCCTGAATTTCTGAGATCAAACACCACCTCTTCTTTCCATGTTTTTCTTCATTTTTCTCCCATCACGGGTAGTCTCCTCTGACAGCAGATAGCACTTTTTCACCCAGCCACTACTGGTCCACTATACCACATAACTTATAAGAGTGTAGTTGTCTCTCATGTACTCACTGGCTAATAATACATTAATGCCTAGCTGTGCTTGCAACTTATCTCTGAGCTAACAACATACATTCAACAAAACATGCTTGCCTCGTTACTCTCCCGTCTCCACAGATCATCTACAGTCAATGCCCATGCCTCACTATCTACTCAATACCACAATTCTTCCACATTTTTCATATTTCATACAGTCTTTCATTCACATGGAGGGAGAAACCTCTTGTTGACAATTAATAAATTAAATTATATTCTGCTACTAGAGCTAGAAGTTGTGTGCTGAAACATTGGACACTAAACTTGTTGTTTTAGATTATTCACAGTTTGTTATCTTAGATAATGTAAATATCATATAAGACTTAAGCCAATTAGTCAGAGGCCCACTTCTGTATCAATTATCATTCTAATAACAACGCTGTAAATTAAGTCTCTCTTTCTCCACTTGGTGCCTCTTTCTCAACAACTATTACATGACTAATCCAGTATGTAACACCCTTGTGAAATTCAAGGCACAGCCTCTTTTTTTTTTTTTTTCTTAATATAAAGTAGTTGTATAAAATAATATCTAAAATTTTCTTCACAATTAGATTTGAAGTCAAAACAAAAAAAAAAAAAACCCAAAAAACTAAATACTAGAAAGCTGTGGTCAACTTGTTACTCCTGAGGTTTAAAGATTGTAAGTCAGATGCTCTAAGTTTTGATAACATTGAGACAACGAAAATATATATATAAAAATAAACTAAGTCATCAAAACTAAATTTAAAACAACTGAAATAACATGAATAATCCCATTACATAGAGTCATATATTCTAGCTAACACTTTAGAATACTAATTGTTAGGTTTATTAGATAATGAGTTGAAACACTGTGCAAATGCTTTTGGAGCATATTTCACTGGCACCAATAAACGAAAATAAAAAAATTGATCTCAGTCTCATTTTATAGTAGATCATCTAAACAAAAGTCATTTAAATTATTTTCAAAATATTGTAAAATTGCAAATCTGATCAACCTATGCCAATAAAATAGTCTACTGGGTCTAAATATAGCAGTTTATTTTATTAATATATAAAATTTATTACAGCAATTTGAAAAAATATTTGCAGCCAACAGTAGCACAAATTTTTGTAATGGCAAAGATATTTCAGATCAGGATGTTTATTTGTTACATGTAAATCACTGTATAATTTGTAAATAAATATTCCAAATACATTTTACATTAAAGAGCAGAACAGCCAATTTAATTAACTTTATGGTTTCAAGTATCACTACCTTACAATGTACATGACGTGAATCATGTAATTTAATGAAAGAATAACTTTAATAGAACTTAGGGAATTAACCTCATCTACAGCTTCCCATAAGTACTTTTATTGTTTTTAGTGTATCTAAGTTAATTAGTTTATTTTGGAGTTAATTATATAAATGACTTGACTTAATGAAGGAACACTTACAGAGGCTAATGCTTTTCCTAATGTGTCTCCTGTTTGTGTAGTTCCTTGATTACGAGAGGCCTGCATAATATCAGAGCCATTCACTGTAGGTGAAGTGTTGGAAAATGTGGATGATGACACAGGAGGCACAGTAGGTAGCGTGTTGCCACTACTGCGAAATGTTGACATAGGAGGAAGACCTGATGATAGCATAGCTTCATGATTTGGGGAAACAGTATGGTAACCCTAAAAAATAAACAAATTTTACTTTATTGAAGATGTCACTAAAATTATTTTTGGTTAAAATGCAATTAAAAAAAAACAATAAAAAAAACAAAGCAAGAAATAAACAATAAATAAAAATGAAAATGTTTAAAAGTGGACAAGTCGTTTCTGCTGGCAAAACTGGTTTTTCTTTAAGTCCATTCTGGTGTATAGGGGAAATTGTTGTCAAAGTAAATGTTCAGAGAGGAAAATATTCAGGATGAATTCTGCTTTATTAAAACTTTTACTTGAGATTCTAAACAATCTTATTAGTTGCTAATTAAAACAAATCTACATAATCACATTAGGGAACATGTTACCAGATCTAATGTAAATTTAGAAAACAAAGAAGTCAGAGGCATTTAGAATAAATTTTAGACATAAATGAATATACTACAGTTTTGGGGAGTATAGGAAACAGAGTTCCAAGTTTGCTGGGGTCATGAAAATCAAATAAATTTCAGAAGAAACTATGGCGAACCAACAGGAAATAAATGATCATAAAATTAAAAACAACAAAAAAAAAAACTTGATATTTAAGACCATAAGGAAAAGTAATTTAATATGTTTATATAATAAAATGTATTTAATTACTCTTGTACACATTAGTAGTAGAATTACAGTTCTAAAAAGTAATGCACTAAACATTAAATTTTTTCAACACTCCAGGTATGTATATGTGTAAAGATATATATATATATATGTATATATCTAAGCATGCATGTGTACACATACACACCAACATACAAACACAGATATATAACACAAACATATTCAAGAAATGGTCTTTTTTTTCTGTTTCTGTTTCTGAAGCCAGTTTTAAAGAAAGGCTTGCCACTACCACCTAATATAGGTTAGAAAAACATAGGGTAAGGGAGGTTAAGGAAAGAATGAATTAACAGCAGCATTCTATTTGAAAAGAAACCCAAGCTGTTGCTTAGCTAGCTACTTGTGTTGAACAAACTAATTCCTTCCCTATCATGGAGATTGAGTGATACCACATGGGAGTAGGAAGCTAAGATTTTCCTTCAGAAGAACTGATTTCCTTCAGGCTCCTGACAGTAGCTTGACCCCTGTAAAAGTTGCTGAGGGAAGTCATCTCCTCAAGATTGATATCTGATATATGACTAGGAAGTAAAGATTAATTAGATTTACTAAAAGAAGATCAACAATAAACTTTAAATATTTTTGTTATAGATTAATAAACCAAAGCAATCAACAAAATCACACAAAATTTTTAATTCTGAAAAAAAAAAAAAAGAAAAAAAAAGTAAAAAAAAAAAAAAAAAGTAAAGTAACAAAACAAAAACAAATCACAATGTTATTGTAATATAATATATATAAATGTTATTGTAGAGAAGTGTGTGCATGTGTTTACAATTTTTAAATAGGCTGATGAACAGATACATAAAGTGAATCACATATCTTATGAGGTTTACCTGTACAACAGTGTTTAAAAATTGTAAACATATTTGTGATTTAATACTAGCGGCTTCACAGAAATAAAAATCATTATATATAAACACATACATGAGAAAGAGAGGGCATTTATATCATTTTGACCTAGTAAAAAAAGAACAGCTAAAATGTTCTTGACATTTTAAAGAAAACCAAACATGTAGATATAAAGACAACTTGCACATGGAAGAAAAAGAAAAGTGAGAAACACATTCTACTATGTTTGAGAATAATTTGGAATAATTCAGCTATTTATACCCATTTTTGAAACAATGATTGATGAAGGTGTGAATATATTTGAAACCAGTAAAATGTAAACATGTGCATGTGTAGATATCACAGTAACACAAATACATAAACTTTAGTTTAAGGGTTTCAAAAGAATCAGCTTAATACTGAAAATCTCACACACACACACACAAGAGCAAGAGACTTAGAAGTGAATATAAAAGCCTTAAGTGTTCTTAAATGACGAACATGACTTTGCCACATTATATATATTATACCCTTATAAATACATTTATATATACAAATGTGAGAAAAAGTACTTAATACATATAGTGGAGTCTTATATAAGAAGAATCTGAAATATCAATGTTGCACGACAAACAGGTGATGTGAAACAGAATAACAAGTGTGGTATTTCAAGCTTATATACACACATGACTATGTGATTTCAAAGTTTCCTTCCCAACCATGTTTTCAGGTTCAGTCCCACAGTGCAGTACCTTCAGCAAGTATTTTCTACTAAAGGCTTTGACCAACCAATGTTTTGTGAGAGAATCTGGCAGATGAAAACTATCTCATATATACCACACACACATACGTATGTACACACTAAAATAATCACTGGAGTCAATATGATCAATTAGGAGAAAACTAATAGAAATAGATATTTTCCTATTATTGAGAGCCAATTTATAATTTTCTTAAGGATTAGTAAATGAACTATTAACACTCATGAGATGGGTTTAATAGTTGACAGGCAAACTTTCAAAATAGCCATCATTACTTCATGGCGAATGAAATAGGCAAGGATTTGGGTGACTGTTTCCTTTTATGAAAGAATTTTTTGTCCAAAATAACCCCCACTCCTTACATTTTTGCCCATCAACTACATGTCCTATTCTGGTAAAATTTTACTGGTACTTTTCTCCATGGTGGAGATAGTTATTCTGGAAGTCCACTGATCACCTATTAATCTGTCTCACAAGTATAGTAGTTTTCTTTACTAATCATCATCATCGTTTAACGTCTGCTTTCCATGGGTTGGATGATTTGACTGAGGACTGGCGAACCAGATGGCTGCACCAGGCTCCAATCTGATCTGGCAGAGTTTCTACAGCTGGATGCCCTTCCTAATGTCAACCACTCCAAGAGTGTAGTGGGTGCTTTTATGTGCCACCAGCACGAAGGCGAGTCAGGCGGTACTGGCAACGGCCATGCTCAAATGGTGTTTTTTACATGCCATCTGCACTGGAGCCAGTCCAGCAGCACTGGCAATGATCTCGCTCAAATATTTTTTCACGTGCCACCAGCACAAGTGCCAGTAAGGCGACACTGGTAGCAATCACACTCGAATGGTGCTTTTTACATGCCACCAGCACGGTTAAGAAATTGGCCGTGCGTGTGTGTCAACATGCATGTGTGCAATGTTACAAACAATAGCTGATCCTGTTATTAAATTTTTTTTTTTATAAGTAAAGCCTGCAGAGCAGTTTGAATTGGCTTCTTGCATTGAGTTCATGCCTCACTGAAGTCAAATACTGGTACTTTACTAAAAAATGAAAAGCAAAGTTGACATCAGTACTGAATTCATTAAACTATACACTCTGCACTATGTAGATCTGCGTCTCTGCTAGAAACCTTTAGATTTGGGTTTTAAGCTGTTAAAATCTAAAGGCTCCAAGAGTAAGATAAGGAGGGCATGGAAGAAGAGAAAAAGCAATGAAATTCTATCACAGGAAGCTGAACCTGATAAAGGTGATGACAAAAGAATGAAATAGGTGGTAGTGAGATTCTATGCTGCGGAAGATCCAACCAGCTATACAAGCATGGGAAAAGAGACTTAATAGACATTCTTTTAACCCTTCATTAGTTTTAGCCATTGGACCGAAGCCACACTGGGCATCAACCACCAGGGACTACGAGTCAATTATAGTGACTTTACTAATTTAGTCACATATTTATTTTACTCCTCTGCTATTCAAATTTTGGCACAAGGCCAGCAGTTCTGAAGGGAGGGCGAAAGTCAATTACATTGATCTCAGTACTCAACTGGTATCGACACTGAAAAGATAAAAGACAAAGTCACCACTAGAAGCATTTGAATTTAGAATGTAAAGAGCCGGAAGAAATTCTGCTAACCATTTCCCCTCATATGGTAATGATTTTGACACCTCGTAACCTTACAAATCTATAATTAATGATATGCAAATATACAATTTTTGATTCGGCTTCAGTTTTACACCAGCAGATGTCAACACAGAAACACACACACAAACATGAAATTACAATTAATTGTCTTCTCCTCGTGGTGCTATAGCCAGTCATGGCACGGGCCAATATAAACTGAAACCTACATAAGTATCTAAGTAACCAATAAATCGATAAGCACATAAAGAAATAAAATAGTTGTATGAGTAGAGACAGAAAAACCCTATAGAAAATATATATATATATATATGTATGTATGTATGTATATATGTATATATATTGCATTTGCTTTTGTGTCTATTTTCTACTTTCTTTACTTTTATTCTTTTCAATGTTCAATGATTATTCAAGGAAAAATAAATAATTAAATCGGAGTGTCCACCCTTCATTTATAAATTCATTCACACACAAATCCTAAGAGTAATAAACAGATACTTTTAAAGCATTTTTAAGATATGTACACATTAAATAGCTAAAATAAAATGATAACGCACAGACAAATATAGACCCACATATATTAATTAGATCAAATGAACATAACAACTGAAATTAATATACATAGTAATATAACACAAGCATAACTGATGGGAATGCTTCACTTAAAATTCTAACAGAATAAGAAAAGATTTTATTGAGACCCTGGTTTTAATAATCAACAAATAAAGTTAGATTAAAAGACATTAATTAGCTGAAGGGTGAAACTATTAGTAGCAATGGCAATTAAAGAAATACCCAGTTATTAAGATGTACGTATGTGCATGTGTGCAGAAACTGCTGCTAAGAAGGATATTTTTGTTTGTAAATGAGTTTTAACAGAGGTAGAGTCGTTTATATATATTGATTATTAAATGCATACTTTTGCATGAGAGAGAAAGGAAATAAATGGCCAAACACATCAAGCTGAAGATGTTTAATGATAGTAGAAAGATTGAGAATCATAACTGTAGAGGATTCTTTGCTAGCCTGAAACATTTGTAGTTGTTATTTAGCTCCATGAGACCTGATTGAGAAGACCTATGATTAAAGCCTTCCAACAATAAACATCTGTCAAATTGTATAGCAGGGACTAACATTCTGATGCACGCTTCCTTTTTTTTTTTGAAGACAAGTAGGGTGTGATTTGAGCTTAGCTGCTATTTCTAGCAGGTGTAATTGACTATAAAGTGGCTCCATTAGTTAGTTGTTTAGCCCCAGGTTAGCATCATTTTAGACTGAACTTATGATGAAAAGCATTCCAGCAGTGACCACCCCATCCCATTCCCAAGCACAGAGCATGTACTGAGAACCACATTATTCCAATATGTCTTTTCCAGACGGTAGGATGTAATTTGAGAGTTACATGACTGCTATTTGCAACTTGTCAAATGGCCATGTTAAGGGGCCTCCTCATTGGCCCATGTCGTTGAGTAAAAAGAACCAATCACAAAAAGGGTATATATATATATATATATATATTTTGTTTTAAAACACAAGCAACATCCAAAACATTAGAGTTGCTTCCTTTTGTTCTTGCATGTGTGTTTGTTGATGTAGTCAGTTTGTACACATGTAACCAAGAGCATATATATATATATATATATATATATATATATATATATATATATGTATAAGTATGTATATATATATAATACTTACTGATATATACATGCACATATACCTAAGTCAGCTCTGACTGAGAAGACCATTGATGAAAGTTATCCAGCCAACCCATCTATTTCAAAATATCAGAATTCACATTCTCTAGTGAATCTCTCTTTTTTATTAAGCTTTAGTTGCTATTTCTTGCAGGTGGATCAACTACATAGAGACTTTATTGCTGTTTAGTCCCAGGCTCTGAATGAGCATATGTATGATAAAAGGCATTGCAGCACTGACCAGAAGAGATTTGGCTGCCATTTGTAACATTTCAAGCAACCATGGAGATACCTCACTGGTCTGTGGCTGTTTCAGTTGTTGTGTACTTCCTGATCATACCTGATCAAACATATTCACTATGAAATGCATTCCAGTTATGACCATCCCACTCCTTTCCCAGACACAGAGCACACCCCACTGAGAATTATGAGTCCAATCTCCCCTTTTCTAGACAGTAGAATGTAATTTGAGAACAACATAGCTGCTATTTGTAGCATTATTGAAGGGCCATGTATATTGGCTCATGTCATTGAGTAAAATGAATGAACAAACCAACCGTAAAAAGAGAATATGTCAATACATATGTGTGTGTATAAGTATGTTTGCTTTAGTACAAACGCAGTTTCCGAAATGGTTACTGCTTGCACTTGGATTCATTACTCAACCTGCATGTGTGAATAAGCTTACTTTCATGCTTACATGACAGTGTGTGTATATGTGTATTCTACGTCTACATCTGGTTGTGTGGTTAAATTTGTATGTATGTGACTGTAAGCACATGCAAGTATAGTATATGTTCATGTACGAGCTGAAGGAACATAAATGTATACTTAGGCTTATGTGAACATGTATATTGTGTGTATATGTATATGTACTTGTCTGTGCACATACCTGTCTATAACGACAAATCAATTCACAGTAATAGATTGAGCTGATCATGGATTTCTAATTAGTGTTAGTCACAAAAAGTGTATTGTAATAGTACATGCATACATACTACAATAAATGGATCCTCGAATGGTTTCAAGTATTTCAGTTGTTCAACTGAATTATGGAGATAATGTCTGAGTATTTTCCTTTTAAAACCATAACCTAATTCTCAGGCAGAATCAGCAAGATAGAGTATGTGACAAGGCTGGCCTTTTAAACTAAATGTCCATTTAACAAACTTCCACAGTTTCTACCCACCAAATGATTATAAAAATGAACTTTTTAAGCACTAGACCATGCCTACAAATACACACACATGTGTGTGTGTTTATTGACAAATTGGGTTCAGTTCCATTGCATGACATCAAGGGCAAGTGTTCTACTTGAGCCTTGGGTTCACCAATGACTTGTAAAGCAAGTCTGGAAGGCAGAAACTGTGCAGGGATTTACATGCATGCATGGTTATGTGTATGTGCATAAATAAGGAACAGCTTTTCTTTCAAATATGTTTTATATATATATATATATATATATATATATATATATATATATATATATATATAGTTATCCGTAATAATGAAGGGTGAAATTAATTAATTTGGAATAATTATCAATTACACCAAGTAGTCTTCGGCATGTAAAAGCCTCATTCGAGGAAAATTTAAGTAATACTAAGCAATAAAGGGTTTAGCAACGAATTGCCTTACCACATACCGAATTTAGAAATAGCAGTCAAAGAGTTATAGCTATTTCTTCTACTAAAAAGGGAGATCTCAGTAAGAGCATTCAGAAGATCTCAGAAGAGCATTCAGCCATGGAATATCTGCATCAGCAAAGTGTACATCTGTGTCATGCAATTTTGGAAAAGTAGGCATTAAGGTGATCTTTATGATATATATATATATATATATATATATATATATATATATATATATATATAAAGATCACCTTAATGCCTACTTTTCCAAAATTGCATGACACAGATGTACACTTTGCTGATGCAGATATTCCATGGCTGAATGCTCGTCCATCAACTCTCACCTGTGTTCTAGATAATATTACCCCATGGCCAGACACATTTCCATGCAAGAGTGGAAATGAACAATACCGTTTGTACGATGATGGTGCTCATTTACAACTACCAAGCAAATGTTCAAGACAAGGAGGCACAAATAATCCTCACTCCACTCATGCAAACACACACACACAGAGCAGGCTTCTTAAACCTTCTGCCAACCAAATCATCTCGTAAAGGCTTTTGTAGGCTAAAGGCTGTTGTAGAAAACATTAACTCAAAATGCCATGCAGCAGGACTGAACTGGACACTACAGAGCCATGCCTGTGCCTTCAGTGTACGAACTAACACACCAAGTTAAAAAATTATAATCAATCATGAAATGATATAAGCAAGACTGGTGATCTTCCATGATGGCATACTAACTCATGATTTTGTGTGCTTTCATAGAAAGTCACTGATTTTGTGGCTGAGACCTTAATGGTCGACTGAAACAAGTAAAAGTATTCCCTCTCTTTTTTAGGAGGCACAAGCACTTACACACATGTACACACATGACAGTAACTACTATGGCAGAAGACACTTGCCCAAGGTGCCATGCAATGGGACTGAACCTGAAATCATGTGGTTGGGAAGCAAGCTTCCTAACCATACAACTATTTGTATATTCTTTTACAGTGTCTTTGAACTGCTATGAATTGAGCACTACCTTCATAATATAGACCTTCAATATGGGTACTTAATTTACTGACCACGTGGGAGTCAAAATGCAAAGATGATTTTAGTGCGAAAGAAAGTCAACTCAGGTGGCACTATACACCACAGGGGACTTTTGTTCAGTCATGTTCCATTAATATACAGTGTTCAGCTTAAAGATTTTCTCACATAAGGTTTTGTGGAAACACCTAGAATCATGTGACTGAGGCATACTCTTGAACTACTTGACCTCTTTTAATGTTAGCTTGCGTTCCAGGGATTAGCCCATTAACTCTTTAACATTCAGACTTATTCTGTCAAATGTAATGCTTATTTATTCACATTGTTTTAAATTAATCATGGATTATCTTGTAGCTTTGAGATTTTCATAATGTGATTGCTTATTTATAGAAGGACATTATAGAGTAGGCACGAGAGGCCAGATATGGCTGGTTTGAACATAAAGCGTAGAATATTTTGACAAGATATGGTTGGCTTGAATACTAAAGGGTTAAACAGCCTGGCCCACTGCCCATAAACACAATTTTTTTTTTGCCATGCTAGGATATTATCAAAGCATTGCTTTACAGCTGGATGCCCTTTCTGTCACTAACTTTTACTGTTTTACTAGTAAGAGATCACTTATTTCACATGATTTTGAAGGTGAAAATCCAGGAGACAATTCATTAGCTCTTTTGTTACCATATTTTTATTGAATTACACCCTCTTTATTTCAATTAATTTTGAAAATAATAAAGAATTTACTAAAATATCTTCATCATTTACTAAGTTACTAATTGGAACATAAATTAACATGAAATTTTAATGGGAGATTTTAATTTAGATCACTTAATATAGAAAGTTTGTATCAACTAGGGACAGTCTTGAGCAGGTTGGTATCAAAAGGATTAACAGGAAAAAAATTATAGCAACATCACCACTTATAGTTCATGATTTTCAAAGAATAACAAATGTAAACAAGGACAACACACACACACATATACAAAAACTTCTTTCAGTTTCCATCTACCAAATCCATTCCTAAGGCTTGGTTGGTTTTGGGGCTGCCATAAAAAACATTTATCCAAGATACTGAGCATGAAATCAGCTATTTATAGGAAGAAAATTTTTTTTAATCTTGCATTTATTTCACAGGTAATAGAAAGCATCTTTTAAAAAAACAAATTATGTATTCCATATATGTTCAGCACAAAATCAATACAATGAAAATAATAAAACAGACTGATTCTAAGAAAAAATACTGTTTTGTATGACTAGAGTTATATTTAACTACCATGACGGCAATTAAACAAATAAAACATCAAACTAAGGAAAAGATTAAAGTGTTAAGAGTGACACAAATTCATATCCAATAAATGCCTCCAGCATTAACAAATTATGCTGCTAAGTCCCACAAATTACCAAGTCTCAAATTTCTTATTATGTTTACTACAAGTCATTATTTTGATTTATTTCCTTTGAATCCTGGTGCAGACACTTTACCCTAATTCACAGCCTTTTATGCTATGTTCACACTATTTAAATTCATAAATATACAACTAAACTCATTAAAAACATCTTGCCTAAATCTCTTGAGGAATGTATTTACTAATAAGTCTATCGAGGGTAAATGTCATGGTTTGCCTAAATGCATCTAATACGCAGATGATCTACAGTATACAGGCAATATGAGAAAGGAACTAAAAAAAGTAATTATATTTTTTATGGTCTGACGTATTTAAAATCTATTTGTGGGTGAAATCATGAATGTTTAGTTACTATTCTATATTACTATCATGAAATCATGGGCCTTAAATGTAAACTTCACAAATGTTTTGTTAAATTTCATTATAAACCCACTTGACCTGATGAACTGTGTCATCTTTCTTCATCTTAATTTAGAACAAGCAAAATTGTTCATGGTGGCAGATATTAAATTAGCCAGAAAACTGAAATTAGATGATAAAAGTAATGACAACAATGATTTCTGTCATTCTATTGCCCCTTTTTTATACTTGCGTGAGGTGGATACATGAAATAATCAATGGTATTAACATATAGAAATTTAAATTGCTAAACCTATAACATGAGAAATAGAAAATCTATAATGTTAATCATCCTTAAAAGCAGACTACACAATGTAGTCTAAATTTACTTAACTAGTCATCTGTCAATAAAGTTAAGGATTAGAAGAACAATATATGGCTGATTTTGTTAAGTGATGAAATAATTTGTCCAGCCAACCAGTCTGATATTTTATATGCCGAAAGATAGCAACATTCAATTTTCGTGCTAAGAGCCTCACAATAGTTCCCTAATATTAACTATCATAACAAGCAGTCAAGCAGATAACAAATGAAAATAATATTCCTCTGAGATTTCTTACTCAGCCTTATTTTCCTCCAAACCACCCATCTGCTCCAATTAAAATTTATTTAATGCTGTAGGCGGGTATAATGAACACAGCAAAAAAAAAAAAAAAAAAAAAAAAAAAGAAAAGAAAAGAGAAGAAAAAAAAACACTAAGAAACCCAGGTATAAAGTAACAGGATTTTAATTTGCTGGGGCAACTGGAGATAGAGGAAGAAAGATTAAATAGTGTTAAGATATAAGTTATCTTAATAACATGGATGAAGAAGGGAAGGTGATGATCACGTGGCGTCCTGAAAGCAACAGTAGCAGAACAGTAATTCAGAACAATGATGATGAATATTACAGACCTTCTGGTAGAAAGTATGTTCAGGATGAGAGACTACAGTTAATGCAATGATGGAAAATAAGGCACATTCTTGTATGTACATACAAGAATATACACAGTAACAAGTTTCTCGTATTAGTAAGTTCATCTTGACTGTGTTCTAAGAAACAATTGAATTATTTCAATGAATTTTAAGACCTAATGAAATTTCTGATGTCAATTGTTCAGTAGAATATATGACCATCTCTACTGGTCTTAACCATTAATCTAGAATTAATCAGGCTGGAATTTGATTTAATATCGGAATTGGTTAACTGGTCACATATCAAAGAACTATTGTAGTCTTGATATATGTCTGATGAAGGTTTGCTTACTTTCAAACTACATAATATCACAAACCCTTATACATATATCTGGGTTATGTTGATGTTTAGAGAGAAATGAACAAAATCAAGAGAAAACAAAATAATTTACTTACCATGTCATGGGTATGATGCATGCCACTGTAAGTTGATGGCTGACTATAATGATGGGAACTACTATTGTGTAGAACTGATGAAGTGTATGAGGATGTAGGAAGGCCATTATTTTGAGACCATGGGTCGCTAGAACTATGTGGATTATCTGTCAAGAGAAAGAAACATTAAATAGTTTAAATTCAATTCTAAAACATTAAATATTGTCCAAGCTGGTATCTAAGACGCATTTTTAAAAATTCTTAAATGTAACAAAAGGTTTGACTGTATCGTGGATAGGATACCAAGAGAATGAAACATTACATTTTTTCTTTAAAAACATAAAAAAAGGAAGGGTTTATTTTATGCAAGAGTGTGTCTTACAGACTGGCAAATATAGTATTTTAAATTCAATGAACAGCACTAATTCAAAAGTTTAATTAGAAAATGGGTAATTGTTGGGACTTAGTCTAAGCTGAAATTTTTAAAATAATAAATTGAAAAATGAGTTACAAAGACCAGCTAACTTAAATACCAATTAGGGACAATATTTTCATAATTTTGTTGATACCAAAGAGCACAAAAATACTGAATATTTGGACCAAAAGCTTAAAATTTATGCTGTAAAAGTAAAACCATATCAAATAAGAAATCTCTTTAATGTTGTACACATGTATGTATGTTTATATAAACACACACTTATTCTCTTTTTTTTTTTTATTCCAGTGTAGGAGCCTGTACTTGGTTGTTCAACTGCTGATGTATTTTTCAAGCTTCTTACTGCCTTTAAAATGGAAACCATATTTTATGACAGCGTTAAAAAAAAAGATGGTCATGGAACACCAATTAAATTATGAATTTGGACTGAGTTAACAAACCAGATATACAAGATAGAGTTTATGATGCTTTTAATGTAAAGGGCCGGTGGATTACTCTTAAGCATATATCTACAAGCCCAGTACATTAGTGTTTAATGTAATGAACCAGAGAATCTACTGCTATACTGTCAAGTATGCAAATATTTTATGTTGTTAAATATATACCCCAGCATATATGATTAAACACACACACACACACACACAGCAAGCATTACTTATTTAAATATACTGGTTTATTTGCTTTGAAATAAATAAATAAAATTAGTGAGAATTTACATTTCATTTAATTCTACCGGTAATAAATTCAACTTCACTAGACTTGATGTGGCTCTGTTGTTAAGTAGCAAATCATATACTAACAGGATCAACAATATTACAGAAACTATCAGAAGTTATATAATTAAATCTAATTAAACATTAACAAATGGTACATATATTATTTTGCAATGGGTAATCATTTCTAATCTCAAGAAACTTATTTAAATTAAGATCAAAGTTAAACAAAACAATAGATTGGTTTAATAATATATCATTTTTTTATATCGTATATTTAATACTTTAGCATCTCATTCAGAGCAGAATTTACACCTAGAATAGAATATCACAGCCACCACAATAACTACTGTTGGCAGAAATGGAAGGGTCAAGAATGAAAATATTTATAACAGATAGAAAAAATATGCAGCAGTCAACAACATGAAAACCAAGAATGTTATGAATATCTTTCAGTATATATATTGCACACATGCTTATATGAGTTTTGGGTGTATGAACACACACACACACAGTTGTTGAAACACACAGAGAATCTTAATCTTTTACTGGCTATAACCTACCAGCTGAAGTCAACATAGGATTATACATAGAATAAAATGTGTCCACATATATATATATATATATATATATATATTGAATTTTATTCCCATATAATTGTATTGTACGCATTCTTATTTATGTCTTTCAAACATGGTGCATGTGTGTGTGTGTACTGAAGGCTAGATTCAACAAACAGTAATGGGATTAGAATTATTATGATGCTTGTAGCTATATAAAAAAAAAAAGCTTTCTAAACCTAACTTTAGATCAGTAAGTATTCCATGTGGTTGTGTTACACTAAGAAAATGAAACAATGAGAATGGAAGTAGAATCAAATTGATTGACATATCAATTATCAGAATAAAAATATTTTACAAAGCAGTAAAATTTTAAGATATGTATGAGAATTAAAAATACTTGAATTTATACACCAAGAAAACAGCTCCTAAATTTCACATGGATCAATTTAGCTGTACCATTCATTTACGGAATGCTTTTTGCTTTTAACCCTTTAGCATTCAGATTTTTCTGTCAAACGTAAAGCTTATTTATTCACATTATTTTGAATTAATTATGCATTATCTCGTAGCTTTGAGAGTTCAATAATATGATTGTTGCATTTTTAGAATAACATTGTAGGGAACACATGAGAGATCTGATCTGGCTGGTTTGGACATAAAAGATAAAATATTTGGGCCAAATATGGCTGGTTTAAACACTAAAGGGTTAAAGATTTGTAAATACATCTGGTACCTATCAGAGCAATACCTGTCTTGTTTCATTTAAAATCAAGTATAAAATAGTGCAACATATGCACAAATAAATATGGTAATTTCAGATTAATTTGCTAATTAGAAACTAAGTAAATCATCCTGAAAAAGAATCTTTCCTTAAAACAAAAACCGCAGTCATAGTTTTAAACATTTCATGGAATTTCAAGTATTATATACACATATATATTTACGCACGCACACACACACACACACACACACAGAGAAAAGCCAGCATGAAAAACTATTTACAATGATTAACATTTTATACTGTTAAATATTCACATCAGCTAATGTGTTTAAATATATGCACCAAACTTTATATTGCTAAATACAACTGTTCCTTTACTTCTGATCTTTGAGAAAAATAATAGGACAAAATAATGAAAATTTGCATTAAATTTAACTCTACCTTTAATAAGTTTATTAATGTAGATCTATTGTGAAGTAGCAAATTATAAACTGATAAGATTAAGAACTTCACTGAAACTATCTGAAGCTCTAATACATTCTAACTGAACTTCAGTTAACCATTTCTAATCTTAAACAACTTTATTCCAATTTAGACTTGTGCAAAAAATATATTTAAAAAATCAACTAAATGCCCCAGTAAAATACTGAATTTGAAGCAAAATACATGTGCACACTTGATGGGATATCTGGCAAGTTTATTTTTTTAAAAATAAGAGGGACAAACTTTCTGTAAATGATAATGTACAAAATATTGTGGAAATAGCATCATTCACTGATATTTTATGCTGTAAAAACAGCAGTATAATAATGAAAAAAATATAGATTTAATCTTTTTGCTACTGTATTTCAAAATCATTTTTAAAATAAACAAGTATTAAGTAAAACTATTTTGTCATTATTAAACTGCTGTTTAGAATATAACTGAGCATGGAATTCTGATGAAAGGTTTTTAATTTAGGTTACTCTAAAACTGGAAGCTTGTACTGTAGAAATAAGGGTCGTCTCAGGCAGGTTGGTAGCAAAAGGATGAAATGTTTCAGAGTTCACGAAGAAGTAAAAATAATCTCCTTTGTAAACACATTTCAAATAGCAGTAAAGTAGATCAGCTCTTCCTAATATGAGTTATTCTGATAGACTTCAAAGAAGAATAAAATGAGTCTTATATATAGGGTTTAAGTAAACTATGCCTAAATATGTTCATATAGTTCATCTTAACCCTTTTGTTACTATATTTATTTTAAGATGCTCAGTGTTTTTTTCAATTACTTTAAATATAACAAAGAATTCAGAAAAATAACTTAGTTACCATTAAGTTAGTGTTAGGAACATAAATTGTGACTAAGGTTTGGTGGAAGATTTTAATTCAAAACTTATGAAAACAAGACATTTGTACTCAGAGCCAGAGCCGGTTTTAGCCGGGTTGGTAACGAAAGGGTTAAAGGTCCAAATGGGAGGTAGGAAAGGAAGCAAGCTATTAACCACAAAATTTTGATTTGTAAAATAATGGAGAAAGAAATATTAAGTACTCACCGTACATATAGGACTCATAGATACTTGGTTTTGGAGACGGATACTGCGGTGAATCTTGACGGTACTCATCTGGGCTAGGTGAGTAAACCTTCAAAAGAAAAAGAAAATTTTTTTTTGAGAATTGTAATTTCATGATTACCAGTAGTGTCTGTGGAAATTTCATGTAATATTGAAAACTAAAACAATGTCAACAGTTTATAGAGATCCACAAAATACATTATTTTCTTTTTCATTTTTTTTTAAAAATGCATTTGTGTTTGGCTCTTGAAATGGTGCAAAATTCGTTGCAATCTCAGGAGAGAACATCTTTGGAAACTATATTCTTTGTTATACACTTATTGTTTTTTTCTACCTTGTTACTAATTATTTTTATGTTTATGTCAAAAAGGAAAGAATCTTAACTATGGAACGAAACCAAAGCTGCATTGCTACAGTATGACTATGCTAGTAAATCTTTAATCTGCATGATTTACTAAATCATTTAGTTTCATATCAGATGAAAGTTCAAATATTTGGGTTTGAAGCTACAGTCCCAGTTTACAAAGTGCAGTAGTGCTCCCACTGAACTACAGATTCTAGATAGAAAAACAAAAAAGTAATACACACACAATCACATTCACATACATTGATAAAAATATACAGAACTGGAAAAAGACTAAAAACATTATAAACACAAACACACACACATATTTGTACAATTGATGTAAATATAGCCTTGCAAGTATATTTCTACTAATTATACGTGAAATCTGGAGAGAATATCCTTTCTGAGAATGCTTGCATATAACCAACCATGTGATATATGTATACAGACTCAACAGTAATTTTTTAGATGTTTATAAACTGTTGGGTCTCTATACATATACAACATCCTGAGTAACACACACACACCCTAGTGTGAGAGGCCAGATATGACCAGTTTGAGCATTAAACAGGTAGAATATCCTGGCCGGATATGGCCAGTTTAAATGCCAAAGGGTTAAATGTTTTTATTAAATACAACAATCTGATTATTACTATAGAAGGTGGGTTGTAGAAGGTATAGGAGCTTAACAAATTAATCAGCTTCAAGAAATTTCTAGACAACACCATTACAGAATCATTGAACCATCACTCCCTTAATAAGATGTTGGGGACATAGCTTTAAGCATCTTGCCTAAGAAAGCAATATTATGTCTGCTATGAAAGCATGCAACATCCTGGGAACCCAGAGGCCTGAAGCATCATCATCATAACCATGACCACATTACACCTATAATACCACCACTGCTGTCTTATCAGAAGACAAAAAATTTTTTTGTAAAAAACGAACAACACTAGTAGAATTTGGAAATGAAATTTTAAAAGGAAAACTTGGAAACTGATTACAGTTTTTCTTCCAAGAGTTATAAGTAACTTTTAAGAGAAAAGAAGCAGTACATCCAAGAATAATAGTAATAATAATACTCATAGATTTCTCTTGACTAGATACAACAGTATATTGCCTTATTGATCTCAAGGGATAATGAAAGACAAAGTTTACCCTAATGGGATTTGAAACTTGTGAGAGAAAAGGGGAAAACTAAACACTACAAAGCATTTTAGCCTTACATCCTATAACCTCAACCATTACCAAATACTGTGATGATGATGAGGAGGAAGAGGAGGAGGTAGAGAATGCTCATGCCTTTCACAATAACATTAACATAGTAAATGAAGCTACTCCAACAAGGAATTGAAACAAAGCCACCAGAAACTATTGCTACATTATGAGCCCACCATCACCACCACTACCATTATGAACAACTGTGACAAAACAATAAGCCAACAAGATCCTCCATGTGGTCATTCAAACCTACTAGAAACAGCAGTTACATTTCCTTCAAATCACACCCTAAAGAAAACAAAATAGAAGACATAAGATGATACACTTTGATCTTCCATCAAAAATAAAACTGGATAGTCATAGCTGGAAAGTCATTTGGCTGAACTGACCTGGCATATAACAATTGAATTGGAGCTATAAAACAAGAGCACAGCAATTACCACTAACGCAATACATACACAATGAAGTAGGAATAAAATACACATTGATATCTTGTGAATTATATAAACAAAACAAAAATAAGATTATACAAAAAGACACTAGAACAAAAACAAACAAAGAAATCACTTAAAACTGGTCCCTGATTTTAAAATGATAATGCCAATAAATTTGCACTGAGTCATATTTGTAAAATTGACCAAAGTTACTTTAAAAGTTACTTTTTGTTTTCATGAAAATAAAGACATCTGCTTTTAAAAGCAACTCAAGGTAAAAATTTTGTTTCAAGAAAGTTATTGAAACAAACTTGGTAAGATATTAATAAATTTGAAGTAAAAGAAAAAACATAAGGAACAAATATGAGCTGTCCTTTTTTTTTTTGCATTGTTTTTTTTGTTTTTTTTTTTGCACTGTACTGAAATTAAATTAAGCAGTTTCTTTAAATGAGCATTAAACTTTTTTTTTTTAAACTACTCACAAAGATCTAACTTGATAAAAATTGAGATAAAATTATTTAAGGATAAAAAGAAAGTAACTTAAATAAATATCATTTATCATTGTTTATAAATTTATTTCATTTTTCTCTCTTGCTTGGGTTCCTAGCAACCATTTGTTCTCATAGAATGAAACTATGTTGTGGATTTAAATATATTATTAGGAGTAGGGAGAGAAAGGGAAAAAATATATATATATATATACCACCACCACCAGTAGTAGTAGTAGTAAATTCTAACAGAGCCACAACGCCACAAATTTAGAGAATGGTGTAATTAATTAAATACAAATTGCTTCATTGACCTTGTAAGGATGAAAGGCAATATGAAGCCCTAATGGGATTTAAATTCAGAATTTGTTCAGAGATCTACTGATTCTGTCATTCACAGCCTTTTTTAATAATAACAATAACAACAACAACAACAACAACAACAATAATAATAATAATAATCCTTTCTACTATAGGCATAAGGCCTGAAATTTGGTGGGAAGGGATTAGTCGATTACATTGACCCTAGTACTCAACTGGTACTTATTTGACCCTGAAAGGATGAAAAGCAAAGTTGACCCCAGCGGAATTTGAACTCAGAACATAAAGATGGATGAAATACTGCTAAGCATTTCACATGACATGCTAACAATTCTGCCAGCTCATTGCCTTAATAATAATAATGGTTTCAAATTTTGGCACAAAGTCAGTATTTTGGGGGGAGGTACATCGATCCCAGTACTCAACTGGTACTTCTTTTATTGAGCTCAAGAGGATGAAAGGCAAAGTCAACCCCAGCATAATTTTAACTCAGGATTCAAAGACACAAAATACCGCTAAGCATTTTCCCCAGCATACTAATGATTCTGCCAGCTTGCCGCCTTATTGTAATAATAATCCTTTCTACTATAGGCACAAGGCCTGAAATTTGTGGGGAGAGGACTAGTCGATTACACCCCCCCCCCAGTGTTTCATTAGTGCTTAATTTATTGACCCTGAAAGGATGAAAGGCAAAGTCAACCTCGGTGGAATCTGAACTCAAAACATAGTGACAGGTGAAATCCCGCTAAGCATTTTGTCCAGCGTGCTAATGATTCTGCCAGCTCGCCACCTAAATTATAATAATAATAACAGCAGCAATATCTAACTTTTATCATAACAACAATTTCTAACCAAGGCACAAGTGTATTTTTCATGGAGAGTATAATCGATTAAGATCAACTGGTGCTTATTTCACCAAACACAGAAAGAGGAAAAGCAAAGTCAATTCAGACAGAATTTGAACACAGGCTATTAAAAAAAAAAAAAAAAACTAAAGAAACTGCAAAAACGAATAAAATTCTGGTTTATAAATTTAAATAACTGAGCTCCATGTGTAATGCTGAAGGCCGATGCAAAAATATGAGAAGAAAATAATCCTATGTGGTAAAAATATTCACTTGCAAGTTGTTTAATATAAAAAGCAAGAAATTAGTTTCAATAACTCCGAGTAAAATCCAATGTAGATATCCAATATGTAAACTTAAGAGTAGGTCCAATTTGGAAATATTGAAGGTAAATTATACATCAAATCAAACTGGACATTAGGGCAGTTCACTAAAGTTCCAAGATGATGTAAATGAATATCCAATATAAGAGATAGTTAAAGAAAAACAGTCAGTCCTTTGGTGCTTAACTCCAAATAAATCCATATAGCATCCAATGGAGATGGCCACAAGTAGAGAGGTCCAAGTCAGGTTCAATAAAGACAGAAGAGAGAAATTTGCAAAAACACATATATACACACTAAAGAAGGGCAAGTATTATTAAATTGGTTTGTCTGAATGTGTGTGTGTGTGTGTGTGTGTGTGTGTGTGTGTGTGTAAACATACAGTGAAAGAGAGAGAAATAGATATTTAGTTATGAAGTAGATGAAAGTAGTCAATTATATTTACCAAATAAACAATAGATATATAAATTACTTACTGTCTCAAGACAACATTGTATAACTTAAATTATATCATGAAATTACTATAATTAACTAACCATACTACCTCAGAAAATAACATTATATAACTACCTAAATTGTAAACAAGCTAATTCCCAAGTTAGCCCCTGTTCCTTAATTTCATTAAGTTCAAAATAAAATATTATATAAGTGAAAACTAAATAAATCTAACCAGAAAAACATTTTTTCAGTAAAAAAAAAAAAAATATACTATACTTACATTTCCTTTGGGAGGGAGGTACATAAGGGTTCTATAGAATGGATATGTTGTACAATACATTGTAACTAGTTTCAAAAGATGAGCGAAAGTGAATCAATCAAACTATTCAGCTGGTCATTAGATCCAAAGTGAACAAATTAGACCAATATATGTTCAGAGACATTGAGAACCCAGCTACAAGTGACCACTCACAGCTATAATCCATTAGTTAGGAGAGAAAGAACTTTTCCAATTAATTCACATTATCATGAAGTAACTTTCATAAACTAATCATTGCTGTCGGTGATGATAATGATGGGAGATGAGAGATGATAATGAGCGTAGTAAACCTTGGTATCAATTATCTACTTAGCTGTTTGAAAGAATAGTAAAAAAGCCTTCATGAATGGACAGGTATTCCTCCTAGTATGAGACGCCAAGATTATTAGGCCAATGTGGGAAACAAGCTAAACTAAGAGTAGAGGTTCAGGCAGCATAAGCTGAAATAACATCTTTGTCTGGTAGTAGAAGTTGGTTTCTTAAAATTCAGCAGCAGCAGCATACATGGTATCACCAGCACAAGCCAGTCTATTCACAGACTTGCAGTAGTAGGATTTAAACTAGGTTAAGAATGTGATTTGTGTCAACTTACAAACTAGATTATTGCATACTGTGTTGATTCTAGAGAGAAGGGATAATTTGACAAAAAAAAAAAAAAATCTACATCAGTAATAAGTTAGGGTACATCTCTCTTTTTCTCTCTCTCTATTTCAAGAACAGTTATTAATAGTTTAAAAACATTAAGTTTTGCAATAGGTTTATTATATTTGTAGTTCATCCCAAGTGTGTGTGTGTTCACACATGCTCACACAAACACAACATAAATAGTGTTAAGAAAGAAAAAAAAGAAGAGGATAAAAAACAAGACAAAGCTAACACTTGCTAAATGAAAGATTTTAAATAAGGATTTTTAAATAAAAATAATAATAATAGTAACTTGATACAAGAAATTGTTTTTTTCCCTCCCTTTGAATTAGTACTAAATTAATTAGACCTGAGCAAAAAACATTTAAAAATACAAGAAAAAAGCTAGAATTATAACAAATCCTTACTTTTATACATTTTTTTTAAAAAATGGAAGGAAAAGTCATTTTATGAAATATTAATATAGTGTTGTGGGTATGAAGTGGGGGTGGGACAGGATTAAAGCCTAAGCATACACAAACTTTATTTTTAATGTCAGTAAAGCCTGGCATTTAAGTATAAAATTATTTTAATTCTATATCTTCAAATATGAATACATAGGGGAACAATTTAGGAAAAGTTATTAATTCTTTTTTGACAGACAAAACAACTACGGTTTTATTTTATTTTATATACAGAAGGAGAGGGTGTGGCCATCAATACTCTACCAATATTAAATTATAATAGGTGAATTGTGTGTTAAAGGGAGAGACAAGAGATGGAGCATGGGGTGTATAGACTTGGTCAAAGCAAAAAAGAAAGGAAAAGGAAAAATTGGGTCAAAAGTATTTTTACAAAAAGTAGCAGCATTTCTCTCAATGGTTTAGGATCATGAGCTAAATTTCATCAAGAATCAAAAGCAAAATTGGGGGAAAATATACATATTGCTTCTTTTTTTTTTTATATTTCCACTAATAAACTGTTCAAACTAAAGTCCTTCTTGAGCAACACATTCATTAATAATAGCAAACAGCTAATGCTGTCAGAATTAATTAAATAGAAAGAATTATCCAAAATATAAAACTGTTTATTTCACTGTGTGTGCATGTGTCAGTTATTTAGGTGGCTTTGAAGAATATGCTGTCACATAATGAATATATAAAAAACAAAAAGGCAAATGTTTTTGTTGTTTAATAGTGAAGATGGCAACACCTTTTCCAAACTGAACAAAGGAATCTATGAGATTACATAGTCTGCTAAAAATAGCTACCTAATCTCCCTCAAATCACACACAACTGAAGATGGTGGGGTACACTATTCTCAAAAAGAAATGACAAGATGAGCCTGGCTTGAATATCTTTGATCACCGGTTTACTCTTTGAGATCCAAATAAGAACTAAACAACATCATATATGGAAGGTAGAAAAAGTTATTATTAATTATGTATGATATATATATATATAATTATTATTATTTGAGGGAATATTATTCCTAACTTACAGGGAAAAATTCAATTTAGAAATACTATATATTTATATACACACAGACACACACACAGGGTTGGCCAGAAGTCACCTAATGGTAAATCAAAACCATTTAATTCCAAGATTTATTTATGTTTAACAACTGAATGAATTTACTAAACATCTAAATATGAAACATCATGATAAAGTGTTCAAACTAAAGTCCTTCTTGAGCAACACATTTTCCATTTGAGTCAATACAGAATTATAGATAGTATCTATGTAATTTTGATTTACTGTCTGGTGACTTTTGGCTAACCCTATATATATATATATTATATATATATATATATATATATATTGTCAGTAAAAAAGGGTAGAATTAATTAATTGTTAATCAATTCGACCAAGCAGTATTCGGTATGTAAAAGGACCATTTACGGTATATTTGAAGTATTAATATATATATATATATACATATATATATATATATACATATATATATATATATACATACATATATATATATATATTTATACACACACACACACACACATTAGCTGACACAAAATGTAGATATTCATTTAATCATTGGCTCTCACACAATCAAGAACTCAGTTTGTTTACATTTCATCTTATTTGATTACACTCATTTACTTCCAAAGTTTTCTATCCTTTTTTAAAGAAATGTTATCACTCATAAGAAAATCATCATTGGAATAGAAATGTGTTTTTTTCTTTTCTTTCATTTTTTTCCCCCTTATAAGATCATTCACATACACACTCACACATGTGTGCATGCACACACAGGCACAATGTATTGCCATGTTCTATGGTCTCCCATTCCTTATTGCTTTCATACAGACTTTTGTCATGACTGGAATTAATTCTTAATTAGTTATGGAGCATACTCAGTGAAAAATACTTTGTCTAGCTGAATTAAAATATGCTCTGTGGAAAGTATATGTATTTTACACACACACACATTTACACAGGCACGTGTGTAAATAGACACACACATACATGTATACACATGCAAGTATCATTTTAATAATTAAAATATAAAGTAATTTCCTCAATAAATAATAGCTAATTAACTTCTAAACATGACCAAGCTAATAAACAAATAAAGACGATTCAATTATCTGGTTAATGTATTAAGTTTAGAAAGCTCAAATCAAAATATTTATTGATGAAACTCAGGGTATTTGAAATCTTTAGCATGCAGACAGGAAGTTTATATGGGGAAGTAGGAGAGAGAAGCCAGAGAAAAGGGTAGAGGGATCTAAGACATGCTCCACTCCCAAACATGTTCCTATTAGCATGGCAGGCCCAACTGGTCAGAATATAATTGATAAAACACATTGACTAGAAAGAGAATAATCTATTTATTGCTAGGGTTTGTGGGGATAATTTTTTTTCATTCTAAACAAATATAAATTTCTAAAATCATAAAAAATAACACAGTATTTTTCAATAAAATGGATCCAGGAGATTTTATCTAGTGAGTTGAGACATATCTAATGAACTAATAAAAAGATTAGATTAGTTGATAATATGGCTTCAACAAATCAGCAGGAAAGAGATATAAAAAGTTAACTCTAAAAGTGAGAATTCTATAAAATATATAAACCTATGCCAAAATATTTACTCTTTTAGACTACCAGCAGAATATAAGATCCATCCATATTATAAATATATATTTGTATTTATTATATACAGTAATTAGAAACCTCATTAAAGTCTTAACCATAGTCTGGTAAAAAAGAAAAGTAAAATAAAATCATGAAATAATAAAGTCAATGTAAATAAAACAAACTTTTTTCTCCTAAGATTTTTAATTTCTTAAGAAGGAATAGGTTCAAACATTTGGTCATCTTTCAAATATTAAAACAGTTGAACAGAATTATACTTTATCAAAAAGTAGAGGAAGCTAATTAAGGGACAAATTTTACTAAAGTACACTGTGATTATGCCCATGTGTTATAATCCTGTTAAAACATCAGAATTGGAAATAAAGTGGTATAAGATTTCAAAACTTTAGTAGAAGCTGTTGAACCACATAAAATAATTAAATACTAGATAGTATTTAACTATTTCTATTTAATTGTTAGTTTTAAAAACTAGAAGGAAAACAAATATGCCCCTTATTTTTTTTTTATTGTTGAGACAAATTTCCTTGGTTCTATTCTGGGAAAGAGAGCAGAACAAAAAAAAAAAATGATAGTAGTCAGTCATGCTATAGTTGTGAGACCCAGTAAACAATAAATAAACAAACATATAGAAAACATTTAGACAGTAAGCATGAAATGAAGCACACCTGTAACTTGGGTCTGGAGTAGTAGTACATTGGCACCAAATGTGCAATGTCAGACAGCTGCAACCCTCTCTGTCCTTAAATCAAGCACTGCTGCTACAGTTAAATTGCCAGCAAAGGAGATATAGGTGAGAGAGAGTGAAAGAAAGAGAAAGGGAGAGTGGGGGGGGGCAGAGGAAGGAGAGAGAGAAAAAGAGGCAGAGTGTTAGAGCATAAGAATGAGTTAGTGATGGTAAGAGGGAGAGCGAGAAAAATAAGTGAGAGTTAGTGGGGAGAAGGAGAGAAGAGATAACATCTAGTAAAAGTTAATAGTCATCACACACAGTTTTAAAGACAACGATATATTCCCATGAATATGAGAATTCCAAAATCTAAGTATCATCAGCAGATTCTGAAGGTTTGGTCCAATTTCAACCACAGTAGGTAACAACCAACTTGACACAGATGTTTAGCAACACACCAGAAGCAAACTTCAGTCAAGACACTCACAGTAGAATGAAAATAAAAACATAAAAAGTCTTTCCTAATTATGTAAATAAGTCTCAGTAAACCTATTTAAAGTTGAAATTATAAACCTAATTATAAAACAGTATAGGAATATAAGAGAATAAGTTATCCTATTCATAAGGATGTGAATTCAAACAACCACATACATGAATGAATACAACAAAGTTGAAATATTTTAAGATAGTCCTTTAGAGTAAGTAAAAATGGATTAGAGAACTTATGAACATATGTGGCAGAAAGCAACTGAAGCTGAACACCCCTAAATGAAATTGGGATTTCCCTGAGTGAAATATGAGCTAGGTGTAAAGTTAAGTGCTAACAGAGAGTTTGGTCTATGATTGAGACCATATGGAAAAGCTGAAGTGAGAAATCTATTCAGAGATGTAACTAAGGCTAGCAGAGATAGATATTCTAAAAGAGAATAGCAGCAATCAAGAGAAGGGAACAGATATTAAAAAGAAAAAAAAAAGTATAGAAGAAAATCAAATGTTTTTAAATGCTTTAATTTTTAATATGAATTTAAAGAAAGAAATTAAATTCCATAAAATTAACACAACAAAATCTGAAGTAAATTTTTGTTTTTAAATGGAAACTTTTATTTAGTAGTAAATATATTTTTAAAAAGTGGAATATATTTGCAGCTAAGTTATTTATCTTCTATCAAAAGTATTAATATTTCATGTTATTATTTTATCTGGGAAAAAAGAAAAATTCCAGCAGTGTAGACAGATCTCCTGCTGAGTGAATGAAGTCTTATAGTATTTATAAAACCAAGTTTCATACTATGCTACTGTTCCAGCTAGTTAAGTCTGATACAGTTTAGGACCTGGAGACCACCCCTCCTCCATTGCTATGTTATGCCACATTAAAAACAATAAGATAATAGGCATTGTTTACTACTAAAAGCTATTTTCAAAATTTAATTACCCATGGCACAGTTTCAGACTATAGCAAAAGATATTAATGTTTTGAATTCTTTCTATAGTAACCACACTAATAAACATCCAAATAATTTAATGTTTTGGTTGCAAAGTTTTCAAATTCATTATAGTGTGTGATATCCTACAAAGTTAAGAATATATTTAATGTTTACCATTCTGTTGGGCATAACTAAAGACAGCAATTTATTTTATTATTTAGTCTATGGCTACATCCTATATAAACAAATTAACAGATTAGTAAAGGCTAATTAGAAATAATAATCTAATATTTTGTGATAGCAATTAGACTATATTTGAAAATAAAATTCCTTTACTAGCAATACTTCAAATCAAAATTTTAAAAATTCCCCTCACTCTTAAAAACTTCACCCAAGCAATTCACGTGTAGGGACACATGACCAGTCTAAGTTTTGTAATTAATGGATAATCCTGAACTAGTTTACTTAAGTTACAGTTTATTCATTTGAAATGCATCATTCTTTGGGTCTCCTTGTGCCTTCCAAAGACCAATTTTCAAACATATCCTCAACAAAGTAACTTTTATTTTATTGTTTTTATATGAATATATATATATATATAAATACATACATTTCTCACCAGTTCTTTTGTAATAAGAGAAAAAATATATATAAAGTTGCTTTTCCACAATAAAATACTTCATTCTATACCAGTACTACAATATTTAAAGCCCAAGTTTAATATATAACTTTGATGTGATCTGTAAAGTTTTATTCTTGCATGTTTAAAGATTTTTCATCTAAAAAGTATTTTCCTTTAATCATAAAAATTACAAATGAGTTCTTAACAATTCTAACTCACAAACAACAATTGAAAAAATGTTTTTTCCTTAATGCAGAATATTTCTTCAAAATGAATACACATAAAAACATCAACATAGAAATTGCTGGGATGCAACTGTCTATGTTCAAAGGATTTGCCATTTATATACAACAGGTTTAACAGATATTATCTGGAAAATGAAAATCTGAAATGGCTTTTCACTGGACATGCATTTAGAAGAAAGGACAATAGATAGAATACCAAATTATATAACTGAAAGAACACCATGTCCAGGAAGAGGCATTCATCCAGTAGTGGACTAAACAAGTGCAAGGATGATTGATATATATATATATATATATATATATATATATATATATATATATATATATATATATATATATATATCCATTTTCACACCAATTACTTTAAAATGTGAGAGAAAATACAAGAAAGGAATTAGCTACTTGACACAAAATTTTTAATTCAGTACAGTATGGCTTGACAGGATTTGAAAGATGATAACTTCAGTTTAACAATAACTTTTAATTCATAAATTTTCTTCCTTTGTGGCATTTGAAGATCTCTTTTCCTTCAAGGTTAAAACCATTTTAAACATCTAACAACTTTTAACTTACTGGAGACATTTGAACAAAGAAAGAGAAAAAAAATCCTGTGCAAGAATATTTGGAAAAGCATAAATTCAAAAGCCTTGTGTATGTTATTTTATATATCCCTCCCAATATATATTTCTTGTTAAATTTCTATCCAAATGCACACAAAATAAAATAAGAGTTTAGGGGGAAAATAACCGTTCAATAAGAAATGCTGCAGAGATTTATCTAAAAATAAAACTGCTATTTTTATAGATATTAGAGTCTTCCTGCAAAACATGAGAAATGTGGCTCTCAAAATCACGGGCAGAAGTGTCAGAGCTAAGAGTGAATGTGGTCACCTGGATATTTAAAACAGAGGCTTAGATGGGCTGAGAAAAGGGTGTGGGGATATGTTGGTATATTGCGAAGATGGAGCATGATTGGATAGAAGAGGACATGAAGTAGTTGATAAAATCTAGGACATCTAAACTGGTGAAAATCCGAAGCTAAAAACAGTAGCATAAATCTGCCATAAAATGCATGTTTGTTTGGAAAATCAAATCATTGAAAATGAAAAGTATATATTCACCCCTTTAGTTTTATAGTAATCTTGTAGTTAAACAACCCAGTTGGTCAACAGGGAGCGAAAACATCTATCAGAATAAACTGAATTATATAATGTTAAACAATAAAGTAACATTTTCATGAATCTGTCATTCCAAATCTTTGCTCTCCTCTTTGCTATAGACATTACTTAAATATGCATTCACATAAGCACAGTGGAGAACTGAGATGTGCCTAAGATTGCAGTATTTGTATTATTTCATAAATGGTAGTAATGAATTATCTTAGTAGCTCTTACAAACTTTAAATATTCATTGCTTTATATTTTATATCATACATTTTAAAAGTCACATATCTAATCATTATTCCAACACCTAATATTCTTATTTTATTAGCACCATCAACATCATTTGATGCAATGTAACTCAAAATGAATAATATAGATATAAACTTTAAAAAATATCTTAAAACAATTTATACATCAATTCAAGTTAGTATATACCTTGATCGCAAATACGCAAAATATTGAAAAAAACAATACGCGATGTAACGCAAGGGAGATAACTAATGATCTACGAAGGCACAGATTATCTTTTCTTGAAACATGCTGTTAAAAACTCGGCATTTAGCATTAGTTACAGTTGATAGTAATTTGAATAAAGAGAAGGGGTAGTTTAGTTTTATAGTTTATACACCATATTTCGATCGATATTTTTGGAATTGGAGAAAAGCGTGAAAATAAGGTTGATTTACAATTGTGTTAGAAGGAATCAATTGCCGTACTATAAACAATAACATTTCAATTCAGTTTCACAAGATGTTCCTTCTTGTTCGTGTGTAGCACATGACGCAACACTCAACGCATTTTGCCTTAGTTTACTGCCATCTGATAAGATGGCATCAAAACGGTTTCTAATTTAGACAAGAAGTAAGCAATTTTGAGAGGGACTTTCTTAGACACAAAGTTAGCAATTCTGAGGGGTTAGTGGATACCATCGACCTCAAAACTAGACTGGTATGTTATTTTATTGACCCTGGAGGGTTGAAAGGTTAAGTTGATCATAGCAAGATTTAATGAGTTAAAACAAATACTATAACTTTTTTAAACTTTCTTTGGATTTATATTTTAAAACACAATTGTAGTTACAATGTAGATCAGAGAAATTTAAATAGGTCTTTCTAAAAATTCGTATTTAACTGTAAAGTTAAGCTTTCAATAAATTTAAATCAACAAAAATATAATCCAATATAATGATTTGTACTTCTTTCTGAAGGACTTAAGCATCCTACCCCCACCATCGGCCTGGGGTATAGCAACAATGCTACTGCCGCAGCTGTCAATTTTTACTCAGCAGTTATACTTCAGTAGAACATTTTAATAATATTTTAGGAGTTTAATCCGAACCCTACCAAATGACATTGATTAAAATTGATGTATTTTAAACATAGCAATTGAAAGTTCACTTTCAATCAGATATATATATTCCTTGGGTGACCAACGGACGACCAAGATTTAACAGGATGTTTCTGCTGCTATGTTCAAAGCCAACTTGAAGAGGAAATAAACTTGATTGAATCAGCGTAATGTACACAGCGATACAAGGCATTGGATCAACTGTTATAAATAATCAAGAAATATAAACAATGAGATGAAAACTATGATTGGAAATGGACCCCCTTACCACTCCATGTGATTAGTGTGAAAGAATATCAATTTTAATCTAATACTGTCATTTCAGTATTAGGGATTAGATGTCTATAAGCATTAATGCAGAGTCTAACAAAGTAAAGCATTTGACAAGAGCTGTATTGTATAGTGAGGTGTGGTGAAGAAAGCAGGAATTAGATATGGATGAATGACTTATGAAAGGAAGTTATAAATTCAGGTGTGGGAAATATATATATAAAAAAAAGGCATATTCAGGTTATTATTTTTATACAGAGGAATTCAAAATCTATGTGGGTCCAATTCTGGGCATGTTAATTGTAATCCAACTACTTAAAAGTGTCACAACAGAATTCAAGGCTGGAGTGTTATTGAGGGTGTCTATAAAACATTAAGATGACCTAATTTGTGAATAGAATCAGTGGAATTTAGAAACACAGTGTGGAATTAAAAGGATTAAAGGCTCAGTGGTATGTAGATATGGTTAAAGAAAGCTCAACTAGACTACTAGTAAAAGCAACCATTAAATAAGGAAAAGTGATACACTTAAAAATTGATACTACTATCATCTCTATAGCCCACAATTTATTTTAAAATAAATATTACTGCATTTAATAGTAATAGAATTTAATATCTAACTTTGGCACAATGCCAACTTTGGGAGGAGTACAGTAAACTGAATCAATCGCACCAGTACGTATTTTATCAATTACAGAACGATGAAAGCTGTAGTTGATCCCAATGGGATTTGAACTCATAATGTTGAATGTAACAGGCATTTTGTCCAATATTTTGCTGTTTCTCCCAATACACCACTGCGATGACAATTATTCTTTAAATGGTACTTATGGTCTACATAATAATGAAAGGTAAAGCTGATTAAGAGGATCTACAGAAATGAAACTGTATAACCATAGGGTATTTGATCAAACTTTTTACTATTTATGCTCTCCATTGCATTTGTAATAAAAATGGTGATGGTAACGACAGGTTTGCCATCTGACCTTTGACACAAAAAATGGGGAGGGGCGAGGATGAAAAGAATGATATTCATGATTTTCTCCACAATTTTTAACAATATAAAGATTTATCAAGGGATTACCACCTTATAGTGAGCAAACAGGTTGAAAGGACTTAATGAATAGGTCTCATAATCACAATAACAAGATAGATATTTCAGCATTGGACACTGTGAAAATATCTGAAATGAATGAAATAGCAATCATCTAGGTTGTGGGTGCACACATCAATATGAAATTAACTGCAAATAATAAGATATTATAATCTGAAAACTGACTGATATATGGTATGGTCGATAGAGAGAAAAATAGCCAACAATCAAGAGTGTTACTCACAATGAAAAAAAAAAAAAAATTAAAAATACACACACGCTAGTGCTCCTGCTACAGTGAAAAACTTACTCCACAGACAAGAATTTACTCAATCAAATTTCATAACTCAAAAATTCTGTCCTAACAGAAAATACACGTATTCTTCTATTCTTTTACTTGTTTCAGTCATTTGACTGTGGCCATGCTGGAGCACCGCCTTTAGTCGAGCAAATCGACTCCAGGACTTAATCTTTGTAAGCCTAATACTTATTCTATCGGTCTCTTTTGTCAAACTGCTAAGTTACAGGGACGTAAACACACCAGCATCAGTTATTAAGTGATGTTGTGTGTGTGTGTGGGGGGGGACAAACAAAGACATGCAAACATATATATATATATATATATATATCCACATATATACCATGGGCTTCTTTCAGTTTCCATCTACCAAATCCACTCACAAGGCTTTGGTCGGCCTGAGGCTATAGTAGAAGATACTTGCCCAAGGTGCCACACAGTGAGACTGAACCGGGAACCATGTGGTTGGTAAGCAAGCTACTTACTACACAGCCTCTCCCACACCTAAAAAATTATACATTCTGCATGCTTATAATAAAGGTAATATGTTTATGCTGCTGTATGTTGAGCATGTCTGTACACTGGGAAAAATCTCAGGGCAAAAGGATGAGTTTATTGTTGTGATGGCTGCAGTTAGTATATGACTTAAGGGAAAAAGAAAACAAGTCAAACCACTCTGGCATCATTAGTGATGGGTCTTGGCAAAAATAATTCTTCACATTATATTAATTCCTTCTGCTTAAACTCCACTGAAAATCTATCAGATATAACCTGAAGTTATCTCTTTCAATATAATTAGCATTAGAAAATAGATGGGAGAGTCACAAACGGCTGAATGGATAAGACATAAGAAAACCCAGAATGGGCTGGTCGTTTGTAATGTTATATACACAGGTGCAATGTGACAAAAGCTCAATCCCAGGTTTACCTGGCTGTCAATCCCAACAAAACAGCAAACATTTTACTGTTGTGAGCAGCAGCAGGAACAGCAAAACTTGATGAAATGCTCCATTGGTATAGCATGAAATGCAGTAAAGCTACTTGATATGGATAAACATTCATTGATAGCAGCTACCTCTGATCTGAATAATAAGTAATATTGACAACAGAATCATCGCAGGAAGTAGCACATTTGAACATTCTACACTGTTTAACACTTTAGCATTCAGATTACACTATCAAATGTAATGTTTAATTAATTATTAATCATAACAGTATCTTATAGCTTTGAGATTTCAACGATGTGATTTTAAAAAATTTTTAGTAGGACTTTATAGGGTAGGTGTGAAGAAGCCGGATCAGTCAGTTTGAATATAAAACAAGAAGAATATTTGGGTCGATTTAAATGTTAAAGGGTTATATACATAACAGTATACACGCATGCACAAAACAGAGACAACAGCAACCTAACAGTGCTGTTGCATTACAGAAAATACTGAAAATTATTATTATTATTATTTTAATCAACTCAAATCCTTACACCAGTGAAGAAGCAGTATATTTCATTTAGTAAAACCCAGTACATTACAGGTACTTAATTCACTGAAGCTAGAGAGATAATTTTGTTGAGAATAAAATTGTGTCGAGGCATTTCCAGTCATGAAATATTACTCACTAAAAAGATAGGGCTGTTAATCCAATGTAAAATGAAAACTTGAAGCAGAGATAGGAAGGAAAAATATTTTCAGTTATAGAATATCAGGCTCGTTCATACCGACTGGGGACTGGTGAATAAACTCATGCAATTCATGCATGGAAGATGATGATGATGATGACACCATAAAGGAAACTTCATATAAACTAGTTAATGCAATAATGCTAATCTAATACATCCTTTACAATGAACTACAATATAGAGGGAGAGGAGAAACTATTAAATGAGTAATACAAGTTTTGCACAACATAATAAACTATAATTAAAAGTACATTTTTAGATTTTACATTATAACTACCATTTTTCAGGTAATACTAATTTTAATGATGCAAAAAATGCAAACCGGGTTGAAAAACAGGAAGATACACACACTCACACACACGTACACACACAGAGGTTGTCTATAAACAAATCAACATGATCAAAAGTCTGAATATAGCCAAATAACACTGATAAGGAGAAAGAACTAATTCCCTGACCTGTGTAACACAAAAAGGAAAGTTTAAAATAATAAATACACAGTAAAAGTATAATTTCTTTTAAATATTTGGTTAAGTACAGTGAACAAATATTAAAGGTACATATTAAAAGACCTATACTTTTTCACATTGATTTAAAAGGAGAAGAAAAGAAGAAATAAACTTACCTCATGGTAAAATTGTAATGGCTTTAGCTCAATATAATCCATTGAAAAGAATTGTTTACAACAAACTATAAGTTCAAGCTTATTTTAGAGAATATATCAACCAAAGAGCATTGTAGCCAAAAAGATATGTATTATTACTTTACACTATCATTGCATATGCTTTAGCTCCATTACACAGCAAGTGAGTATTACATAGTTGACGTTAAATCTTAATCAAAGCAAACAGAATAGATATTACAAAGAGTGAAATATTTTCACATCCTTACAGTTGCTCCTTCCAACAGAAAGTAAATACTGTGGAAAAAGAAGATCCCAAATAACAGCTCTTTCACTGTCACTTCCTATCATTGAATGGAAATGAGGTGTTCTTTACAAACATTCTATTTCTGAAGCCAGGAAGTCTTTAAGACTATCCATTATAATATAAAGGTCATTTAAACTATTGATTGAACTATTTCTAATAGTAACATCTACTTCAAGTGAGTTCATGACACAATTAGAGAGAGAGACTACCTGAAACTACTGAAGAATAGGAGGGAAAGAAAATATTAACTAAACAAAAAAGTAGAAGAAAAACAAAAGTAAGCAAACGAAAGTCAACTATTTAAAAAAATATATACTATTTCATTATGAATTAGAGAATATCTAATTGAAATAATGCATGGAATAATTGTTAAATAACACACATACACACACAAATACATGCTTGAAAAAAAAAAATTCTTTTATCAGTTAGAAAATAATGTTCAATAAAATTGTAGCCAGCTGTTGCATTTTGTTAAATTTTATAAAGAGCAGTAAATGGGAATGGCACAGCTGAGGCTTGCTTCATTGGCTCAAGTTGAGTGAGCAGATAAACAGCCTTATGTCGTCAAAAATATCGGGTCTTACAGTGAAGCTACAAGTTTTAAATGGCACAGATGAGAACAATGGAAAGGGACAAACATACAAATGTTGAACAAGAAGGAAAAGGAATACACTAAGATACATACTAAATATAGTGAGTGAATGCGTGTGTGGGTGTGTGCATACGTGTGTGTGTGTGTGTGTGTGTATATATATATAGGTAATAATAACAGTGAATTTATAACTAAGAACCTGACATTAAAATATTAAAAAAAAAGTTTAAAAACTACTGTAACTTTTTTTACATCGCTGCTCCAGATTTAAGCTTTCTGTGGGTGGGGGTCCCAATGAAATTTGGGTTAACTTTACTACTAATTGTCAATAACATTCTTGGTACAAGGTCCCTTGAGGTGCTTCAATTCATGCAAAACTATACTGACTCAATGTCCTGTGTAGAAATTTTGGTGAGATCAATTTTGCTTTTCTTGCTGATATACAACCAATAAAACAAGTTTCAATAATCTATTGAGATGAATTCAATTGACTATATTTCCCTAATGGATAAAACGTGACAGGTCAAAATGAAAATTAGGATTAAAAATTCTAATAAAAAAACTCTGACAAATAACAGTCTCTCTCTCTGGAGAAGAGAAATTGATTAGACCTCTATATACAATGAAATAATAATTTTGCAAGCTAAGTTTTGTACAGGACATTTATAAATATTGGCTTATTAAAAACAGGTTTTCAAGCTTAATGAACAGGGTATGTGATTAGATGCTAATTTAAAGGAAAGAAGTAACAAAAACAAAATACAACTAGGAGCATATGTAAAGGCAGGGAAGATTGCCATGTTTAGTGATTAAAAAAAAAAATTATGATTCTATTCAAATCATTGAATCTGTGACAAGTTAATTTATTCATTGAATATTTCTGTCATACAGGTACATGTGTATGTACCTCGTTGTTGTCACTTGGCCCTATAATAAAACTGATTGAGAAGATATAATCAGAAATGTTCCAGCCTGGAAAAATACATTTTATTGTAGATCCAGGAACACCATGTCCAGTGTCCCCTTTCAGTTTTAAGATGGAAGGGTTTGATTCGTGGAAAATCTGGTTGTTATTTACAACAGATCAAGCAATCACATAAGTGTGTTTTCATTGGCTTGTAAAGTGGTAGATACCACACACACACAACTGCATATGCACACATGCAATGATCCATCTTCTAAAATCTGGCATCCATGTTGCCATGGACTGAACAGTTTGAGAAGATCTGAAGAGTTGGGAATGCATCATGCTCCACTGTCTACTCTGGCATGGTTTCTATGAATAGATGCCCTTCCTAATGCTACTATTTTACAGAGTGTACTGGGTGCCTTTTTTCATGGCACCAGCACTATCTCGCAAAGTTAAAGGTCTAAAGTAGTCCCTATAATTGAGGGAGAATAGGTGAGAGAGAATGCAGAGATCTTAGGCAGATAGGTGGAGAGAGTAACAGTAGTAGAATAGGTATTAATAATAGCAGGGAGGGAAGGAAGGGACAAAATGGAAAGGCAATAGTGTAAGTTGTGTGGGAGGGGTCTTTATATATGCATAGAGAGAGAGAAAGAGAGAGAGAAAGACAGGCAGACAAAGAGGAGATTTTGCTTATAATTGTTTCAGCATTCTAGCATTGGTTAGATGAATATTATATTTGTTTCATATTTACAGGTTTTTCCATGCTAGCACGGGAAAGACAAATATTAAACAAACACAAACACACATTATGTGTGTGTGTGTGTGTGTGTGTGTGTGTGTGTGTACGTACATATGTATGTATGTGTTGATTCAGCAGTGCCTACATTAAGTTTGCCCCCAAAATGCCAATGATTTTATGTTCTCCAGTAAAGAAAACTGAGCTACTTCATCAGCTGTGATATGTGGAGGCCAAAAGAATTAAAATTACTTTATTTACAAAACCAGTGCGATTTGGTGGCCAAAAGAGTCTCTGGCTATATAAAGCATGTAACAATAGAACAGGATACTAACAGGAGAAATGAATGTAAAATCATGCATATATATGAGTGTTTAAACACGTTTGTGTATGTGTGTGTGTGAAGGCACATGGCTTAGTGGTTAGGGTGTTGCACTCACGACTGCGAGATCATGGGTTCAATTCCCAGACCGGGCATTGCATTGTGTTCTTGAGCAAAGCACTTCATTTCACATTGCTCTGTGAGCATTTCGACATCTGACATGTGGCACCTGTACAGGTAATGTTGATCTGATGGAGGGAATGAGCTTATGGGTACATAAACATTTGATCACTATAAACAAATCATCTGTGTGTTTGTTCTTGTTTGATAAAAAATTATCGAACCTTCATAAATCATCTAACAACAGGAGAGTCCATCATACATATATACACACACACACACAAAGAAAATGGACGTAAAATGATAGCTATATACATATCTATATTAGTACATACACATAGACATAAATATATGAATGCGTATTGTACCAAAAGTAATGCAAAAGTGGGAATAATCTTATTCTTAACAGACACAGGTCTTTCAAATTACATAGGTTGGTAGAATAGCTCTTCTTCTTCCTGTCCGTCTTCATTGCAAGAGGTGCAAGATGATGTCCAAAACTCACAGCAGGCTACAAATCATTCAAGTAGATGACATCATTGTCAAAAGCAAAAGTGTACAGATGGATGTAAAAGTTTAAAGAAGAGCAATCTAGCACTGAAGACAAATTACACAGTGGGAAACTATCCACTGTAACCACCAACACAAATTACCTGGAAGTACATACTTAAAAGTAAAATTCAGAATTAGTATTAAAAATGTTTTTTTACTCTGTCCTTTAAAAATGTTGCTTGAAATAAGTTTAAATATTGCATATAAATAATAGGCTCTTTCTATGTTGCATTTGCTCTGAAAATTTTGCAATTACTTATGACACCTAACTAAAACAAATAAAAATTATGTTGTTCCTTTGTGAAATTATCGTTAAAATTAGCTCAACAAGGAAGACTGGAAATGATGTATGATAGTGATGCTCATTTACAACTATCACATGACATCTAGACAAATGTAGAAACAAACATACACGCGTAAGTGCATACCTACACATATACAACAGGTTTTGGCTGGCCTGGGGCTATAGTAGAAGATACTCCCACATAGTTGGAAAGCAAGCTTCTTCACCACCCAGACATGCCTGTGCCTATAGGTATAAAGGTATAAACTTTCCTGGGCTGATATTAGTAGGTGGAATATAAATAATATTGGCAGCAAAATGGATAAAGTAATCAACATAGTCATGAGTGAGAGATAGGATAATTAAGATTACAATAGTCTTAGTTAATGCAGTTGAGAAATTTATCTTTGCATATACATCACAATCTGGATTGGTAGATGGACAGAAGTGAAAGACAAACTATGATACTTGTGTATGAACTGCAATGCTACAATGTAGTAAGATCTGAGGCCTTGAATATGAGGACCAGTGAAAACTGAGCCCAAGAGGAATAAGATGTAGCATGAGAGAGAGAATATTGTATAAAGAAGTGCCAATTGTTTACAGTATATGGAACCTGAGGAAGCAAAAAATCTAATCTCAGGATGTTGAGCAACATGGAAGAGATGACAAAGGACCTAGATAATTGGTGTGATATACAGAGGTTGAGAAAATCTGTCCAGCTAGGCTAGCATGGGTATGACTGAGGCTCTCAAAGCACAATGTGTATGCACTTATCTAGGTCTCTCTCTCAATGTTCCTTCCAAGTCTACAACTGCTACTTTTTCTTCTACTTCCCCCAGCCAGATAGACAGTGGGGTCCCTCTTCTGAACCACTTCCTATTAACACCATCCTTTATTTTTACCATTAACTACTACCACCCTTGTTTATATCCAATTCCCACCCTATCCTACCTTTATCTTCCTGTCACTCATCCCTCCTCCATCTCTCTTATCTACTACTTTTGTACTGCCAGTCAACACTCCCTCTTCTCTGAGATACACCTAATTGCCCCCACCCCCCGTTATACCTACCATCATCGCCACACTCATATTTACCATCCTACCATCCCTGTTTACCATTCACTACGTTCATCCCCTATACACATCTCACTACTCCCACTCCATATTTTTATCTATCTCTTACTCTCCTCCCACACTCTTGCACTTTACCAACCCTCCCTGATTCTTCTGTATACCATGCCCTCTTCTATCCACCTTCTTAGGCATATTACCATGAGACTATTTTACTTCATTGCCACTGTATTTACATCTCTTTGAGTACCACTCCAGCCATCTTCTCTGACCATGACAGTAGGGATCTTAAAAGCTTTGCATTACGGAGAACTGGCCTCTGGCAACAAACCACTCACATCTTACTTATATTCAATAGGTAAATATAATGGATCTCCAATTTGGTTTTTGCGCCTATCCTCATATATGATCATAAAATGTTGGGCAATGAACAAAATGCATCATCACAAATACAAGCAGCTGAAACAGGGTTCTATCGAATGATTTCTAGGGTAACACTACTTGACAGGATTGTGTAATTCAGAGATTGAAAAGTCCCTCTAGTTTGAGCTGCTACTTCTTCACATTGAGAGGTCACAGCTCCAGTATTACAAACACGTGATTAGAATGTTACAGGAAAGGATTGCAAGACAGATTCTTCGAGCAAACCAACCGGCAGGAGACCTAAAGACAGACTGAGAATGAAACAGCTGGATAATATTCAGTTGGTCATACTTGAAAATCCAACTGGAAAGTCTAACGATGGTTGCTTCTGAAAGGACCCTATGAAGGAGGTGGCCAAGGGCTCTACTCAAACGACACATCCAGGAATAGTGGGGGAAGAAGATGGATGGATAGCTCCATCTAAAGATACTTTTTGAAGAAGAATATCCATTATATAACAGTCAATACAAATCAACACAGTTTAATACAGCGGCTGTTGTTTCAATCATTTGACTGCAATTATGCTGGGGTACTGCATTAAAGAGTTTTAGTCAATTAAATTGTACCAGGTACATGTTTTTTTAAAGTCTGGTATTTCTTTTAACTTTTTTTTTCGGCTGAACAACTAAGCTACAGGACACAAACACATAAATGCACACACACACATGATGTGACTCCACAGTTTCTGTCTACAAATTCCATTCACAAGGCATTGGTCAGCCCAAAGCTATAGTCGAAGATACTTGCTGAAGGTGCCATAAAATGAAATCAAATCTAAAACCATGTGGAACTTCTTCACTATGCAGCCACATAGTTTGGTCAGATAGTTTGTCCTTAGGGATGCTTTTGATAACAACTTGATACAATTCATACCGATGATCTGACCATGTGGGCAATAAAATTATCAAACATCACTTAGATTGTATATGTTCTGTAAGCTTTTTAAAAGAAGCTCTCACACTATTAAAATTATGAATAAATGATGTAGGCTTTTGAGAGAAGAATATATATATATATCATGACAGATCACTAGCCACTACACATTCTTTATTTTCTCTCCTTGTTTCTTTGTGTAATACAGTGTAGGCTAGAAACATTAAAGACTTTTTCACTTCCCGAGCATTATACTAATACATCTGTTTGTTGTCTACACCACCTGTCTTCGTCTTTTGTTTTTTTGTGAATTCTCCCTATATATATATATAGATATAGCTATATATAAACTAAGACTTGTTAAATTTGATTACCCTGCAAAAAAAAAAGTTTTAATGGATAGCTTCAATCATTATTCTAAATTTAGAAATATTCTTTCTGTTTATCAAGCAAAAATCAATATTAATTTAATGCATTAACTAAATTTCATATATTTTGATCTACAAAAAAAAAAAAAAAGCTACTCTTTCTTTTATTTCTTTTTATTTGCACAGCTTTTAAAATATATTTCACATATTATTCAATTTTTGCTCAAAGCTCACATCAAAGATAGTGAATAGTAACAGTAATTTTAATCTAATACTAATTGAGGTAGTCACCAATTTCTCTTCACAATCAATATGGAGAGATATATACAAATTGTTACATGTAAAACCTACATAACAAAGGCACTATATTCATGTAATTAGTCATGTTATACTAAACAGTCATAGCCACAGTACTTGTAGAGTTACGCAGCTCCGGTAGATGTTGAAATAGTTACTTTAACAAATGTTCCATGTGTGTTAAAAGTAAAACAAATTAGATTATTAAGAAAAGAAAGAAAAAATTGTAAAGTTGATTTAATTAAAACTTTAGGATTTTAATATGACATAAACAGGTTGTGTTGTATTTGTATATCTTTCCATAAAGTGAACAAACTAGAGAATAGTGGCTTGACAGCTAAACTAAAGAATTAACAGCTACTTGTGACAGGCAAACTTCAAAAGGTACCAGTTCTTCAAGCAATCATCCTACAACATCACAATGCAAAAATTTATAGAACAAGTTAAAATTTATTTTGCATCCATTTTTCTACATCTGGAATACTTAAAACTGTAAAATGATACCAAATAGTTATTCATATTTTTTTCAAAGTTCAATATTACTCCCTATTCTATCATACTGCAGAAAGGAGGCTGTTTTCACAACCAGGTTGGATGAAACTAAAAGATCTGGTCGATGTGAATTTTAAAGGTAAGTTAGTAAATAAAGATATATTACAGAAGAAGTCCCCCTTCGGTCATGAATGGCCATGGGATTGCACCTAGAAAGTTACCCTCCAAAGCACAAGTCCGGGCAAGGTTGTTTATGGAAGATCAGCAGTCACCCATGCATACCAGCCTTCTCTTCTCCACACCACTTATGTTATGCAAGGGAAAGGCAATAGCTGATACAACTTGGCACCAGTGACATCACAATTCATTTCTACAGCTGAGTGAACAGGAGCAAATGAAATAAAGCATCATGCTTGAGAACACAACACACTGCCCGGTCTGAAAATTGGACTCGCTACTTCATGATTGTGAGCCTAACTCTCTAACCACTGAGCCATGCCCCTTCACACACACACACACACACACACACACATATATATATGTATGTATGATAGTTGAATGTCATTTAAGGAGAATATAAATGCTATTGCAATATAAGAAACAAAAAAAAAACTTGTAATATTGATGAGACATAACTTAAATTCATGTTTAAGGCATCAGGAGAAACAGAAATTGATGTTGGTTTGACAGCCTGCTGAAGGATTCTGTTGATTGGTCGCAAAGTGAGCACAAAAACATATGGCAACAGTTGCTAACACATTTCAGTTCTGGAGTAAGTCTGTCACTACCAGCTCCACAAGAATTTAATACTGAATGTAATAAAGATATCAGTGATAATCAATAGAAAAGTGATAAAAAGACATCCCCTATATAACAGTGTAATGCATGTGAAGTAATTGCAAATATAGGCGCAGAAGTAAATACGTAAACAGCTGTAAATATGGATGCAGAAGCTAGTGTCACTGATTTCAGCAAAACACATCAAAGCTATTTAATTGTTTAACATTTTCAGACTATAAAATATCAGCAAGTGTTGCATATGAAACTATATTTTAAAAAGATTTAACTGGACTCTACAAGTATTTTAAATGTCAGAAAAAAGGTTCCGTTATTTTTCACAATTCAAAGAAACAACCTTCAATGCATTGATACTTAAACTATTACTCAGACTTTGAAAATAAAGAAAAGAAAGAAAGAAACAAGGATAATGATGCCTTATCAGCTTTTTAATAAGTGTGAGTCTTGATTTTGGAATTACTGAAACATCAGATCATTCTAAATATAATTATCTGATTTAATACATTGTAAAAGATATTTTCAAAAATTATATAATTATATGAAATATGTGAAAAATCATGCATCAAAAGTAATGAAATATAACTATAACATTCTCAATACAGAATTCTGATTGAACAGAGTAAAGGGTAAGGGTACAGATTCCCTTTGGTCATGAATGACTGGGATGCATCTACACAGTTACCCTCCAAGGCACAAGTCTGGGCAAGGTTGTTTATGGAAGACCAGCAGTCACCCATGCATACCAGCCTCCTCTCTCCATACCATCTACGTTATACAAGGGAAAGGCTAAGGCTGATACAACTTAGCACCAGTGACATCACAATTCATTTCTACAGCTGAGTGAACTGGAGCAACGTGAAATAAAGTGTCTTCTTGATCAAGAACACAACACACAGCCTGGTCCAGGAATCGAACTTACTACCTCATGATTGCAAACCTGACGCTCTGACCCAGTGGTTTCCAAACCGTGTGCCGCAAGATGTAATTAGATGCGCCTCGAAGAAGAGTAAGATTATATTTCAAAATATGAAAAATACAAACCGAAATTCATTTGAAAGTTCATATATAAATGTCAAAGTGGCAAAAAACTAAATACTAAGTTTTAAACAAAGAATGAGAGGAGGTTATGTCATTCAATTCATTTAGGCTAATTATGGCATGACAGTGTTATTCAATTTTGAATCTGAAATTTCATTAGGATAAGAACTAAATTAGCATCAAGCTATCCTAGAAATTGACATCTTATGGACATATTCACTTCACGACTATGTTTTAGTTTATTTTGGTCATAGCCTCAGCAATTTTCATTTCAATAATACATGTGAAAAATAAATTATTGAACTAAATCTTTTAATAATATGTCCTCATGTATTGCGGCTGTATTTCAATATTTTCATTCATATAGTGGCAAGAATTTTCTTCTTTTCAATTCATTTTGAAAGACTTCTCAAAAGAGTCCAATAACATGTGACACACTGCCATTTTTCACAGCTCACTGGTCACTTGTCTTAATCTGTTTTACTGTATCTGTGCTCTTTGTGTGATACAATTCATATTAACAGACTAAATTACCCATAAAACGGAACAGTTTATGAAGAGGAAACATAACCGTGATGATTATGAATTTGAAAGTGAACATTCATCAAAAGCAACTAAGTGTAGTGATAATAATGTGAAAGCTCAAGCCAATCGTAAATATTGTAATAGCTATTTAAAGTTTGGGTTTCATTGGACTGGCAACGAGGATTGTGTGCTTCCATTGTGTGCTGTTTGTGGTGAAAAGATGTCTAAAGAAGGCATATTGTCCAGAAAGTTGAAAAGACATTTTACAACAACACACTCGATTATCTTACCCGCTTGAAAGATGGATAAAACCATGTTAGGTGATGAAGCCAAGCAAGAAATAAGCAAGATTCCACTCTTAAATAATACAATCCATAGGAAAATTATGGATTTATCTGCTGATATAGAGGAAAATGTACAGAACAAACTTCAGAACTCAGAATTTGCTCTACAGGTTGACAAATCAAAGGACATTAACAACAAAGCACAATTACTTATATTTATTCTCTTTATTGAAGGTAACCGAATCATAAGTCAGTTCCTTTGTTGTGAAGAAATGCCACTCACTACAAGAGGTCAAGATACTTTTAACATTTCATCTGCCTACCTGGAATTCATATGTTGGAATATGTACCAATGGGGCACCATCTATGATAGGCTCTATTAAAGGTTTTGTATCGCTCATACAACAGCAAAATCCTAATGTTATATGCACTCATTACTTCCTACATAGGGAGGTACTAGTTTCAAAAACAATACCAGTTGAGCTCAAGCAAGTATTAAACCAAGTTGTTGAAATGGTTAATATTTAGAAGTAGGCCATTGAAGTGTTGCTTACTTGAACAAATTTGTGTTGATATGGATTCTAACACAAGTGCTTACTTTTAAACACAAAAGTCAGATGGCTCTCAAAAGGTAAGGTGCTACATCGCATACATGAACTTCAGAAAGAATTGCATGCATTTTTTAAAGAAGAAAACATGAATGCTTCTTGGAATATCTACAATGTGAATTTTGGGTTTCCAAGCTGGAATATTTAACAGATATTTGCACAACTTAATAGCATCAACACAAGTATGCAAGGTAGAAATGAAAACATTGTCACTACAACAGATAAGCTGGTTCCATTTAAAAAGAAAGTTGTAATTTAAAAAAATAGAACTGAAGGTGGTAAATTCGAAACATTTCCCTTAACACATAAATTTGCATGAAAGAAATGACTCCTATTGTATTTGAACATTTGACAAATCTGGAAGAAAAAATAAACTTTTATTTTCCATCAATGAACACAGAAGTTCAAAATCCCTTCATAAAAATTCCATCTAATATTGGTCTAAAAATTTGTGAAGAAGAGGAATTGGCATCTTTATCTAGAGATCGCTGACTTAAAATCAAGTATACTGAGTTACCTATGGATACATTTTGGATTGCTATGATATAAGAATGCCCCGCAGTAGCAAAAATAGCTTTACTCGTTTTGATGCAGTTTTCCACATTGTATTTATGTGAGTTGGAATTGTCAACCCTCAATAACATCAAATCCCCAAAAAGAGAGGCTCCATTGCATCAAAGAAGAAATGAGGGTTTGTCTTTCTCAAAAATCTCCCAATATTGAAAACCTTTCCAAAAAACATCAAGCATGTGTTTCTCGTTGATAATTTTACTTCATACATTGAATAAGGAGTAAGTACATGCAATTTTTAATTATCTATATTATTACTTTATAGTTTATGCTATGCTAGTATGATGTATAAAACCCCTTTTGAATAACTTTTAGAATTTATGTAGAAAAAGTGTCAAGATATTTCAACTTCTTGTAAGGTGTGCCACGAATAAAAAAAATGTTTGGGAACCACTGCTCTAAACACTGAGCTAAGAATTTTTTTTTCTGTAATCCCTCATTCTCCTCACAACAGCAAAGCCATATTAGTCTTTTGTGAATCACCATCTCCAAAGCTAGTCAGAAGATTGTCCTATATCAAGACATATAACCGAAATCCTGTTAGTTGCACCAAGTCAATAGCAAAAGTAACTATATTACTTTGTAAACACCATCTACTTCGGTTGGATCGCAGGCCACCAGCTTATGACATTTTTGTACATATTTCAACAAAATATTTTCACAACAATATGCTTTTTTTTTTTTTGTATGTTTTCCAATGCATCTTTTAGATACTCGTTTTCCAACTCACTTCTTTCTTAAGCAAAAATCTTTAAAAAGGCTTTATAACTTATCATTTAAATCCTACCAGATAATGTTTAAAACTAATTGTGAATGTCAACATTCAGAGCTCCGAAAATATGAAAGTGATATATTGGTAATTAAGACAAACAGTAATTATATACTTACTGAACCACTTTTCCTTCGTTTTTGTGAATTAGGATTGGGAGGTGTGTATTTTCCTGCTCTTGCACCTGAAAAAATTATAATGGGATAATAAGACTAAAAAGAAAAAAAGAACATGATCCATCATATATTTTACAATTGAAGTTTGGACTCTAGGAGAAGTCTTTGTAATTAGCAGAGTTCCAAATTTAATTTGGAACCAACAAAATAATAAGCAATGTCAGTGAAGTGGAACTGAATTGACATATCGTATCAAAATTATTATCATCATCATCATGTCATCATTCAATGTCCGTTTTCCATGCTGGCATGGGTCAGACAGTTTGACAAGATTCAGCAAGCCACAGGGCCACATTGAGCTCCAATGTCAGCTTAATGCAGCCCTGGGGCTTGCTGAATCCTGTCAAACTGTCCAACATATGCCCAGCAAGGAAAATCAATGTTAAATGATGATGATTTTGATTTTATATCTGTATTATTGGGTTTGTTTGTTTGTTTTCACAGAATACTATATAACTGGTAGTTGATATTATATCTATCTATAAAAATACTGAACCACAATCAAGAAATGATCCAGTAGATCTTTATTCTATTACTGATCATTTTCCTCAGCTACAAAAGAGGTGGGTAGAGGATAAATCTAATGCTCAAATAAGACAGTCAGGTCATGTTCAAAACAGATATTATTGACAAAGCAGATAATGTATATTATTAGGCGAGCAAATGTGTTGTTAAGAATACATGTTATAGGCTAATTCTCAAAATTACTCAACATTTAAAATTGGTAGTAATTATATACATCATGTAAAACCTCAAGACACTATTACATCAGTCAATGTAGTGACTCCTTATTCAATTCAAATGCATTATACTATGAAAATGGATTTACCTAAAACAGGAAGAATAAATAACCCATGCCATTTTACCAATTGGCAGTGATTTATAAAAACACTGCAGTCACAGCAGTTTTCATAACACCAAGATTGAATTGACATATCTCTACTTTCCTCAGCTATGTGTCAGCCCATCATCAACATCGATATGTTTCTAATTGCAATTAACACAGTGTTTCTACCAATTCTAAAAAAAAAAACACCTGAGAGAGATGCACAAACAACATTCTGATGTGATGTAGAACCAGTTCAGATGAAGCAATGGACTGTGAAATGGTCAAGAATGTTGATGTCTTTTGATACCTGAGTAACTAGAGTGGATGGTCAGTTATTATAATGCTGCTTGGACTTCCTGAACAACAGTTCTGAAGAACTTCTTACTGTTCTGACCAATTGCAATTTGGACATTTGCACTTTTAGATCATCAGTGTTTACACGTGTTCTGTGCTGCTATGATAATGAAACCTGGTTTGTGGAATGCTGATGATTCAAACCACCTCTCTCAGAAAGGCAAAACCACGATGAGATGAATCTTACACCAGAACATACAGCCAAAGTTAAGAAATTACTTTGGTCTCTTTATAATACAAACAGATTGTCAGATAAAGAGACTATGTTGTCCCAAATTTCTAATTACATGTATTTCTTTTATAAATGATGTGAAATCCTCTTCCTCAGAAGCAGGTTCAATCTACATTGGATGTAAGAATCCAAGAGTAATGAAAACCCCATCTGAGGACTTTAAACATTCATAATCAAATATAACAGTTAAAGACTTACCACGTAAAGGTTCTTCTAATGTTCTTTTACTGTTAAAACCATAGTATGGAGAACCTGGTTTGGCTACTGGAGACAATGAATCTGGAGACATGGGCATACTATTACCCAACAAGCCCTGGATCAAGAGATAAAAATAAAACATTTTAAAATAAGAACTTAATGAAACAGCTCTCATCACATTCTGAGATAAGTTCCAAATTTCAAGAAACAGATAACATACATTACTGGGTGAGTAAGTGTTACTTAGAATAGAGGTTACTGGTTAACTCTGAAAATTGCAAGGGAACCATGTCAGTAACCAGGTCATGGTTGGGGCAACAAAAAATTTTGACACCAAATAACAAATGCAGAAGTGCAGTCAACAGTTTCTGAAGTGCTAATTGTGTTTTCCATATATACATATATATATATACACAGACACACACACACACACACACACACACATATATATAAAGGCAGCGAGATGGCAGAAGCGTTATCACACCGGGCGAAATGCTTAGTGCTATTTTGTCTGCCGTTACGTTCTGAGTTCAAATTCCACCGAGGTTGACTTTGCTTTTCCCCCTTTCGGAGTCAATTAAATAAATACCAGTCACACAGCGGGGTCGATGTAATCGACTTAATCTCTTGTTTGTCCCCTCTATGTTTTGGAGAAATGATTGGAAAGGAAAAGATATATTGGCAGAATGCTAAACTTTCAGTTTAGCATTCAGCCTTAATATTTTTTCCTTTCCTATATATATACACACCACACACACACACATACATATATATATATATACATATATATACACACACACATATACATATATACATACATACACATTTATATAAATACATATATATATATATATTTATATACATACACACACACACATATATATACATATATACACACACCACACACACACACAGAATTTGAGGAAGTAATATCCACATAAGGGATTGTTAAAAACAATCTTGATGCCAACTAGGTTTAACCATATATATTGATAGGTAGATCATCTATATATATATATGTATAAACAATCTATACATACATATACACATGCATATATATATATATTATATATATATATATATATATATATAGGTGCTTATAGATGTCAAAAGGCTCAGATGTTCAATATTACATTTAGTGGCTAAATAATTTCTCCAATAAGTTCTAGAAAGAACATGAACTACTACTTAGTTATAAAAACAATGTTTTCAACATGACTAAATTCAGCAGCAGGTGTGAGCTTTCAATTACTGGTTCTTAACTACATCTTAACATTGGTCAGAAACAAATGATTTAAAGAGTTTCTGGAGGCCATAGGTTAGCACCCATGAGATAGATAAAGTGAATAGTCATAAAATTAAGAATAAAATATGTTTTAAGTGTTATTCCTTTTATTTAGTATACTAGTCAAAATTACTCAAAAGATTTCCCAAAGTATCATGATGGCTATAATTACAAGACTAATTACTACGATATCATCTGAAAAACTATATTTTGTTTTAATAATGTTAGCTTCATGCACACATTCGTTGCAAAGAAAACAAAATGATAAAAGTCAATAACTAAAAGATTGGAAATATTTTGGGTGGGGTTTCTGGATACTTGCTTAAAAATAATTTTGTTTTTGTATTGAGTTCCTAACTGTTTAGCATTTAAGCCAAGCATACCTGTCTTCTCATATGTACCATATAGAGTTATTCTAAAACTAAACAATCACATCATCAAAATCCTGAAGCTACATGATAATAGTTAATTCAAAACAGCGTAAATAAATAAGCTTTACATTTGATGGAGAAGTCTGAATATTAAAGAGTTAAAAAAATATTCTAAAATTCAGCATAATGTAAAAAAAAATAATAACTTTCACTATAAAAGGATCAAGTTTTTAATTAACAGAGTTAAAGTGAAACTATAAAAAAAACTGTATTGAATCTTATGACAGATTAGTCATTGTGGAGTTAAATGGTGTTATATGTCACACCAGGAATTTATCCACTAGCATAAGGTGATTGTTACTATATGCTAAGTCTGACAGTTTATAATATAAATTTCTTGCCTGGCAAGTGATCTGATCTGAGACTGTTAAAACTAAAACAATTACAGCATGAAATATATATTAGCCATTCAAAAACATACAAAAACTGTTAATTTCACCTCAACATTATTTTGGTGTCAAAATGGTTTTTTTTTTTAATGGCTAATGTGTCTTCCATGCTGTTATTATATAAATTTTGGTTCTAAAAGGAAACTTGTTTTATGATATACTCTCCAATAATTGTCAAAGACTGTAGCAGGAAAATAAAAGAAAATTGCATTAAATGAATGTGCAGAAATATATAGTCAAGATAAGTGTGTTTGTTAACTTTATTTACAAGTATTGACTCACTTGAATGAACGATTGAACAAACAAACATCAGAATCCGAGGAAATAACAGAGGTCTGAATGTGCAAATATGAACAGAGTAAGTTTGTACATGTTATGTCAATTCTGATTTTCAGAAGGGCCTTGCTTTGGAAGGAAAATGAAATGCTTTCTGCTAGTGCTGAATAAAGCACTAATGGAAAGGATTTGAGCAAGAAGGTAGGAGAGAGAAGAGAGCACAAGATAACCAGGCTAGAAACAGATGTTAGTAGAAGGTCAGCAGTAAAGTCTGAGTGAGGCCTGTAGATGAGGACAGAAAGTACTGGAAGAGTATTTTTCATCACAGACAAGTGAATTTTGAAAGAGGGACCTTGCAAGTCTACCAGATAGCTGGAACATTGTAGAAAATGAAGGAGAGTTATATTTTAGATTAAAAAAGAACCTTATCTTAATTTTGAAAAATAAAAAGTATAAAAAAAACACATTTATGGGATGACCCAATATTCAATTTTGGTTTCTTGTAAAGTCTTTTCAATTAATAAAATGTGTCGCCTAGATGCTTTTACTTCCAAAAATATGAAACAACTGTTGACCAACCAAGTTTAGATGGTTTGGTTTCCGTCTCATTACATATTTAAAAATCTTGGCATGGCTGTATGGTAAGAAGCTTGCTTACCGACCACATGGTCCAACATCAGTCCCACTGCATGACACCTCAGGTAAATGTCTTCTACTATAGCCTCAAGCCGACCAAAGTTTTGTGAGTGGATTTCGTAGACAGAAACTGAAAGGGGTCCATTGAATGTGTGTGTGTGAGCATGCATGTCTTTGTATCTGTGTTTGTCACCCCCATCACTGTATGACAACTTACATCCCCATAACTTAGCGGTTTGTTAGAGACCAATAGAATAAGTACTAGGCTTTAAAAAATTAAGTCCTAGGGTCGATTTGTTTGACTAAAACCCTTTGAGGTGGTACTCCAGCACAGCCACAGTTAAATGACTGAAACTAGTAAAAGAAGAGTATAGATTAGATAGTGTCTAATCATAAAACAAGTGTCCTACATTATGAAAATATTCATATGAAATTTTAGTGTATAGCCATTGCCATAAAGATATTTTTAAGTTGTATTTGAGGCTTTTACCAAATAAAAAAAATATATAAAAGAAATACATGTATTTCATAATTTTTGTTCATAGTTTTTGTTAATGAGGGCCTATAACCAGATCATTTCATAATAGTTTGCCAATGTTTTCTACTACAGACCCGGATGAGTGGATTTGGTAGATTGAAACTGATATATATATATATATCATCATCGTTTAACGTCCACCTTTCAGGCTAGCAGCATGGGTTTGATGGTTTGATCAGAGCTGGCAAGCTGGGGGAGCTGCATCAGGCTCCAGTCTGATTTGGTATGGTTTCTCTGGCTGGATGCCCTTCCTAACATCAACCACTTCACAGAGTGTGCTGGGTGCTTTTACGTCACGCCGCATGGGCAATATTATGCAGAATTGCCATGAGTACTTTACACCATGAAAAGGACCAGTCTTAACGCTTCTTCTATGGCATACAGGTCTTCTTGAGTAGAGCAAGGCACCAGGCATCTCAGTCAATTTGTCATCTCGCCTGAAGAGTTCAGTGTCCTGGGGTCATTCTTCAGTACTTAGTCCCAGAACAACCTCAGGACACTTCTATATATAAAGAAGAGGTTATAATACAAGCTATGTCCTCATGAAGCACATCTGCATGTTGTAATGATCAAATGTATGTATAAAGATGTTTTATTTGAAATGAGCATACATACTAGTAGAAAATTCTGGAGAATTGTATTTCAAGAGTATGTTTGTATTAAAACTAAGACTTGGAAAATTTGGTATATTTTAATATACCAAATTTTCCAGTCTTTGTTTTAATACAAACATACTCTTCGAATACAATTCTCCAGATCTTTCTCTGTCAATCTGACTCTGTGAATGTATGTGTGCACACACTTATATCTCCTTGTCTTGACATTGTATGACAGTTGTAAAAGGATTGTCACTATCATACAAGAAGTGTCATTCATTTCCAATGTTCTTTGATAACACGTCTAGCCATGGGGAAATATCACTTGGAAACAGGTAAGGGTTGGTGAAAAGAAGGGCATCCAACTGTAGAAAATCTGCCACAGTAAATTCCACCTGACTCATGCAAGTATGCAAAATTGAATGTTTAAATGATGACTATGATTAGCATAAATATTGAAGTTATCTATAATACTTTGGCAGGGTTATATAATCTGGTCTACCTATTGTACTTCAGGCTCCATCTAGTGATACAGTTTTTCTAAGTAAAAGGGGTTGGTTGTAGCACTAGATTATTTGAATTACAAACTGGATAGACATAAGAGTGACTGTGTGGTAAGAAGCTTGCTTCCCAACCACATGGCTCCAGGTTCAGCCCCACTGTGTTGCACTTTGGGCAAATGTCTTCTATAGTGTCAGGCTGACCAAAGCCTTGTGAGTGGATTTGGTAAACAGACACTGAAAGCAACCTGGTGTGTGTGTGTGTATATATATATATATATGTGTATGTATTAATTTATGTGTGTGTATGTGTGTCCCCCCACCATCACTTGACAACCAATGTTGGTGTGTTTACGTTCCTGTAATCATAGCAGTTCGGCAAAAGAGACTGATAGAATAAGTACTAGGCTTACAAAGAATAAGTCCTGGGGTCAATTTGTTCGACTAAAGGTGGTGTCCCAGCATGACTGCAGTCAAAGACTGAAGCAAGTAAAAGAATAAAACAATATATATATTGATGATCTGACTACTTCACTTGCTGTAAGGAGCTTGTCTCCCTTGTCAGTAAACAGATAAAAGCTTGCCCATGGGTAAGAGCTGTTTTGACTCTTATTTCTAGCAATGCTGGAGCTGACTTGCACCCTTAGTCACTTTAGTGACAATTGTACTTGTGCCTTTTGATATATATATATATATATATAAACATATATATAAACATTGTCAGATAAAAAGATAAAATTCATGCAATTATTTCATGAAAAGTTTTTAGAAACCATTTCAGCTAGTTGTTCAGCTCTCATCCAACAGTCCTGTAATCAAAGGTGGTGTTCCGACTATAAAAATCTCAAAGGTTTATTTACTTTTTTTATTTATTCAGCCAGATACATATTTTTTCTTCTTTTGTGACATAAAGATAATTTGGTTGCTATTTTAAGCAGGTCTAGTAAGTGCATAGATTCTTCCTCGTTATCTCATTAGTTCACCAAGTAAATTCTTGTTGCGATTAATAACACTAGCGCTGTCTCCTGATACTTGAACTCTTTAACATTCAGATTCCTCTGGCAAATATATTGCTTACTCATTCACATTGTTTTGAATTAATAAAGTATTATCGCGTAGCTTCAATATTTTGATGTTCTAATTGTTTATTTTTACGACATTGTAGCATAGGTGTAAGGGGCCAAATACGGCCAGTTTAAATGCTAAACGGTGAAGCAAGATTTATTGCTCTTAACTTTTATTTATCATGTTCCACACTTTAATGTATTTGTTTACCTTAGAAACATGGTTCTCTTCAGAAAGATTTCTTTCTTTATTTTTATTTAAAACAAAACCTTCCCAACTCATCTAGCTTTAACTCAGAAGGAAGGACTTGTTGGAAATCAATAATAGACACTAGACACACGATACACTTAATAAGGAAAAAAAAACCAAGAGAAGTTTTGACAATGTTCTGCAACATACAGATCTGAGGAATGACATATTCTAGAGAACATGCAATATTTGTTTCAAATTTTGGCACAAGGCCAGCAATGCTCAAGGATGAAAGGTGAAGTGGACCACAGTAGCATTTGAACTCAGAATGAAGGGACAGACGAAATGGCACAAAGCATTTTACCTGGTGTGCTAACGATTCTGCCAATCTACCACCTTACACAGCATGCAATATTAGTATGAATCAGAATATTGGTGAGAAGTGTGTGCATAATGTGCAGCACACTGATGCTGAGAAGGAAGAGTCATGGAAATGTTACGATAAGAGATTGCGGATGGGACAGAATGCATTCTATGCAGATGCTTTGTATTTTTGTTGTAATAGCAATAAAGACTGAAATACAAGAATTAGGAGAGGACAATCATGTCTGGCAAATTAATCTGTATTTGGCCCACCACCATCATCATCATCGTTTAACACCTGCTTTCATGCGGGCATAGGTTGGACGCTTTGACAGAAGCTGACCAGGCAGAAGACCATGCCAGGCTTCTGTCAGTTTTGGCATGATTTTTATGGCTGTATGCCCTTTCTAACACCAACCACCTCACAGAGTGTACTAAGTGCCTTTTATGTGGCACTAGTTACAGGTGAGGTCAGTTTTGGCAAGGTTTTCACAGCTGGATGCTCTTCCAGATGCTAACAACTTCAGTGTGGACTGGATGCTTTTTATGTGGCACCAGCACTAGCAGGGTTGCTGAGTAAAGTGCAAGACAAGGAAATTCTGAGAGGGGAGGGGGCATTAAGAAATATCTCATGATTTTCAATTTATCCCATATTATGTGTTTCCAATATTTAATATACCCAGGAATTATTTTTTGTGGCACTTTTCTTCTGAGATGCCTATTTTACTATATTGAGATATACCAAAGAAATCACTGGTTCACCAATCTGGCCATATCCACCAGCAGGTGTTCTGGATGGGTTATCTCACCAGTAGGGGAAGACCTACAAATGTCATTCATAAGCATTGCCCACTTTGTCTTTGGACTAAATTATTAAAAGATAGATAACCAGGGACACAAACCTCATTGTCTCAGTAATTCTCCTAGTTACTAACCAGGACTGAAAATAAACCCAAATTCAATGCGAATCAGTAGGAAATGGATCAAAGAAGTGAGACTGGTCAATAGAAGAGAAATGCTAAGTAAACTGAAGAACTGCAACAGTCACAAGATAAGATTTTACAACTACTAAGTGTTGTGTCACCTAGTTATATTTATATATATATATATATATATATATATATAGCTCTTCAAAGATTTTTCACAACCTGCAAAACTGGACTTGTGATTCTCAGTTAATGGATATATTATAGTGAAATGGAGAAGAAAAAACGCTTCTTACCTGAGATGGTACTGAGTTATCCCTTGATGAGTATCCTGAGCGATTATAGGGAATATCGTTATTTTTGCCTGACAAAAACAAAATTTGAATGTTAACACAGGATTGAAAAATAAGAAAATAAAAATAAAATAAAATAAGAGAGCATGCTTTATGTATATATAAAGTCATTACTGTGACATCACAGGCTATTTGAGTAAAATACAGTGGTGTTGTGCTTCAGGTTCAGTCCCACTGCAGGAAACCATGGGCATATGTCTTCTACTATTGCATGAGCAGGCAAATGCCTTGTCAGCGAACTAAGTAGACCGAAACTGCATGGAAGCCTATTGTACACACATACACGTACACACACACACACGTTCATGCACGTCTTTGTCTTAGTTCCCTACCACCACCACTTGTTTAAGTCTCTGTAACATAGCAGTTTGGCAAAAGAGACCAACAGATTAACTACCAGACTTTAAAAATACCAGTGTCAATTTGTTTGACTAAATGCTTCAAGGCAGCCAGCATGGCCACAGTCCAATAACTAACGACAAGCAGAAAATAAAAGCTATACCCATGTCACGATCATTGCCATAAATGCAGTAAGCCATTGATTTACCCATTGAAAACGAGTAAGCAACAATGGTTTTGCTTATCAATTGCAAATATAAAAGGAGATACATAAAAATAACAAACACTGTCTCTACAATTAATACAAAAATTTACTATCATTGTATTGTAAGCTTAAGAAAGGCAATTAACTATGTTTTGCTAGTTTGCTGAACAAAGAGACCAATAGAATAAGTACTAGGCTTAAGAAATAAGTCCTGCGGGGTCAATTTGTTCAACTAAAAACCCCTCAGGCACTCCAGCATGGCCACAGTCAAGAAACAAGCAAAAGAAAAAATATGTATAAATATGTGTATATGTATATATATATATACACACACACACACACATATATGAATGTATATATAACACACACAAAAGCAAGCTTCACCCCACTACCTCAGCTGACTAATCAGTAGTATGAAAGATAAATCCAGTTACAAAATAAATAAGTAAATGAATAAAAGGAAAAAGACCTTCCCACTCATGCAAGCATTAATAATATAAGAAAAAAGTATGTTCAAGCATATGATAAGAACACACACACACACACACAAATATATATATATATATATAGAATAAGCCTAATTTGTGACATAGACCAGTTCAGTCTCCTATGCTAGTGCAGTCTCCAACCAATTAACTAGTAACACTTTGTTTTACACAACAACATTTGCCAAAGGTTAGGTAGCTTTTGTTTGGCGTGAGATAAGTACCTTTGTTTCTTTTCACTAATTCCTGTTATAAATATATATATATCTTTTTATATCTGCCTACTTCTTTTCATTTCTTCCTAATAATAATTATGATATATATACAAGCAGAAATACTGCCTGCAAGCAGTTTTCCACTGCTCATTATGATAAGGATGGATATGCATGTGTTTGTGTGTGCATGTGCATGCATATGTATGGAGAGAGAGACAAAGAGAAAGAGATACATACATAAATATATATACATATATATGTATACTTATGTGCGTGCACAGGCACACACACACAGACACACACACACAGACACACACAAAATCTGCAGCCAAGGCTAGACTTCACAGTCTGTTCAGAAGTTGCTCTTTCTTGTCCTACAAAGACACTCTCCATAGTCTGCAAGACTGATGGATGCGACACATACACCATTCAAATCTGCTTTCAATTCTGGCAACAACTGTGTGGTTTTATGGGCAGTCCAACAATTTAGAGGACCACACAGTGCATCAATGTCATTTTGGATTTGTAGGTACGTGGTACTTCATTATGCAAACATAATGCATAATGAAGTACCACGTACCTACAAATCTTTGATGCTTACATACCAGCCCCAGGAATATGTCAAATATGTAAATTGGTATATCTAATAACTTAACACCACTGTATGCAGTGGCTATAGAAGCAGTGTGTTTGGAGGCAAGAGTGAGTTAGATGAGTGCTCAAGAAGGGGCAACAACCACCAAAATATGGCATATACACTCATTACCCACTTTTCTCTTCAATCACATTGTCTGTTTACATCTGACGTCTCGATATGCAATGTTGTAGCAAAAATCAGTGCTGGCTACAAGTTCTATAGAATTATCATTTTGATACTGTTAGCCAAAATAGCACAGATGAGACAGTGTTAGATCTAAAGGTTCCTTTTTTTAAAACCCAAATTTTGAAATCATCATCATCATCAATAAGATTTTGTTCCTGACATTATAACTAATTGTTTACTACCAAATTTATAGCTTAACTTACTTAAAGAAGTGGCAGAAGTTTTTTGGTTACATATATACATACTGAGACATACACTTAATGATAATAATAATAATAATAACAATAATAATAATATGGCTTGTTAAGAAGTTTGATTCTGAAAACATGGTTTGGGGGTCAAACCCACCTAATGACATCTTGCCCAAGTATCTTCTAAAGCATAGGGCCAACCAAAGCTTTGTGAAAGGATTTAGCATGCAGAAAACAGAAAGAAGCTTTTCATGTGTGTGAGACCTTGTCTTGACATCATGTGATAGTTGTAAAACATGCGTCACTGTCACACAAGTTATGTCATTCATTTCCAATCTGCCATTTAAACATGACCAGACACAGAGAAATATTACCTTGCTTGCAAATAGGTGAGCGTTGGCAACAAATAGGATATCCAGCCATACAAAAATCGTTCTGAACAAATTCTGTCTGACCCATGCAAACATTGAAAAATGGACATTAAAATGATACACACACACACAGGATGTGCTCACATCTTTTTCTTTTTTCCCGGTTACTAACTCCAATCACAATTTTATCTAAAACAACCCAGATCTAGAGAACCAGTTTCTTTTAATTTGACCTAGTCTCATCAACAGTTTCTTTATCAGCTTCCTTAGATAATGTTATCTACCTAATTATCTCTGTATTATCCTTGATCTACAGCGTCTCAATTAAAAAATGTTCCTATCATCACAGTTGCTTCACCTTAGCAGGGTTCAGACAAAACATTTCTGCTCAGTACCATGTTCTAATGATCTACCTCTGCTGCTGCTGTGTCAAATGCAAAAACAGTTTGCTAAAAATATTGTGCACTGATTTGATATGCAACATACTTAAAACTTTTAGTATGAATACTCTTTTACAGGAAGACCAAACACTAGTGTTGTTAAAGCTAATTAACTAACCTATGTGTAAAAATATCCATTATCTTAAGAAAATATCTTGTTTACGAGGTTTTCAAGTGTTATTTTTACAAAACAAATTTTTATTCCACCAGAGTCAAGTGATTGACACACTACGGCCCCCATTATGAATTATGTAAACATAAAGACTAACTAACATATGCTCTGTATTCTGCTCATTATAGTTGGAACAACTGACATGTATCTACTGAGGATTACATAGTAAAGTTCAATAAAAGTGCCTCAGAAGTATATGTTTAGTTCTCAAGAGGAAGCCCAGCTTTTGGCATGCAATATTAGCAATGTTATTTATAGGTCTTTATCTGACATGGAAGATCATTAAAAGTTAAGAGGCCCAGTGCTTGCAGAAATTTCACAGGTGTTATTCTATACATTTACTTAACTATTTCTTACCATTCTATATCACAAATTGTTTCTCAGATAGTATCATCCTTTATCTTTTACTTGTTTCAACTGTTGGGCTATGGTCATCCTGGGGTACTGCTTTGAAGGGTGTTTAGTCAAAGTAAGTGACTGCAGTATTTATTCTGCCAGGCTCTCATGCAGAATTGTTAAGTTGAAGTTAGATGGACAAAAACAACCCAAAACTGGTCAAACGATGAGAACAATCACATGCATACTCTCTCTCCCTCTCTCTCACACACATGCACACACACTCAATGGGCTTCCACAGTTTCTGTCTATCAAATTCACCCACAAGGCACTGGTCAACCCAAGGCTATAGTAGAAAGACATTAGCTCAAGCTGTTGCACAGTGAAACTAAACCCGAACCTATATGGCTTTTATTCACACATCCATTGAATCCAGCTTTTGTCACATTCAAAAGCATGTCATTTTATTTCAGAATATACTTTCAGCTCAACAATGACCTTTAAGCTGAGCATGCTAGCCAATATATGTGACAGTCAAAACTGTCTGACATTTTAGGTTACATAATGTAAATGAAATCAAAATTGATAGGGTTTCTTTAAGTTAAAGAATTAAAATTATTCACATTCATGCCAGCACAAAGATTTTTTACTTTGGAAACCTTGTTAGTAATAGGAAGGATTCAGTAATAATATTGTGATGAGGGTAAATATAGATATGGAGACAGGAAAATTTGTATTTCCCCACCCAAAAAAACAAAGTCACTCTCCTATTCATAAAGTTGTAAATATCATTCTTGATAAAGTTGGGTGAAAGAAACATCAGAGGTGCTTTGCCTCCTGCAGAAACTGCAGAAGCTAATCAGAGGTATAGTGCAAGCTCTTCTTCTGAATCCACTGCAATGGTGGAAATCCTTCTGTATCATCAGCAGGTATCTCAATATCACAAGTATTTCACCTCTTAGCCCAGTAGTTCTCAAAGTGGGCGGTATTGCCCCACCCCTGGGGGGGGGGAGTAGAAAGTTCCAAGGCAGCATTGAAGAAAAGTGGGTCAATAATGGAGTAGCAATTCATGTAAAAACAACAAAATAATGGGTTCATAAGGTTAAGTTTTATTTGGGAAATACAGTTGCTTTGAATTTGCTTCAGAGAGAGGTCTATGTTTGTGATGGTTAGTTGGGGTCGGGGCACTAGGAATGTGGCCTGGGTGTCAAGGGGGCAGCAGCCTGAAAAAGTTTAGGAAGCACTATCTTAGCCTGTAGGCTTTACCTGAGTGGGGCACTCATGTGCTTTGTAAAAACATAAAAACATAGCTGCTGTATATTTCTAATTTCAGAAGATCATCATAGTGTTAACAAATACTTTTATGGTGGCATGGGTTGGATGGAGCTGCAATGCACCATCTTTCATGTGTCTCAACTTTGTGTTAATCATATGTGAGGCCCAATCTCAGTTTGGTCTAAATTATCTAATTACTTTTTCGCAAGTCTGCATTGCTACAGCAGGTCTTTCTTTCAGTAAGCATGCACCATCATTACATGTCAGTTAAAGTGTAAGCGGCTGTATTGCACAAATCAGTTGACATTTTGATACTCATCTCCTTTCACAACTTAGTAGGAGAGTGGTGGCGTCAATAATGCATATCTAGCAGACAATACAATTGCAATAGATCTACATACATTACATTTTCACATCAAACATCCAACCAACGGAAGTAGGGCACAATGTTTTCCTGTTTATTTACCTCCGTAACAATACTTTCAACATGCTACTTAATTCAACTTAGCCATAGCTTTAACCCTTAAGCATTCAGATTAATCTGTCAAATATAATCCAGATTTATTTGCTTTGTTTTGCATTATCTTGTAGTTTCTAGATTTTGAGCATGTAATTGTCTATTTTTAAAATGGAATTGTAGGATAGGCATGAGAAGCCAAATCTAACAATTTTAACTTAAAACAAGTAGAATATTTGAACTAGATATGGCCAGTTTAAATGCTGAACCTTCAACAATGACCCCTACCCCAAACCTGTAACACAAGAAAATAGGCTTTTGAGTAAGTAAATTCATGTGTTCTGTTAAAGATTTCAGGCCTTAGTGTAAGATTAGAGAAGATGGAATGCAAGTTTCTTTGATTTTTGGTTGGCATTTTTTCTACATTGGTTGAGTTAAAATTGAGCTTTAATGCCTGGAGGACTTGAGATGGTGGGGATTAAACAAATACACTTTCCAAAGTATGGTATGAAATCAATTTGGAATAATAGGTTTCTAAAAATAAAAGAAATTCAATATTTTGAAAATTTCAGAAATTGCCTAAAAAGTCTGACTAAAATTTTCAGGAATTACATCTCACATAGATATGAACAAATGGTGCAAATTTCATGAGAGACCTTTGTTGAATTTCACTGGGATGACCCAAGGGTTAAATAGCACTAGCAATAGAAACTCTTATCTACTTTTTACTAAAATTCAAGTACCTATACTACCACAAATCCAAACCAGGTTTCCCACGAGTCTATTGTCTTCATTAAGCACAATATTGAGTTTCCACCATGAACAACAACCCACGGACAAAAAACTAAATTAGGTATTGCATTTTTTAACAGCTATGCATATAGTCCAATTTATATGAATAATAAGATGACTTAGTAATATTCTGAACTGTCCCTATACCAAACAAATTCAATAATCATTTCCATTAATTCACTATAATTCATTTGTTATTAAACATTTTGTACTGGATTCATAGTAAGTTCTCCAATATGACCAAAACTGTAAACGGAACATGTGTCAGTCACAGTGTATATAACAAAATGGGTAATTTGCCAGCATAAGAAAAATCACATCATAAATTTTGTTACCAAGTAATATTAGTACATATTTTATACATAACCAATCCTTCACTTAACTGCCAACAATGGTTTTCCCAAATAAAAAGCAGATACTTACTAAGGAGAGACATATCACTATTCATAAATGAGTGCATGTTTTCGTTTGCCTGTCCATTGTATGTTTGGTTATCATAAAGCTAAAATGAAAAGAGTGAATTGTATCAGTAACATCATAAAATAAATAATAACAAATAAAATAAAAATTACTAACAAAAAAAATTATTTTTAAAAAAACATGAAAACATATCTATGATATAAAAAACTGTTACTCTCCAAAACGATCTATTAGCGAATGTAAGTATGTAGGTGCACAGTATGATGAAACAATTAAGAAGCTTGCTTTTACAACATAAGCTCCTGTGTTCGAGCCCATTGTGTGGCATCTTGGACAAATGTTATTTCCTCCAGCTTTGGACTGACCCCCACACCTTGTGAATGCAACTGGGGAAGGTGGGAACTATATAGAAGCTGGTCAGGTGGATTGTGCCAGGAATTCAAAACAAGCAGCTAAGTAACTCACACACTGTGTCATAACAAATCAGCCTGAAAATTATATCAAAGGTACATGTGCCAGCAGAGTGAAAGCTCAGCCACTTTGCAGTTAATTCAGCAAGTTGTCTAGATGATCAAACAACTGGATTCACATCATCAAACAATGAAGATACATGGTGCGTGTGTGTGTGTGTGTGTGTGTGTGCACACGCACCTCATCATCATCATTTAATGTCTGTTTTCCATGCTGGCATGGGTTGACATTGGAGCTCCAATGTCAGCTTTGGCATGGTTTCCACAGCTGATTGCCTTTCCAAAAGCCGACCACTTTGTAGTGTGTAATGGAAGCTACTTTCACGCCACCAGCACTAGTGAGGTTCCTGAATAACTTGCAAGTCAGGAAAAGAACAATAAAAGGGAAAAAAAGCTCCCCTGATTAAGTGGAGGAAGTTAAGGAGAAGGGAGAATATTTGAAAGTGGTGGGAGAAGTAGTTTTATACCAGGTGTTGTGGGAAGAGTGTTTAATAATATATATATATATATATATTATATATATATATATATATATATATATATATATATAGAGAGAGAGAGAGAGAGAGAGAGAGACACACACACACACACATAGGATGTGTGTGCGTGTGAACAAATGTTACAATATTGAATATGTGATTATTTGCATATATAATTTTTTTTTTATATACAAAATTTAACATGCACTTCATTCTTTTTATCTTGCACAGTACTTCAATAAAGAATGCAATATAAGAGTAAATATAACAAGAAATTATCCAAAAAAACATGTTTGAGATCCCCCTAGTGACAGAAAATGTCAATATTGCCTCCAAATACCCGGCTTAGGGTGATGACAGGTGAACTAAAGCAGTCTTTCTGGCTGACTCACTCACTTGTCTGACTTGTTGAGATGAGAGACATAGTCTATAAAACTAAAAACTTGAGAAAAAAAAAAATAGAAATGAATATCTGAAACAGCTCACCCTTTTCATTAACAGCAGCATTTAAATTAAGCACTAATCAATCTGGGTCATTACAGACATTGCACCTTATATACAAAGTAAAACCTACAACCTACACTTTGGAATAGTTTTGTTACTGCTGCGGTTAAATGGTAATTCCCCCAAATTTACAGTTTAAACCAAGATATTAAAATTCATCCTATACCATCATCATCATTATTAAAACAATGATAATGCTTGCATAGGAGTTAATTGGGGCAAATTTTCTACAGCCAGATGTCTCCTCTTTGCAACCATCCCCTTCTTATTTCCAAGTAAGGTAATATTTCCCCATAGCCAGACATGCTTTCACAAAATAGCGGAAATGAATGACATTCATTTACAGTAAGTCATGCAACATCAAGACAAGGTGACACAAACATGTGTGCACACACACACATGATGGGCTTCTTTCAGTTTCTGTCAACCAAATCCACTCACAAGGCTTTAGTTGGCCAGAGGTTACAGCAGAAGACACTTGGCCAATGCATTGTATAGCGTGACTGAACCAGAAACTATGTTGTTGGGAGGCTAACATCTTGACCACATAGCCACGCTTGCACTATAAATGACAGAAATCTGATAAATTATCACAGAAGGAAATGCCAATGTGAACAATAGGCCAATAAGTAAATAGCTGAATGATAAAGAACCAGATTACAAGAGCTACATGTTATCTGGTTCATTATCATTTTGATGGTCTACTTTAAAGTAGCTTACTATCCTCTCTAATGTACCACTTGATTTTTTTTTAAACAAGATTTTTGCTTCTTTACAGATACAAGCAATTAATCAAATCCAATACAAGCATGAAACTTTTTTTCATACTCATTATATAGACACACACACACACACGTGTGTGTGTGTGTGTGTGTGTGTGTGTGTGTATTGTAAATGCTGATGGCGAATTGGTAGTCAGTAGAATGGTATTTATTCCAGCTTTTTGTGCTCTGAATTCAAATCTTGCCTAAATCAAGATCAACTTTGCTTTTCATTCTATCAAGGCTGACAAAGAAGCTAAAATGTGCAAAGATCTTGACTGGAAGGTGATTGGCAGAGCTGTTAAAACATCAGAGAGAATACCTTGTGATATCTGTTTCATCTCTTTGAATTCTGATAGTAATGTCTGTGATAACACTGGTATCAAGGTGTATTGGCCCTATCCTTTGAACAACAATGGTAGTCAGTAGATGAGAAACTTGCATGCAACAGTCAGTCTTCACAACAACAAGAAAAAAAAGCTCAGCCCTACACAACATAAAGGTAGAGTCAACCCTGACTGATGGAGGCCCTCATATTCTTCTATTATTTTCCTTGTTTCAGTCAGTTGACTGTAACAATGCTGGGGTACCGTGAAAGATATAGTCAAACAAACCAACTCCAGTACTTTACTTTAAATCTGGAGCTTATTCATTTAATCTCTTTCACTGAACTGCTAAGTTACAGGGACCTAAACAAACTAACACTGGTTGCCAAATGGTGGGGAAACAAAATGCAAACATGACTATCATTAATCCCAAGCTATCATATCAAACCATCAAAATATCTATTGTAGCAATTTTTTGTCTGTTTTCTTCTTAGCTCATTTGCTTGTCTCTCAGAGATACTAAAGTTAGTGACTCCAAAACTATCAATGGTTGCTAAGCAAAATTAAAATTCACTTTTCCAAATGCAGTTGGGGAGGTGGCAATAAGGATATTAACCCTTTAGCATTCAGATTACTCTGTCAAATGTAATGCTTATTTATTCACATTCTTTCAACTTAATCATGCCTTATTTTGTAGCTCTGAGATTTTGATGATGTGGCTGTTATTCTTAGAATGACACAGTAGAGTAGGTACGAAAAACTATATCTGGTTGGTTTGAACATAAAACAAGTAAAATGTAAAGGGCCAGATATGTTTGGCTAAAATGCTAAAGGGTTAAGTTAAACAGCCCATGCTTGTTTATAGGTTAGATATAAATATTTATATATAAAAACAAATCAGAAAACAAAATGCAATAGAAATAGATTCACCCACACTAGTTCATAAGAGCTTAATTTCTTTCTAAAACTATCCACACATGGAGAGAATTTTATTAAAATGTACCTCCAGAGGTTTCAGTCTTTTCTCACAGAGGCAATGACAAAAGACCGAAACCTCTGGAGGTATGCTGTGACTGACAAGACCTGGCAAATAAAGTGAGTACACAGCTGTAACCTACACAAGCCCACTCAAAAGTACCTTGGATTGTAGGTTGACATGCCGTGCTTGAGGAGACCTATTGAGTCAAGTGCATCAACATCAGCAATATCAAAATCAAATCAAATGGAAATTGTAGTTGTGAGCCCCGTGCTGGTAGCACATAAAAAGCACTATCCGAACGGACTGGCTTCCGTGCTGGTGGTATGTAAAAAACACCATCCGTTTGTGGTCGATGCTAGCTCCTGTGGCCCCTTGTGCCAGTGGTACGTAAAAAGCACCCACTATACACACAGAGTGCTCAGCATTAGGAAGGGCATCCGGCTGTAGAAACACTGCCAGATCAGATTGGGGCCTGGTGCAGCCTCCTGGCTTCCCAGACACCAGTTGAACCATCCATCCCATGCCGGCATGGAAAACGGACGTAAAACGATGATGATGATAATGTCTTTCAACTATCTGATGAAGAGAGAAAGAGATGCTACATTGAACCTACTCGTTTGTGTCTATTATGTATTTAACTGTGTAATAATATTGTCTACATTTAGATGTACCACAGTAGATCAGCTTCTTGAGGAGACACACACACACTATAAAGTACAGATGCTATCACAGTATCTGATTAGCAGTGGGAATAAATTAACATCAAATTCTCTCCTCTTAATCTTTTTGTTACAATATTTCGTTTTTACTCTTTTACTTGTTTCAGTCATATGACTTCGACCATGCTGGAGCACCGCCTTTAGTTGAGCAAATCGACCCCAGGTCTTATTCTTTGTAAGCCTAGTACTTATTCTATCGGTCTCTTTTGCTGAACCGCTAAGTTACGGGGTTGTAAACACACCAGCATTGGTTATCAAGCGATGTTGGGGGAACAAACACAGACACACTAACGTATATATACATATATATGACGGGCCTATTTCAGTTTCCGTCTACCAAATCCACTCACAAGGCTTTGGTCAGCCTGGGGCTATAGTAGAAGACACTTGCTCAAGGTGCCACGCAGTGAGACTGAACCTGGAACCATGTGGTTGGCAAGCAAGCTACTTACCACACAGCCACTCCTGCTGAATTGCATGGTCTTTGTTTCATTTCATTTTGAAAATAATCATTACCCTCATCATTTAATGTCCACTTTCCATGCTGGCATGGGTTGGACAGTTTGACATGGAGCTGGCTAGCAGGTAGCTGTCCAGACTCCAACTGTCTATATGGCATAGTTTCTTCAGCTTCCACTTCCTAATGCCAACCACTTAACAACCTAATACCCTTCCTAATGCCAACCACTTAACAGAGTGTCATGGGTGCTTCTTATGGGCCACTAGTATGGGTGTATTTATGCAGCACCAGCACAGGTGTATCAATGCAGCACTGGCAGGGGTGCTTATTAAGTGGCACCAGCACCTGAAAAGACAAGCCCGTATGTGTAGAAGACAGCGATTTTTGAAAATAATGAAGAATTTAGTAAAATATCCGTCACTGTTAAGCTGGTGTTTAGAACATAGATTAACATGAAATTTTGATGGCAGGTTTTAATTTAGATCACTTTAAAACAGGAAGTTGGTGTCATAAAACCAGGGCGATCTCAGGCAGTTTGGTTTCAAAAGGGTTAAAAGTGAATATTGAAGTAATGCTTTAAATCATAATAAAATTAAATTATTTGATTAGCATAACAATAACATTAAAACAATAGTTAACACAGGACTCTGTAACTACAATGTGCTGGAACAGAAAGGGTAAGTCATTTTTAAGACCTGAAAATATTCTTCACATCATTAATAATCTGTTAGCAAATGGAAGAGAGTAAGTCAGCCTCAGACAAGAGACAGATCTCTTTGTAGATGAAGTGGTTTTAGCAGATTAGAAAAATATAGATCATTACAGCAGAAGTGGTTTACTTACCCTTGAATCATAACTAGAGCCTTGTCCATTGTTACTCCAATTTGCATCATCTAGGCCTACAAAATAAAATCAATTCATTGACTTATCATAGCATTACACCATAATATTTTCTAAAAATTTATCAACAATGTTTATAAGTTAAATGACAAACAAATTAACTAATATCCACATCGAGTATATCTGATTAACATTCAGATATGACCAATCGCTGTGATAGCAAGTGCAAATGATGCTGTGTAAAAAAATTGTATTAGATTTTCTTACTTTATCACATTCTTAAATCTTTCAATATCCTTAGATTTGTCTTATAACAATATTCTTTAATCAGCCAAAATCTAAAATATACAACTAGTTTTCTTGCTTCAAGCTTAAATGCTAGGTTTATTTACCTTCACTTGAGAACAGGTAATTTCAACAAACTAAGAATTTATTTTGTACAGTGTTGAATATGTTTCTTTGCCTTTGTTCAAATTCATGCTACTTCTCACAAGTATTATATATATATATATATATATATAGTAAGAGGAGGGATATGATATCCAGGCAGATAACAAGTTTTTCAGAGTAAAATGCCATGGCTTGTTTCTTCTGATGTTCCAGTTTATTTTTTGGCTACTTAGAATGTAAAGAACAATATCAAAATGGGAAAATGAAGAATTTGAACACTGAGTGTTCAAATACTTCATTCTCCACATTTTAATGTGTGTGTGTGTGTTCAACCCAACCCAGCATGGACAACAGATGTTTGATGATGATGATATACATACATACATACATACATATATACACACACACACTCACTCAAGGGGGTACTGAAAAGATCCTGGTTTTGGGTAAAAGAAAATACAGGAGGATTAGTTAATTATGATTTTATTCAACATATTCCCCTTTCTGATTCTCACACTTATTGCAGTGGCCCTTCAGTTTTTCTAAGCCATGTAAAAGAACTTGGAAGGACTCCAACCAGGCCTTTCATAATGCCCTTAAAGCCAGGAACTTTTCAGTACCCCCTCTTTCATATATATATATATATCCCCTGACACCCAACACTCTTCTCTGCCAACCTTTTGTCTCATGTGCGTCATACTGACCACATATGTCCAATATTTCTTCCTACTCAGATTGCATGCCTAAACAAAAGATTTTCACAGTTTTAATCTACACAGTTGTTTTCATGTTTGTCCCTGCTTTTAGTCAAATGACATCTTCTTTGCTTATACTCTTGTCTTTTTTTTGTACCAATCTTTTGTCTCTGCTTTGTGGCCTTTTCAGTTGTAAGACTTTCCTAACATCCCCTAACATGTTTTTAGCTGCAAGATTTGTATTTGTTTTGTTTTGTGTAAGCATGAGCACTTTCCAGATGAATGATACCAACTTTTTTCCAAGTGCCAAAATAGTAATAATTCTGAAACAGAAATTAAGCGATGAAATTCGAATAACCTTTATTTTGTTTATCTTTTTCATCAGTTGTTGTACACATCCATTACTACTATTTACAATACATAATAATATCAACATAGTCACACATATGTATGTGCATATAAAAATACATACACACGTGTGTATATGTCTGTACAAATGTACATATATCATATATTTGTATATTACACACACACACACACAAATATGTAGGTATATACAAACGTATATATATGCATGTGTGTATATGTATATATGCATCTTCTTGGCTGCCATGTGTAATAAAGTACTGAAGTATTACTTGGTAGTAAAGGCTTCTTTTATCAATTTATATATAGGCAACTTCATCAATGATGTTTCACTCTAAGGTAGGATTGGAGACTGAATATGCTGGCCAAACATGACCAAAGGTATTTGAGAAGCAGAGCTGGTCATTCTGGTGAAGCAGATTTTGCTCTAGCCTTTTCCCTCTCCAGTGAGCTGTTTCATCCAATTCCAACCTGCAACATTTACTCTATTTTTTTTAATAGCTCTCCATCATTATATGCCTTTAAACATTACCTTCTTCCATATAGTTGCAATCAAGCCATCCACTTCATTGAAATATCATTTGATTGCTATCTTTATAATGTAGTTTTGAGTATCCTCTTCAACAACTTTCATGTTTCACCTCACAAGAAAAACTTGGGCAGCCTACTCTCCATACACATCACATGTCACACCCAGTACAACTGTAATTCCAGTAGGATAAACAATACCAAGCACATTTGTACACTACAGAGCTACCAGGTTGCAGATGTCATCCCACCAAGAAATATTCATTATGGATTGTAGCTGGCAGGTCATAAACTATTTCGATAAACTGATGACACAGAATGTAGTTCTCTGCAGAACACGACAAGCACAATATTATTGCTCAGAAAAGTTTGCAGTTTTATGCTGCATTCTTTCCAAAACCAATCACTGAGCTTCCTGAAAGCAACAACAAAGGACTGAATGGAGTGGTCCAGAATGTATCAACAGAAATCATACTACCCAAATATGTGAATTTTTCACCACACTTATTGGATTTTATGAAGGCTTTTGACAGTTGAGAAGAGAGAGAGCTTATGGGCTTTGTTCAAAAGATATGGGTGACCAGAAAAATTTGTGGAAATAGTCAAGTAATTTGATGATGGTACATCTACTACATTTCACTTGAGGAAGACAGTTTGATCCCCTTTCCAGTTACCTATGAGGCAAAACTGGGCTGTGTACTCAATCTGTATAATTTCTGGGTGCATTGCTTCAAAGGATGGCAAGTGAACATACAAGCAAAGTGTAAATTCTACAAAACAGTGGAACATATCGAGACTAAGGTTCACTAGGATGTGATGTGATATATGTATTCCATATACTTCTTTTTGATGATGACACAGCCTTCATGGATCATTTCCTAGTAAATATCCAGACATGTTTATCCATGGAAGACTGGAAATGAACAACAGCTCATGTATGGACAGTACTTTTAAAAGTGCTCACCACCTGTCCCTACAAGAACATTACCACTATTACCAGGCCTAAGTCACAGTACCATGTCATCCCAAACTTCCACAGCATGACTTCTAACCTCATACACAAACTCTGTCATTAGCAAACTTTGCAGGATATTCTACACTAGAGAAACAGGCTGTTGCCTAGCCAATCACTTTCAGGAACACATTCAAAACACAATACTATATATGCCAGGCTGACTTGTCATCACCCACTTAACACAACAGGCCATTCCATTACCCTTTTATCAGTGAGTGGCATCTCCACCAACTCAAGGAAGTGAAAAGAACATTTCATATTCAAACTTGAAACCTATGGCTTTAAACTGTTTTACCTTCTACTTTTCCACATCTTAGTTCAGTAATCTCATTCTTATTCTTCAGCTTCACTTTCACCTCAATTTTTCTTTCCACCTTACCTACATACACTTTTCCTCTTTTCTTCGCCATCTCTCACCCAGTTTCTCTCCAGCTACTTCCTGTCTAAAATACGCAAGCTCACTTATCTGTTCCCTATCAACTGGAGCCAACTACTCAAACACAGAGGATGTAAAACTCTGCTGTCGTTCTTTTATTTAACTACTCTCTACTTTATTCTGGAAGAGGACTCTGTCCAAAATGTTGGATATGGCACTCATCACAGCAATTTCACTCCACTTTTTTCCAAACTAATATATGTCTTGTTGATACAGATCATCAGTGTCCTTCGAATTTGCTATATCTAGTGACTGTGTGTGTGTATGTATATATGTATCTATACACACATATGTACGTACATATGTATGTATGTATGTATACATACATACATACATACATATACATGTATCATCATCATTTGATGTACACTTTTCTATGCTTGCGTGGATCAGATTTAATTTGTTGATTCAGATTTTCTACAGTTGAATGCCCTTCCTGTTGTCAACCCTCACCTGTTTTCAAGTAATATTTTCCCATAGCTAGATATATTTTCTGTGGGTGACTGGAAACAATCAACTCATTTACAACATCACATATCTAGAAAAGGGTACACATAAATACATGTGTGCGAATATACACATACACACACACACACACACACACACACATATATATATATATATATATATATATATACAGTAATGCCTCAATATATGAGTTAACATGTTCCCAGAGGCTGCTCATAAAGCAAAAACTTGTAAACAGAAAATAAAACTCGTAAAAGGTCACAAACCCAAGGTCTCATAAAGCGAGAAGTATGACTCTGTGTGTGTGTGGGGGGGGGGGGGGGTAAAGACAGGTAGGTAGATAGATAGATAGATAGATAGATAGATACACACACAACAAGCTTCTTTCATTTTCCATCCACTAAATCCATTCTTAAAGGTTAGGTTGGCTTGGGGCCACAGAAGATATTTGTCCAAGGTGAACACAGTAGAACTGAACCAAAGATCACATGGTTGAGAAGCAACTTTTTTCAACCACACAGCCATGTATATATATATATATATATATGTATGTACAGGTAAGTATACAAGATACTCTTCCTACTGTTAACCCTTTCCTGTTTTTCAAGTAACAAGATTTTAATCCTACTTGTCAAAAGCACAGAGTTACGGTCAATTTGTTGACATGGAATTGTCAACATAATGTCACCACTTTTACTTGAGCGAATATGAGTGAAGACGTTGCAGAATGCAAATATTCACACAAGCACTCATATGCGCATGCATGTACATACAGACACCCACCCATGCACACACACACACAAAAGCAAATATACCTATATACATATATGCACACACACATGCATTATGAATGTATGTAACACCTTCATAAACAATACCACCGTTATTACACTTTCTGTTCATTATCATATGATTGACTGATTTTCTACATCATTTTTGTTTATCAACAATATTTCTTTTTATACATTCATATATTAACTATTAACTAACACTAACACCCATCAAGTTTCTCCTCCCTTTGGACTAGCTGACACTCGTCAACCTCCCTGACTTCACGTTGTATAACCCATACATTTTCTGAATATATATTTCCCAACTAACATGGGTTAGATATACACTCACACAAAATAACAAACAGATAGCAAAATATAATTGACATAATATATATACATAAATGCATGTGTGTGTATATAATATATACATATATATATATATATATATATTATATATATATATATATATATATATATATATATATGTGTGTGTGTCTGTGTGTGTGTGTGTGTGTGTGTGTGTGTGTGTGTAAAACACATAAACATTATATACAATTATGTATCATAGATAAACTGGCAGCAACACCTGGTATTTCCTTGTGGCGGGGGTGTTAATGTTTATCTACACATATATACACAAATATATATTATGGGCTCTCCAGTTGTAGATGATAGATGAGTTCCGCAATTTCTTGCTCAACAACTTGCACACATGATTTGTTTATAGTGATCAAATGTTTGTGCTGTACATTAGTCCACTCCCTCTGTCAAATCGACATTACCTATACAGGTGCATGGTGTGCCACAAGTCAGATGTCAAAGTGATCACAGAGCAATGTGAAATGACGTATTTCACTGAAGAACACAATGCACTGCCAAGTCCAGGAATTGAAACCACAATATAGTCATCATGTGTGCAACATCTTAACTACTAGGCCACAAGCCTTCACTCTCTCTCTCTTGCTATACACTCATACATGCATGCACGTGCACACACAATCACACGCATGTATGTATCGTTAAAATCACTTTTAACATCCAGTTTTTCCATACATGTATGGGTCAGACAGAATTCATTGAGGCAGGTTTTCTAGAAATGAATGCCTTCCCTGTTGCAAACACTCAAATGTTTCTAAAGTAAAATTTTCCCCATGACCAAACTGTTTAAGGCAGAAAACTGAAAATAAGGGGCACCACTTCTATGACTGTGGCATTCATCTATAATCAAATCATCACATAATTCAAGACATAGTGGCACATCTCACCCCCACCCACAACTGCGTGTGCATGTCTGTGTGTGTATGAAGGCACATGGCTCAATGTTTAGAGCGTTGGGTTCACAATCATGGGGTAGTGAGTTCAATTCCCAGACCAGGCTATATGTTGTGATCTTGAGCAAGACACTTTATTTCACATTGATCCAGTTCACTTAGCTGTAGAAATGAGTTACGATGTCACTGGTGCCAGGCTGTATCAGCTTTTGCCTTTCTCTTGGATAACATTGGTAGAATGCATGGGTGACTACTAGTCTTCCATAAGCAACCTTGCCCAGACTTGTGCCTTGGGAAGGAATTTTCTAGGTGCAATCCCATGGTCATTCATGACTGAAGGATGTCTCTACCCTTTATATATATATATATATTATATGCATACATGATGGGCTTCTTTCGCTTTCTGCCTATTAAATCCACTCACAAGGTTTTACCTCAGGGGATAGGAGAAAACATTTGCCTAAAGTATTATATAGTGGGACTGAGCCTGAAACCACATGGCTGGGAATCAAACTGCTTAAACACAGCCATTCCTACATCTATGCACGTGCAAACTACATACACAATTTAACATTTATATCATGGCACCGGTATAGTGAGGTAGTCTTTTACCTCATAAGACTAAAAAAAGTCCTTGCTACCTTTTGATGTGCCCATTCATTCAAGGCAATATGACCAGGAGGGTCAACATAAGATAGAGTAATGACAGGTGAAGAATCAGGGTTTGAAGGTGAAAGGAGCAAAAATATGATGGCAGAAGCTGAGTGACTGATAATATGAGAGGCTTATAGAAGAGGAAATAGTTTGATGAGTAGTAACAGAAGTGGGCAATGATATGAAGGAGATGGACATCAGTACAAGTGGTCCTAGGAGAGAGGAGTGATGACTGACAGTACGGAAAAGGTAAAGTGTATTGGACATAAAGAAATTGGAAGGCTATCTTTCTTTTATAGAAAGGCCTGGAGATAAGTGAAAGAGGTAGAGTGATTACATTTAGATAGATGCAATGATATCTTGAGATACGTGGGCAGTATGGAATGAAAAAAAAGACCCACTTTCATCTTTAGTCACATCAACTTCACAGAAGGCTGAAAAGAAGACAGTAAATCAAGAGGGCCTTTGTGATAAGGAGAAGGAATCAATGTAGGTATGTGTGCATGCAAGCATGCACAATACTCTCCAAATAAATTTTATCACATTCAGCTTCATAAGCTTTGCACCTAGTGTTGGGCTATCTACCACTGAGATGACTTGCATTGTTTTGCTGTCGTCACTACTAGAACCTTCAGGCCATATGGACAGAATGGACCGTGGACATGATCAGACTTCTTCCAGTCTGCATTCCACACAAGCTATCACAATTCAAAATGCATAATCATGAAATTCACTCTTCAAATTTACCCAATGGGGAAAATATTTACCTTGTTTATATCCTCCAGAATACATAGAGTCCATATTTGTGGTTCCATTTTTGATTCCTTGACCAGCAACTGGCGGCGAGAACATCTGAAAAAGAACAAAAAGATTCAGTTTATTATTATTATTATTATTATTATTATTATTTAGTATCAATAATTTCCATATAATCTGTATAGAATATAAGCAAAACAGTAAATACAATCGATGTAGAAAGATAAAGATGCGAAACCATCTACATATAAATGAATTAATGAAACAATTGCCGAATCAAGAGACAGAATCTGCCAATTCTTTTGTGTCAAAGATTTGAATGTCTTAAGTAACACTGAAGATAATACTATCCCAAGTGGAATCAATAGAAAGGTAAACTACTGAGGTCAGCTTCAGTATGGATAATGAGGCTACAAAAAAAAAACAAAAAAAAACCTGAAGGCTAGGAAAGCAGCAAGTTCAATATCATCAGGAATAATTGTTAAAATTCTGAAAGCAGCAGGATATGTGTGGCACACATACACACACACACACTAGTTGATCATGTAGGGCACACACGAAAGTTAGTTGATCAATAAAAGCGCTGTCAACTGGTGCAGAGGCAAAAATGCATTGGATAGGGGTCCAAAAATGATGTGCGAAGTCAAAAGTACCCGATAACAGCTTTAGTAAACTTAGTTCAGGGCTTAAGATTAGTTTAGATAATATAGTTTAAGTTTGTGCAATGGCTGCAACAAACTGTTGGCAAAAACCAAACCACTCAGTTAAGCTTTCAACCCAGAGGCCTTCATTCCAGTCTCCATAGGAGAAAAGAAACTGGGTAAAAATAACAAACAATACATAAAAAGTACTTTTAGCAATATTACAGTTGGCAGTGAATTCACTGACAATTTTGCATACAGGTAAATGTTCAGTAGGGTTCTGTACTGAAGCACCCTTCTATTAATCATTGTTCTTGTGGTCACAACCAGTGGCTGTTCTTTAGAACTTTTGTATGCTGATTGTTTGATTCTCAAAGCAGTTCTGAAGAGTTGCAGAAAATTTAAAACCTAGAAGCATAGTCAACAGATCTGAAGGTTAACACGTGAAAGACCAAAATGGTGGTAAATGAGACTATGAAATGCTAATGCATCAAACCGTAGTTAACAGTTGAAACACTCATGAAATGAAGTCCATGAACTCAGTAGACATAGTCAATAGTTTCTGCTACTCAGGTGATTTATATAGTGCTGGAGGTGTTTTAACAGAGTAAAATAAGGGACGAAAAAAAATTAGAAAACTGTTGTTATTGTTGGGAACAAAAGGTTATGGAGAGCAGTCTGTAGGAATCATGTGTAAAAGATATAATGCTAAATGGAAAAGCCAGTGTTATGATGAAGACAATTGATATAAGATAGCAATCTATACAATAGTATGTTCCTACCTACCTTCTTTGTAAACACTAAGGGAAGTAACTCAAATAAAGTAAAGCAGCTGGTAGTTATAGTAATGATAGTGGAAGGGATACTGGCAGAGATATAATAGTAGAATGAATGAAAGAGGAAGAGAGAAAGAAGGGAAAGAGGGTGGTGGAAATAGTTGAATTAATGAAGGAATAGCAAGAGAAAACATGAGAGAAATAGAGAAGGGAGAGAAAAAGTGAATAAGACTAAGGATTCTAAGATGTGAAGGTCTGAGTAAAAGTGCTGAAGTATTATTACATGCACGAGAAAAAGGGTGAAAGTGACGTGGAGAGAGAAGGAAGACTATCAAGACACAGCAATATTTGTGAGGTCTGTACATCTCTTAGTCCCTCTCCCTCTCTCAGCATGTGTTTGAAGTGCTTTTGAATTATATCTTGGTACATGAAATAATGTAGTATTCCTTCACCACAAGCTGAATTGTGCATTGAAGAGTATTTTACATTCAGAATGAAGCACATAAACATGCTTAAAGTATAACTCTACTTTTCAGCACCATACCAACATTCGGAAAAGGGAACCAAAAACAAATCAGAAACAGTTGTCTTCATTATTACAAAAGTGATACCCGAAGAAACTCAAACTTGTAACAAGTAAATTTTCCATCATATTCATAATTGCATTACTTATTGAATTGCTAAAATTTTATAGGTTCCTATTCTGTAAAATGCATCTCATCCATATCTCACTTTCTCTAATATATTTGATGTATCATAAGATAAAGCTTACCTCTTCCTCACCTTTTGTATTAATATTCTATTTATTATTATTAATTTTTCTTTTTGTTTGGAAGAGGTACCTTTTCAATTTTGAAGTGTTTTTTTTTTTTTTAACAGATCTAGTCAAAAGCTTGTAACTTTTAATGTCTTATAGTACTTTCTCAACATAATTAATTCCAATCCAATTAGGAACAAAAGATTTTAATGAAATGCAGTTAGTTGAGCATAAAATTATAACCACTGCATGAATTTGGATGAAATTTACTCATACAAAATAATGATTGTTGGTGGACATTGTGAATGTGGCTTTTACCTGTTACTGATTATTACCTGTTGTCATGCCATTTTCACTTGCCCAAGTAGGTTGTTTTCAAACATATCTACTAGATATTGATTCCTGAGTATCAATTTCCTGTCTTAGCTTTCAATTTATGCTCATCTCTGTAACTTGGAAGCTGCAGAACTCTCATTAGAATAAGAATTGTGAGATATGCCTTCATCTCCTCCAAAGGTGTTGCAAGACCTAACAAATTAGTGTCATTTACTCGTATTACCATAATTATGCTCTCCTTGTAAACCCATCAGAATGCAAAGACCCTACATTTAAAGTAAATTAGTATCTATTAATCCTTACCATTTACTAATGAAAACAACTGATGCAATATCAACAATGTGGTAACTCCACTCTTATTCAGAATTGATAAATCCTGATCTCACTTAGCTGTGTTTATAGATGACACTGAAATATCACTCTACTTATTTTCTCCAAGTCTAAGTTTTCTGTCTCTAATCATTAATAAATAAACAATAAATAAATCATTAATAAAATATCACTGAATTATAATTCGTCACTTAAGGCATTCAATTGCTCAAAAATCAACAGATAAACAATCCAGAGAAATTCACTTCATAATCCCCTATTTCCCCAAAAGCATGTATGGTACAAATAGGAATTCTTTTAACAGGAAGTTCTTCCTGAAACAAAGCTAAACTTTGTTTCTTACACAGAAGAATGCTTAGTTTCATTTTTGACCCCCAAAGAATAATACTATTCGAATTGTGATTATGTGCAGTTTGGGGTTTGGTAACTGTTGTGGATACTTGCTATATTGAATGTTAAGAGTTAAGATACTTTATCTAATATCAAAACTATTATGTGCTACAAAACTAGTGTTGCACTGGATTTGTTGTATCCTATTTCCCTTGACAAACCAAAAGATAATTTGAATAACATTTTGATTTCAGAAAAGAAAGGAACTGGAAATATTTTCTATATCAGCTATTCTTGAACTTCAAATGACATTAATAAATATTTCATTCACTACAAGAACATAAAGTCTTACAGAATGTTAATATAATATTCAAAAATATGTAATACTGTCATTGCTTAAATATTTAGATGTGACAGTATTTCACTAGAATAATACTATTTATCATTCATATATAGGAGACTATAATGAAAGTGCTGGCAGCGACTCAGAGGACAGTAACACAAAATAAAAAAACCAAAAAAACTCAAAATACAATCAGCAGAATCTTCTTAATGAAAATAACTATATATCAAAAATATTTTTTAAATAAGAAATTGATGAATTAAACAGAGCAAACTAATATCTATATAAGACTAAATCACTAATGAATACATCAGTTAATTTAACATTTCATTCAGAGAATTAGATTAATAGCATCAGAAATAAAAGGTCAAGAAAAAAGTCATAGGCAGATAAATAATATTATTAACAAGAATAGAATTAGATGATTTCTGAAAGAAAGAAAAACATCATCTGATTTTATTCCTGCATCATTAATCATCTCAAAATATATTAAAGGAAAATTGAAAATATAATTCAAAGTAATATAAAGAGTGTTACAGAGCCCTAGTAAATGATTAAAATTTTCTTTTTTTCTTTTCTTTTTTCTTTTTTTTAGATAATAACGATCCATTTTCAATTAAATAGAAAAATTGAAACAAGGGAGAATCAATGGAATTGTAATAAATTATACATACATACATACATATATGTTTAAGTGTTATGAAAATGCTAAATAAATAAATGATCATTACAAGCAAAGTCAATTCAGCCAAAATGAACAAAACAGAAATCAATCAACCATTGTCAAATAAAACGTCATGTTCTTCTAATACTTTTTTTTTTAAGGTGGCAGACTGGCAGAATTGTTAACATGACACACAAAATGCTAAGCAGCATTTCTTGTGACTCATTACATTCTGAGTTCAAATTTCACCAAAGTCAACTCTGCCTTTCATCCTTTCAGGTTCAATAAAATAAGCACCAGTTGAGCACTGTGGTCTATACATTAGGCTAGTTTCTTCCCACCAATATTCAAGCCTGGTGCCTATAGTAGAAAGGACTACCATTATCATCATCATTATTATTGTTGTTGTTGTTATTAATGTGGAGATCTGGCACAACTGTTCACCACCTTAGTAGTTCTACCAGTTCACCCGACAAAATATTTAATGGTATTTTGTCTATCTTTACATTCTGAGTTCAAATCCCATTGAGGCTAACTTTGCCTTTCATCCTTTTGGAGTGAATAAATAAGTACCAGTCAAGCACCAGGGTTACTGATGTTCACTTACCCCTAACCCTAACCCATGATTTCAGGCCTTGTGCATATAGTATACAGATTATTATTATTATATTAAGTTCAAATTCCACCTTAGTCAATGTTGCTTTTCATCCCTCAGGGTTTGATAAAATATAGTATCAATTAAGTACTTGGGATCAACTTCATTGATTAAACTTTCCCTTAAAACCGCTGACCTTGGGCTTAAATTAGAAATAATTATTTATTTCATTTTGAGACAGAATAATATCACTGCAGAATATTACAAAACCTTGTCTCTTTCTAGTAAATACTTTGAAATAATCTTTTACAACAAATATAGTAATTATATCATTTAGATGAATGAAAGGTACTAAATGTAATAAAGCCTTATAAACACTAATTATAATGGCAAAGGAGCAGACAAAATCCTCAGTGAAACTCATAAAACCACTTCTAAAATTGTCATTTTTACTTTGTTGCATCTTTTAAATTCTCAAAAGGATAACATCTAAATTTCATTAGCTCCTTTCAAATCTAAACATGAAAAACGCAAGTAGTGCAGCAGGTGCACGTGCATAAATGTATACACATGTAAAATGAGCACAACAACAACAACCATACAGTTGCACAACTACTACATTATTAACAAAGATGAGAGAAAAGACAAACTTATTTTCATATCCAAAATACATCCAGCTAATGTCATAAACAGCTTTGCAAAAGTTATCGTTTTTCTATTAGCTGCTTCTACAGTAGCCTTCTAAGTAACATTATCTTGCACGCATGTTTAGAGGCTGGTCTTTCTTTTTAAGAAGTGAATTTTAATACCAGAATATATCAAGAATTGTGTGACATTATTCCAGAGCAAGATATAAAAATAAAGAATAAGAGCAACTTGATCAAACTTTCTGTTCCCAACTCATTTTCAAATTACTTATTGATCTTGACAGATAAATAGAACAAAAAGGAAATAGTTTTCTATAGGAAACTAAAAAACTCAGTAGTGTGACAGCACTAGATTAATTTGCTTTATATATATAATTATAGTTTTGATTTTCAGAAGGAAAAAATACATACAAATACAAAAAAATCTGATAAGTACAATACATTTGTAATAAGTAAAATAAAATGCCAGAAATTGTGTTCGGAAAAAAAGGTACAATTTGTACTTGCATGTAGACAAAAAACATACATGCAGTTTGTGAAACCAATGACCAAGCCATTTCATTTTTTTTGCAGTAATTTTCAAATATAGAAAAAGACAGATTTATTTTTGAGAAAATTTAATTGAAAATATAGTAAATCTGAATTCCATTTGAAATTAAGATTTACAATATTTTATGGATTTTATCAGTTTCAATTCACGTGTGTGTGTGTGTGTTTTTTTCCTTGTTTGCATGGGTGTCATGCATGGTTTGGTTGAACTGTTTTAATAGAATGCTAACCACTAAACATTACAGCAAAGTAAAGTAGATATCCAGCACCTTAATATCAGAACATCAAAGTTGTGTGTGTGATTAGAAAAAAAAAAAGATTTATATATCTAATACTGAAATATAAATCTCATCACTTAAAGCTCCTTCTTACCCCTAGCCATACATACTTTCCTTCTAGCTGCAAAACCTAATTCTTTAATATCTTCATATTTCATTGCTTTATTTTATTCCTAGGATAATCATGTCATGAAATGTCACTTATACATCAGTATTTCAAGACTTTCACATTCCAGTCTGACAAAGGAGAGACTAGTAAATACTTGCTGTTAAAACAATGTATTTATTTGAATTTAGTAAATATGGAACTACAATTTGAAGCAAATTCAAAGTATGATATAGTATGGAAAAGATCCTAAAATTAGTTGAGGATGATCAGCCTAAAGTGAATGTTATTGAATCTCCAAAACAACAGTAACAAAAAGAGTTTATGAAAGTCATGATAGCCATAGTGGTAGTAATAATAGTAATAGTCAACCTGTAGAATAGCAGCATTCAATAAAGAGAGACCATAACACAAACCAAGTAACAAATGATATTTCATAACTTATACATAAGGAGTTTAAATGTTAATTGAAATAAGAAGTGAAAAAAATATCTAAACGATTTAAAATTCACAAATTAAAAAACATAACATTTCTGACTCAGAGTTTATCAATATGCACTGCTTTCCAACTTGTATATTTATACACAAACACACACAGATATTTAAGACACTAAGAATGTGATGATCATGAACAAAGCTACAACTAGTCAAAACATACATTTGGCTGTTATGCAGTTGGGGTCACACTTACAAGAATTATTTTCCATAATGAAATTTAGAGTCTAAACAACTTATTTCAAGGAGTATTTATTTCCAAATTTCTCACATATTGTAATAAAGTGCCTTTACCTCAGATCATAATACTGTCTCTAGCAAGAATTTGATTTATGTTTAAAATTGCAACCCCCAAAGTCAATCACATTTAAAGGGAAAATATCTTTGTAGTCAAAATGACTGAAATACTTTCTGACTAAACTAAATAAGATTACATTTATTTTACTATATAAAACACCCAGTTGGAACAATGGTAATATGAAATGAGATCAAATGTAATATTTGATACATTTGCGTTCAATTCAATTGAACTGCATGTGGCATTTCATCTACCTTCCTTGAGACTTTTAAGTCAAGAAATTTAAGACATTCTTTGGCAGAATAAAGTTTTGGCAACCAGTTCAGAGACCAGGAGGAAATAAATAAATGATGAGTAAAATGCAATTCAAACCTCAGAATCTATTTAAAAGACTATAAAAACAACAGAACACAATCAATTTTAAAAGCATTGATGTTTTTAGTGGATTGGAAAGAAAATTTTCTGGAAATTTACCTGTGAAATATGACTGCCTGGTCTGCTGAGTGGAAGCTATGCCATGAAAAGAAATTGTAGAGAATGTCTTTCAAGATTCTGAATAATACTGAAGCAAATAACATATATTCCATTTTTCTTTATTGTGCCAATATTTTTTCAAAAAGCTTAATTATGATAATTAATAACAGCTTTCCATTTTTAATTGCATAATTTACTAAACTTCAAAAAGTTCCATTGCCATTCATGAAAGATCATTTTAGGATGGAAATGGCAAATAAATATTGATCTCAGTATACAACTATGCCCAAACCCAATATAATTTTCTATTTATGTGTATCATTAATTAACATAAAACTATATATTATTTTGTATAACACATGTTCCCTAGGTATGAATGAAAATATGGTAGGTTCCCATTACAAACTATTCTGAATAATTTAAATAACTGAATTTATTAAAAAAGCTACTCAAGAACTCCCCTGAAAATAGTTTAGGTATCCCTAATATCACTGAAAGGCAAGGGCATCAAATATTTTTTAAAAGTTTATTTTTAAACCTGCTCCCTTTATTATAGAGTTTAATATTTTTGAGAGAGATATTTGTTTTATATCAACAACATCTGACACTTGGCTGCCTTTGGCAGAGTTTATTCTAATGCAAGCATTCAAGCTAGGTCTCAAGTACAAGGATATTTTCCTTCTACCAGTCACAGAGCCCCTAAAAAGAGCCATGAGCATTGCACTTCGTCCTTTAACTAAGCTATTGAAAAAATATTATTTTGAGATAAACATGTCACAAAAGTTAATCCTATAAAACCCCTTTTATTATATTCTCCACATTGGCTAAAAAAAAAAAGCCTATCCAACAAACCTGTCATCAGACAGTCAAGGAAAACAATCTACATACAATATCTCACTAAATGCTTGATATGTTTTCAAATAATCTAACAAATTAATATAGAAATATTTATTTAATGCCACATGAACAATCACTTTAGCACATGCAATTTATATTCCGAACTCAATTTTCAAAGCCTCATTTAACAGAGATCTTGATTTATTCACTCAAGTCTATTGACTTTTTTTTTTCATCATCTTCACTGAGTCAGGTGAAATATGAACTTGCATATCTTCACCATCCCTACAACTTACCTAACAGACTAGGACTTAGAAATCATTAACAAAGACTTCCAGCTTCTTTCACAAAGAGTTTTCTTCCCTAACTCATCAAAATATGTCCAAAGCTTCACTGTGCTATCAACTTGTTGACCATCTATTATAAAAACAAAACAGAAAAAAAAAAAAAAAAAAAAAAACTAATCCATTCTCTTGGCAATTTCATTATTTGTAGTCTTTCTTGGTTCATTCATCTCATTCAGACCAGGCAGCTGTAGAGGCCAGAGCATTTAATCATTTATATATCCATACAACATAGTTAATCCTATAAGACATAACAGAGAAATGTGAAAGACAGTTTTCCAAACAGAAAGTATAGTTCAATTTCTAGACATGATTGAAGCTATGATATTTGGTAGTGATCAGATTAACAGAGTGCAGCATTGCCTAAAATGTCATCCATATACTCAGCTAAAACCAAGATATTTCCCTGGGTAAGTGTCTTCTACTATAGCTTCGGGCTGACCAAAGCCTCGTGAGTGGATTTGGTTGACAGAAACTGAAAGAATCCTGCTGTATATATGTGTGTGCTTTTGTGTCTGTTTGTCCCCCACCACTGCTTGACAATTGGTATTAGTGTGTTTATGTCCCCATAACTTAGCAGTTTGTTAAAAGAGACTGATAAGTATTAGTCATAAAAAAAAGAAACCATTGGGGTTGATCCATTTGACTAAAAATTCTTCAAGGTGGTTCCCCAACAAGGCCATAAAGACTGAAACAAGCAAATAGTTTTTTTTTAAAACTGTAAAAAGATATTTTTACCCTTTAAATGTTATGAAAACCCTTCCACACTAAATGTTAAAGCATTTGGAAGTTTATATTGGAATTCTTGAAATGAGGACCAATTCCCTCATTTTGGCTATTAGTTACATTTCAGTCATTGTACTCTAATAGCCTTCATGTGTCTATCATATTTAGAACTTTAAACTGAACCTTCAATTAAATGCTTAAGAGTAGAATGTTCTTGTTCCATTATCCATACCAAGGATATTCTTGTATTAGTTATTCTATATTTCCATTTCAATCATAGAGTATATTTAGATTGACTGACCCACACTACCAAACTCACGTTCACTAGGTAAAAATGCAACACTTAATCAAAGTTCATATCCACTATCCTATAATCCCATAGGGTAATTTACTGATGGAAATTAGAGAGGCTTTTAAATCTAACCTTTTTTAATGATTGTAAACTGAACTATATTTTTCCTTGAAGAAAAATAAATAAATAAATAAAACAGCACATGACAATCTCCCAAGTAGAAATAGCACAGAGATGAACAGGATATTTCAATGGAATTATTGAGAGAAAAAGTTAGGTTTAAAAGCTCCAAATTTCCATTATTTGACAGGGACAAACAAATTTCCGTGATTTGATAGGGACAACAAAGTGAATAGAAGAGTTAAAATATTTTAGTTTACCTAGTAGACATAAAAGTTCAGTTCCTCAGTCAGTCAATCTCTATTCATTCTGATTCAAGAAGAACAGGTAAATGGAATCACAAGTAGAGTAACTAATATGAGAATGTTCTTGGAATGGACAATGGAATAACAACAATTCTACCCCTGTTGATTTAACAAAGAATTCTGCTTAAAATTCCAAGAATGTTACTAACTAAAAGTATCATTTGAAGAAGGCTGGAGGTACAACAGCCAAAACATTGCAACTAAAACAACCAAGATGAAGAACACTATCCAACTATATCAATGTGTAATAATCACTTGAGAGGTAAATATGATCAAATAAAGGAAAGGTAAAGAATGGTGTTTTTCAAAATGAAAACTGAAACTATAACAGTAGTTATGGAAGGGTTATTTTTCAGTAAATTTACTATTTAGTTTTTCTCTGATGGATGGAATCAGAAATGAGTCTTTTTTTCTTTTACAAAAGGAAGGAGAGGATTTATCTATTTGATTATTATTTTCTATAGTGTGTGCATCCATGGATATATATATATGGTGTGCAATAGTATTACTGGTTCAGATTTATAGTAAATCAATCACTGGTTCACTGCTTTTCTTACAGCAAAAGTGACATGGGATCGTCTGCGCAACTCAAAGAGGAACAAATGTGATGCAGAGTATTAAAAAGTACCAGTTTTCCCATGTTTAAACCATTTGCCAACATGCATTCACGCATACACATGTTGTGTGTCCCACATGAAGACAGGTACACTGTATCTCTATGCATCATAGCAGGTAACTAAAACAGTTAGCAATAGGACATCCAGCCACAAAACAAGTCTCAAAATATCCTTTCTAGCTAATGGTAACTTAGAGCTGATGGTGAAGCTGGCACTAGGACAATTTGCTGTTGGTCAATTCATCATCAGAACAATTTGTTGTCAGTATCCAAGTCACTGTGTCACCATTGTTATTTTGGTTTATAGTTTGCAATATTTGCTTTGGTTTCAGTTTAAATTGCAGTTATGGAAAAGACATTTGTTTCAAAACTCAGTGAAATGTGCAGGTGTCAAACCATTGCTCTAAGTGGTTCTTGAACTGTTTGGGTCTGGTTTAGTAAAATGCAAAGTAAATAAATAGAGGATGAGTCCAGAGGTATAGAAGAGATAACAATTATAACCCATTATTTATTTATTATGATGATGAACCCATTTATAAAAAGTCATTTGATTTTGTTAAAAAAAACTACATTGATCACAACAGATCCAAGTAAGTGTCAAATAGCAAAAATTTATCCTGAGAGAAGAAAGTAGCCAAAAGAAGAAATACTGAGATATGAACGAGAGCATTAGAAATGTGATATACATTTACGATTCTGAACATAAAATCTCTTGAAAGCAATTGCTCACTACCTGAAATGTCTTGATATTTTTTTATTATTTTTTTTTAGTTTTGTTGTGTGTGTGTGTGAATGTTCCTTGATAAATTTTGGATAAATAAATTTTGGTTTTAATTATTTTACTTTATATGTTAATATAGAAGTTGCATTGTGTTTTTCTACAAGCATTTCTTGCATTGATATGTCCAGTGAAACAGAGGAGAAGGAAATAAAGAAAACGAAAAAGTAATTTATCTCAATACATTAAGTTTCGTTTTCTTTTCGACATACCATTCCAATTTTTGTTATTCCCCATATTTCAATACCATACTAAACTGAAAGAGAAATTTTGCATACTTTTACCAGTTCAATACATTTTTAAGTACTGTTTAATAGCCTCAGGGTATTCTAACTTGAAGGGTGATGACAAATTCACCTGGGAATGATCTGACCATATACATATATAAACACATATATATACATGTACACATATACCCATATTATATATATATATATATATATATATATATATATATATATATATATATATACATTATGTATAAATACAAGTGTGTGTGTGTACACACACCAATAGAGGCATTGCTACTCCAAAAGCCAGGCAAATCCTCTCTTTCTCTTGTCACTTATATCATGTTCACCACAAAACCCACACTAACCATAGTTAAACCTCATTCAGTTTAAGTTGATTCCACACTATACCATTATTCTTAATAGATAAGACAGTGAAGAATATAATGTGTGTGTGTGTTTGTGTAAGCTGATACTTATTTCATTATTTTTATGTGCATACATTTCCTAGATCGGCAAGATATGCACATTTTCCTAAGTATGTTGCCTGAAGCAATATCCAGGCTTGGTTTCTTGAAAGTTTAATGGGAATAAAACATAATGATTCATTGAAATATATTCATCTTGATGCTCATCGGTTAGGTGCTTGCATTTCCCACAACCAAATAATCTTGTCTGAATATAAAGGAATTTGCATAATTCAGATTTCTGCATTTCAAATTGCCATCGCTGACCATTGCTTTAAGTTTTTCAGTCATTCTTTATTTCAATTGATTGTTGATTAATAACTTGCGATAGATACTTCTCCAATGAATACTACACACCAAGCCTGTTTTTATATTTATCACATAACTTATATTTGTGAAGAGAGTTTGAAATAGTCATGCTGAAAAATAATTTCATCTGTTCTTTTCGTTGCGTTCTTTCTGGTTGATTTATTCAACTGATTAAAAGTATCCAAGTAAGAAAAGAAAAATATATTGATTTTGTAAATCACATTTTAAAACATTTTCAAATTATTGATTATTTGGTACATACGAAAAAAGATTCTTAAGAGGGAACATTCATATCAGGAACATGTAACTGTAAGCCAGATTTAGATAGAATTTCATCGGTATTTTTTTTAGCCTCCGCCTTTTAGTCAATTTATCTGTACCTAATTTATACTTGCATACATTTACACTATTTTTTTTTTATCCTTGATTAAAGATTTAAAAAATGGTTAGGTGTGGCTGCATGGTAAGAAGCTTGTTTCCCAACTAAATGATTCTGGGTTCATTCCCATTGCGTGGCACCTTGGGCAAGTGTCTTCTGCTATAGCCTCGGGCTTGTGAGTGGATTTGGCAGATGGAAACTGAAAGAAGCCCGCCGTATATATGTATGTATGTGTCTGTGTTTGTCCACCCCACTCTCGCTTGACAACTTATGTTGGTACATTTATGTCGCCATAACTTAGCGGTTCAGCAAAAGAGACCAATGGAATAAGTACTAGGCTCACAAAGAATAAGTCCTGAGGTTGATTTGTTCAACTAAAGGCTGTGCATCAGCATGGCCACAGTCAAAATGACTGAAACAAGTATAAGAATAAAAGAATAACTCTTTGCCCAACCAAAGCGTTTTCGTAAATTTGTCCTAGACAACCAACTTTGTTGTCTGACTTTTTAGTTAGGTCTTTTTTCATACGTTCTCAATAAAATAAAGGTTTCCTTTTGTAAGTCCCAAGTATTCTGGTAGTTGAATCATATATGATGTATGGATGCTAGGGAAATATGTCTTGTCTATAACATGTAACACAAAGGACAGGCAAAGATTTATGCAATTGTGTTTCCCATCAATTACATTAACTCAAAGCTCTTAATAACAAGCCCTGAGTAATTGAAAATACAAAATCTCTGTTCCGACTACTAACTAAACCTCCTGACTTTCCACAAGAAAGATTAAACTACAAACTGGATAGAAAATCTTCCAGGTGCAAGACGTCTTACACTAACAATTACAAAACATCATTGTTCCAAATCAGACATATATAGCATCTCGAGGTGGCTAAAGATGTTAGTTGTTCCTAAAAATTTCATTAACTACTTGTGTATTATGACCTGACTGAGCAGTTCAACAACAAAAGAAACCCATTTGTTCCATCAACTGTTATTTGAAATAGCTGATTAATTATCATCTCATCAATTAGTATTGTTTTGACTGTTAAACGCCCCTTTTCTTCTGTTCTTATTTACAACTAACTATTTTCTAATGTATTTATACATATCTTTAGTATACTTGATTAAGTTTAAGAAGTTTCATTACACTTGTAAAGTTTACTTGTATATATATGATTACATCAGGATTGGCATGATTATTGATGTGAGAGAGAGAGGGGATAGACAGACAGACAGAACCAGTCAGATGAGAGAAAAAAGCCTGCTAGGGAAGACTGGTGTCGACATCTATACATCAACCTCTGGCCACAAACACAGAATTTATGTGTATGAGTGTGCATTCAAAATGATATGTTGATACAAAACAGATACATTATGATCTCACACATGCATACACACACATAATATACATACATATATACATACACATACAAACATATATACACAAAAACATGTAGTTACATTCAGACAAACTTTCATATATACATATACAAACAAACATACATATATACATATTTCAAGGAGACAGTCTTTCTGTGCTAATGTTTATTTTGGCACTAAATCCACTGTTATTTCTTTTATAAAAATCAAGTAGTTATATGCTAGACAAGCGACACTAATGTAACCCATAATTTCTCTGTAGATGTTCTAAATATTTATATTAGAAATATTTACATCAAAGGTCTTTCAATCTACCCTGTTCCACACGAGTGCTAAAAATACTTAGGTACCAAAAAAGATATATTATTATATAAAAGTCATGTGAACTATGAGCCATCAGAGAACATCATATCAGACTTTAAAAAATATGTCTTTTGGAGCCTTCCCCTCACAAAACAATATTCCACAAAGCATGACATAAATCAGCGCAATACTGTGCCTGTCCAACAGTCCTATAACTACCTGAAAATACATGATGATTCAAACCATCTTCTTAAAGAAATTTGCTTTAAAATTTTTTCCCTCTCTCTTATCTATGGAAGAAAACCTTAATCCATTTCTCAATCATTTATTTACATTCTTTGCCATTTGTTGTTTAAAATTATCCGTGGTGCTGAGTTTTTTGGGTTTTTTTTTTACCAAAACTTTCAAAAATGGCCACTGATTATACTTTGAGCAACAACTTAGTCAATGAATTAACTGATTAATCCATGGCAGATAAAGCTTTGGAGGTGATAAACAAAGTGATATATTCTTCTTGATTTTGATCAATCTGATTTCTCATCAAGTGACCTGGCCAAAACACAACCTGAAGAATGGTTGGGCATTGAACCTTTTGCAAGGTTGCTGGTCCAAAAATAGCTGTTGGGTTATTTTTTTTTACTTCTAATTCATATGTGAAGGGTAAAAGGGAGTTCATTTTGATCCTACCTGACTTGAAATTCATGCACACCTGGATATGCTGTTTCATGGGTGGGGGTGGGGGGCATTTTTTGTTTGTGATGTTTGTATGTCCATATTTATTACTAATTGCATTAAAATTATTTCACTTGACACTTTTTTTATCTTTTTTTTTTATATGCATTTGTTTTTTAGTTAGCGTTGTGTGATTAAAGAACAACCACACATGCACAACATTGTTTTTAAGTACAAACGGCAACTTACAAAAAAGAACAAGAAAAATATCTTCTGCAATACGGCCAATCTTCACAATAAGATACTGTAAGTATATTGTTTGTTATTTTTATTCCAAATAAACACATGCACCATATACTCAATGTTCACTTCAGTTTTATTATTGTTCTTATCTTGGTGTCCTTTGTCTTAAATCTTTCGTCACACACCAGCTCAGCGACTCCCTGTCTCACATGTCACCTCCTGTCCTGTTTAATCCATCCTCATAAGCATAAGAGACTAAATACTAGGACCAAACCCATTTTTAGGTACTTTCTGCTTAATCAATACAGAACTGAGCTTTTGACTTCAAAAGCTTTCAACAGGATGTTAAAGAGTTAAGCAAAAATGTTAACACAACGCATTAATGTAGATTCATTTTATTTAAATATCCCATACATTTATAGTGACAACAGTAACTTTAAAAAGCTTGACAACAAAACGGCCATAGAATTTTTTTTTATGTATTCAATCTAACAATAAAAAAACTTAACAGTTATCCTCATTTCAATAAGCAATATTTACCTATCAGTTTAGCCATCTCAAAATAATGTTTACAAATGTATGACAATACACACACATATATATTACAGACAGAGACATGTGTATGTGCAAGTGTATACACACACACACACAACTGGTGGTTAAAGAACCCTGATAAGTCACATCTGTTACCAAGAGAGGTGTGACAATATAATGTGCATTAGAGCATACTAAAATGAAGCAATTCTTTTATGCTTAAAAGACCCACCTAGCTCCCACACAAACTTCTCTCTCTTTCTCCCCTCTGCACACATACGCATACACACACACATTTATATACTTGCTAATATAATGTATATACATATATAAACATAGACATAGATAGCTGGGTGGTTAAGAAGACACTGTTGGCTGGTATCTTCTACTATAGCTGCAGCTTGACTAATGCCTTGCAAGAAAAATTTGGTAGACAGAAAGTGCAGAAAGTGGAGAAAGCTTATTTGTTCCCCTGGTCCTTATACAAGCATGCTAATTGTAAACGAAAGTCACCATCATACAAGTAGCTTCACTTGCTTGCAACTCACCATGAAAGCATGTCAAGGCTATTGATATTCAAGAAACAAAGGAACATATAACTTACTTGAAAACAGGTGACAGTTGGTGACAAGAAAAGCAACTGGGTAAAGAAAAATTTGTCTCAATAAAGCTTCCCTTTACCCATAGGGACATAGAAAAGTGGACAGTAAAATCATGATGTGTGTGTGTGTGTGTGTGTGTGTGTGCCAGCATGTGTGTTCCAGGCACTTCTAGGAAATACAGGTACACCCATAAATTAAGAGACAGGGTCGTGGACCAGGAATATTTCATTCGCTTGCAAAATTTTCAAATTCATTGGAAGCTTCAGGGTGGCCATCACATAAGCTTCAGTTAAAAACAAGGTCCCCAATGATGTGTAATTTAGATCAGCCACAGCTATGCAACAGCAGAAGACAGCAACTCTTTTGGGAGGTACCAAAAGAGAGTAAGCATTTCAAGCCAGAATTCCACTCATATAAATGTGTCTTTTCAATCTAGAATGCTTTACTTTCCAAAACACCTAAGCCAGTATTTCTCAAAGTAGGTTTCATGAAAAATAAATTTTGGGTTCCAAGTGTCTTTTTACTTTATAAAACAAATGCTATTCGCTGTTTTCAAAATACTAAGTTATTGCATATATATCTAAATTCTCTTAGTTAATAGTTTATTAAAATGTTGGGATATCACATAATGAGTTTCGTACCAAAATAAATTTGTGAACTACTAATATGTGAATCAACAAATCCTAAGAGCAAACACTGACATTTACTAGACTGCATCCTGAGGAATATTGTTTTGCCATTAGCCAATTTAATGTAGGATGCTAAAAACTGGAAGCCTCCATAATCTCTGTTGATAAAAACCAAAAAATCTTGCATATCCGGAGGTGCTAATAACAACGTTCAGAATCTCGAAGACTATGATGGGTATACATCTAATATAATATAAGCTGAGGCTTATTCAACGTTTTAACTCTTTCTTAATAAAGACATATAATGTAGTTGCTAATATTTGAATGCATGGATTTTTTTTTTTTTTGACAATTTGGTTTCCACGTTATAGGAATAATTATTTTCAGTGATAAATTTATGACTTGACACTGATTTCTAGATATTTTCCAAAATCATCCTAAGAATTAAAGAATTTCAATAATAAAAGATAACATATTATGTTCAAAATAGTTTCAAATGAAGTGAAGCATTTTCATATTTACTTAACCTTATGTTCTTATTTAATATGCTTCAATCGAATATATATAATTTATGAAAAATCAAATATACCTCGACAAGAACAATTCTGGACCATTTATGGATACATTTTTAACTAGGTTTTCTGCTAATGCATACACACACAGTCACACATAATGGGGGTAGATAGAAGCATACATTACTGCAGAGAGTAGTATTGGTTTCAAATTTTGGCACAAAGCCAGTAAGTTTGCGGAAGTGGCTAAGTCAGTTACATCAACCCTAGAGTTACTACTTATTTTATTGACCAACTGGTCCTTATTTTATCAACCACGAAAGGATGAAAGACAAAGTCAACCTCAGCGGAATATGAACTCAGAATGTAAAGAGGGGCGAAATGCCATGAAGCATTTTGTCAGCTCGCAACCTTAATTGCAGAGAGTAAAATTAAAGCATCAATAAATTACAACGATAATTAATTCATGATGACTGATAAATTATAACAATGAAATAAGCTACGAAAACATTCATAAACTGGCGCACTAAATTAATTCAATAAATCAGTACTAGTAATATAGTGCATTTAATTTACATATCTTCAAAATATTTATGTAATTATTAGATTTATTATTTGGCCAATGTTAACGTATGCAAGAAGTGGTGATCAGGCTTAAAGATTTGTTTAAAATACCAGTTCCAACAGCTTCAGAACAAATTTTTTTTTAAATTTTGGCACAGATGGTAACATGCTGAACTTTAATTCATTTCGTTGATAAAGACTGAATTTAAATCCTGCCAAAAAGCCTCAACATCATCTTTTAAAGGCAGTGCCTCAACATGGCCACAGCCTCTGGCTAAAAGGAGTAAAAGTACTATATATTTGAATAACAAATATGTAGTAAATAGTAGGGGACATAATGATCAGAATAGATAAAATATCATATGAAAATATTCTACATAAAGGAAAACAACTTCCAATCTCAATATTGACAACATTATATCTATAAATACACACACACACACACATAATTTAATGTACACAGTATATAGTTATGAGTTACTAATAGTTTCATACATTGGAAATACTTTCTAGGCAGGTTTTAATAACATGCTTTGTATCTCCAAGTAATCTTCAGGCTCCAAGCACATCACCTATACAAGTTACAAATTAGGACAATAGAACATTGATTTGTAACTTGTAGAAGCCATGTGCTCAGAGGCTGAAGATTACTTTGAGGTATTAGGCATGTTATTAAAACTTACCTGGAAAATATTTCCAATGTATGAAACTATTAGTAGCTCATAGTTCACTGTGTACATTAAACAATATTCATCTCTCACCAGAGGGAGTACTTTCTTTGTTGGTGTTACCCTAGCAGAAAAGTAAACTCTGTGTGTGTGTGTGCGCGTGCACGCACATACATGTCATCATGATCATCATCATTTAACATCCCTTTTTCCATGCTTCATTATCTGACAGAAAATAAGCCCCCAAATTCTAGTCAAAATAGGTTTGATGAAAATATATTTATCATTATCATCATTGTTTGACATCTGCTTTCCATGCTAGCATGGGTACACACACACACGAAATGATTTTAGTGACAAGTGAAAGAATAAACTAAAAAAACATATGCCTTAAAACAAATTTAAAAAGCTAAACTTTTTCTACATGTATTTAACCAAGCCCTCTTTATTAATAAGTAGTTTTATCACAATCCAATGACAGAATTTGACAAAGTTACAAAAATTATTTTGTTATCATTAAGATACATGTACAGATTAGAATTTCCTAAAGTACAATCAGTTAAAACAGTAAAATATAACAAAAGAAAATTAAACACTAGTGATAAACATGTAGGATATGATAACCAAGACAGATATTTGACAAAATTGTATTTAGAACAAAGTGAGATTACAAAAAGTATTACTTTTTTTTTAAAGAATTAAGCAATCTAATAATATTAACTAACTGGCAGTGTGTCTCCATCACTCTCACTGTTTGTCCACCCCCAAAGGGAGATCATGCTGAGTTTGATCTCCTTTGGCTACTTTATGCCACCTAAAGTGTTACTTGCCTGATGGGAAATGTCATGAATATATTTATGAGAAATTTAATTGTATTTTAATTTAATAAATATTTTTATTTTTAAAATTAATATTCAACATTTTGTGTAAACATTATGAAATTTAAATAAATAAAATTATAGTTATTGTTCTTGTGTAACATTAGCACCTAATATTACTCAGTGGCAAAAGTATATTCTTAACAATACCAGTCATACAAAGTGACACTTGTGGTTATACTTGGTATCAAATAAGTGGACATATAAGAAGTATATCTGGTTTGTAATGATTTCAAATCAAATATATGTGATAAACCTGAAATAAACTAGCTCAATTTAACTTTTAACAACATCCTGTTGAAAATTTTCTAAGTCCTGTAATAACTGAACAGAAAATATCCCAAAATAGTTTTGTTTATCTAATGTTTATAGTGTATTTACTTCATCATCATCGTTTAATATCCACTTTCTATGATGGTATAGGTTAGACAGTTTGAAAGGAGCCGGCCAGGTAGAAGACTATCCTAACACCAAGCACTCCTCAGAGTGGACAAAGTGCTTTTTATGTGACACCAGCACAGGTGAGGTCAGTTTGGCATGGTTTTTACTGCTGGATGACCTTCCAAATGCCAAACATTTCACTTTTTTAAATGTAAGCAGTTATTTGTGCAAAAATAATGCACATGTGTGGGTGTTAATTACATGATAATATCTAAAGAAGATGGCGAAAAGAAAGATGTTAGTATTAAATGCAATAGTAAAAAAAAACACACACAAACAAAAATTTTCTTCCAGCTCTTTGCAGCTTATTCATTATAAAATTTACAGGTAAGCTTTAACTACCATAAGAAACAACATTCATGTATGCATGTATTTCAACACATGTAGGGTCAAAGTTGGCTGCTGCCTTTTGTTCTATACAGATTAGTCTGATGGGTGATCATATGATCAAAACTCAATGAAAAAAAGTTGAAAAATATTTCTCATTTGATCTTGTTGGTATTTTGGGACCAACAATACTTGCAAAACGTTTACTATTTAGACATTCTTCTGTTAATATTTCATCCAAGTCACTTGATGAAACTTTGGAAAGATCTAAGTCAGACATAGAGTGTTCATGGAAGAAAGAGTTTCCAAAGCTTTATCTGCCACTGATTCCTCAATTGAATCATTGAATAAGTCGTAAGTTGTCACTCAAAGAATGATTACTGGCTATTCTTGAGAGAAAATTTCAGTTAAAAAACAAACACTAAAACAAAAATCTCAAAGATTCAGCAACATATGGATCAATGTTAATGAACATAGCAGAATATAAATAAACAACAGAGGAAGGGATTTAAGTTTCCTTCTTTCAATGAGACACTGTAACTTCTTTTGACCCTTTTGCAGTTAAACCAGCCATATCTGGCCCAAATATTTTACTTATTTTATGTTCAAATTGACCAGATTCAGCCACTTATATTGACCCTACACTGCCATTCTAAAAACAATCACATCGTTGAAATTTCAACATAAGATAATGTGTGATTCATTCAAAACAATGTGAATGAATATGCATTACATTTGACAGAGTAAACTGAATGTTAAAGGGTTAAAATGAATATCAACAAGGATGGTTCAGTTTGTGTGGTTTCAGATGGTATAGGACTGATGGATAGGATATAGTGCAGTGCAGATTTGTGTCATAGAGACTGTTAAGATTTAATATATAATATGTAAAGAAGAAATTATTTTAAATGATCCACTAACAGTAAGATAATACCTCAGTAACACTATATATTAAACAATTTGTAATGTTTTTCAAGCATTAACTTGAAGTTATTTTGAACAAGTGTCAAAGTGAGATATATTTCTTAAAATTATGGGTGAGTTACAAGATACTTAGTTTGTACAGCTATTGTATAGAAAAAATTTAATACAATGTCATCTAATCATTAACAAAAGGTTATTTGCATTACCATAAATTGTTTTCGAAAAGCATTTTCTTTAGCTTAAATTACAGGTAAATTTAGGTATCATGATTATAGCCAAGACAACAAAAATCAGAATGAATGTGGTACAAACCAAAATGTTAGAAGAAACATCTAAAACCCAACAACAGAACGAAGGGACAAAAGCAATATTATAAAGACAATGTTAACTATATGGACTTCACAAATGAAATGATACAAGACAGAAACACATGAAAATGTTTGCTGCAACCCATTCAACATATCTAGTGGGTGAGAAAAAAAAAAAAAGAAAGATATCTTGGTGCTAATAAATAACCCATATCAACTGCATACAACTACTAAAATCAAACAAATTTCAAATCCAGAAATTTAGGACAGATTTCAGAGAGGAGATTGGAATTCTTGCTGCAACTTATAAATAAATGTTTCTAGATTTATCTGCACTGCATTAACCTTTTTCTTAACATCCTGCTGGAAATGCCTTAACCCTTTAGCATTCAAATTATGCTGTCAAATGCAATGCTTATATATTCATGTCATCATCATCATTTAATGTCCGTTTTCCATGCTAGCCTTGGTTGGACAGTTCAACCGGAGTCTGGGAAGCCAGGAGGCTGCACCAGACTCCAAATCCTGCATTATCTTGTAGCTCTGAGATTTTGTTGAGGTTACAGTTAATATTTAGAATGATATTGTAGGGTTAGTGTGAGAGGCCAGATCTGACCAGTCTGAGCACAGAACAGGTAGAATATTTTGGCCAGATATGGAAAAATTTAAATACCAAAGGGTTAAAAATGGTCTTCTTTATTCAATGTTTATAGTGTATTTACTTGTGGTCAGATTCTAAAAATGACAGTAGTGCAGAAAAGACACTTTCTTTTAATGAAGTATTCATCTGTGATAAAAACTGCAAAAATTCGGCAATAATAATAGCAAATATGGCAGAATGTAAATAAATGAAAAGAGGAATTAAAGTTTTTTCCTTAACTTCTTTAAAGATATAAACAAGATTGGTGTGATTCAGGGTGTTACAGATAGTATAAGGCTGACAAATATACACTCTCAGATGGATTCATGTAGTACAGAATGTTAAGAGTTAAATAAAGAAAACTAAGTTTGTGATTAATTGCTACTAAATATATGGAAATGAAAACTTTAAGTATAAAATCTATCATTTATCATACATTTTTTTAGGATAATAAATCACTAACAAGAAGAAAATTAATATTTTACACATACAAATAGGTAACTGGTATGTATGTTTGTTCACAAATGAATATTGTTGAGCCACAAGAGGTGATGTTACTGTCACTTCTCTTGTCATGCACTACCTTTATGCCTTAGAAGATGCATTGAATAAGTAATCCTTTACTTGAAAATCAGACAAAGGTGTATGACAGGAAGGGCATCCAGCTGTAAAAACAATGCCCTGATAATATTCATCTAATTTACACTAGCATAGAAAACAAATAAAGAAATATATATCATCATCTTAACATCTATTTTTCTGTGCTCAAATGGATGTGAGGGAATTTGCTGAAATTTTTCTACAATCAACTGCCCTTCTTGTCACAGATTGGAAACAAAAGACACTGCTTGCATGAAGGTGACATTCACTTACAACTATCACACAATGTCAAGCCAAAGAGACAGTAACACACACAGGTAACCATATATACACACACCTATATAAAATAGATTTCTAGAAATTGAACACAGCAAATGTAGAAGATATTGCTCTCCAAATGGCACATATCAAACCTAAATGGAAGGTAAGGTATTATTTGTATACATGTGCTTCGAAGAAGAAAATACAAGAAAAGCCATAAAAGCACAGAACTAGGAGTTTAAATATTGTGGAGATTGGTTATGTGTTGTTTTGGTGTCAAAATTTACAGCGTATTGGTTAATAAAAATTCATTTCACAAAAATATATAAGTTAAGTTTACTATTTCAAAATTTTTATAATTGCCATATTTTCAATAAAAAGTGTTGTTAATGGGCTTTAAATATATATATATATGGATTAGGTAGTGTATGAGAAGAAATGAAAATTCACTGATATGGATCAGTAAGTATATAGGTTAGGAGTACAGGAAACTGTGTGTCTGTATGCATACACACCATTTGGTGATTTGATACAGAACGTAGTGGATAAGTGTATGAAGGTGACATAACCTTCCTTAAGTTTGCTTGTCCATAGTAATGACAATTAAGCTATTGTTTTATCACAAATATTTTTATGGAACTAATGTGAGAGGATGATTTAAGTAGGCTAAGGAGTATCTTTCTATTCTATAAAAGGGTTTTAATTTTTAATTTCCTCTCCACAAGATGGATAATTTCAGGTAGCTGATATAAATTATTTAAAATTACACCATGCAGAAATTAAAAAGCTAAAATGTGTATATTAATTTAATTTACATGCAGTGGATAATAGATGTGGTAAAGGAAGGGGGGGGGGGAGATATTTAGATGTGATGACAGTGTTAGTAGAACTATAATGCTCCATTAGTTCTCATTTCCAACTAGTATAAGAAGCATGAGGTGACTGAGTAAGGACTCATTCAACAAGAGCTGGGTTGTCAATATCAACAGACTTAACAGCTGCAGGAGCAAAGTGGGAGCGAAGACTGAATATCTACCTGGAGTTGTTTACTTTCCTGGTGCTACTTCTGAATAATGAATTCTCTTAAGTCAGTAAGAAGTTGATAATATTACTGAATATCAGTTTCTGGTGACAAGTCAATATACAAAAGGACATGTAAACAGAAAGTTTGGTTTACTTTAGCAATGGTTCATCATTTTCATCATCCTCACTACCTTTACTGTCACCAGTAAGAGCTTCTTCTACTCTTTCTCCTTCAGAATCTGATAGCATCTTCTGTAACAATGTTTCTCTTGCCCCTCTAAAATCCACAACAAAAATCACTTGCCTTGAATTCTTCAAAATTGTATTCTACCTCAACATTTACAATCCCCACAAGCACTGATTAGAGTGGTAATCTTCAGTGTCCTCCATGAAACTGCTAAACTGAATATTGCTTACTTGAAGTTTTAGTTTTTTTTTTTTTTTTTCTTATTTTAATTTTTTTTTTTGTCCTAGTGTCTCTTCTATCACAGTGAGAACTTCATTCAGACATCATTTGTAGTCTACAATTATACAACAATCTATTGATGGAACTGTGGCAGTAACATTGAGTGGTAAGAGCATACAACTTATTTTCTCATCATTACTGACAAGATGGTGACTGTCTGAGTCAGCAGGTGCATTGTCAAGAATTAACAGCAGAGAATTTGAAGACATCTTACTGGTATTTATGCATTTCAGGAATGAAATGTGAGAAAAACCAGTTGTTAAAAATGAGCAAGATTTCACAACAATTTATGATAAATAATAATGATAATGATGCACTTGTACATCATATCTTTCAAAACTCACAGATGTGATGACTTTCCAGCCATCACTAATTTTAAAAGATACATATTGTCTGTGTTTATATGTTTGAAATCAATGCACACATGCTCTTTTCTTGATCTGGTGACAGTCAAAGAATTCTGCACATATCTTCATGACATGGAAATGAAAGCCCAGTCCACGGAATGTTGGTACCCCATGTTCCCTAAAACTTCAAGATCCAGTTATTGGCATACAAAGTCATGATATTTATTTGGGAAATGAGGCCAGCATCATTCTCCCTGATTTGCTGAAACATGGCTGCATCATGAACAGCAAGTGGTACACTGATATGCTAAAAAAATGTAGAGAAGCCATTAGGAGGAAGAAGACTGAGCAAAGAAAGGATCTACTATCACTATTTCAATGCACAATTAAATCTCTGTCAACAAATCAGGCAATTAGCAAACTGGGCAGGTCAGTGATACCCCATCGAGCAGACAGCTTGGATGTGGTGCCTCAAACTTTCACTTGTCAAACAGCATGCACCTAAAATTTTTCAAAGGGAATTGGAAGGTTGGGTTCAGCGGTGGTAAATGCATAGCTTCTGAGGGAGACTATGCTGATCAAAGCCTTTGTAAAGAGATCTAACACATGCAGTGTGAACAACTCATACCAGTTAATAAAAGAAAGCTATGCACACTTTTGCATTACTTTTATAACAATCCTTGTATACATAGATATACCATACACATATATAAGCACAAACATATATATATGCACACACACACGTATATATTACACATATGTAAATGTTAAAATAATGTTATTTTAAGGCAGATTTAAGAAATAGTGAGCATTTATTCTCTATACTGAGGGTAGAGTCAAGTTTATTGTGAAGATCAAGTTTCACATATCAGCTCATTCAACCTTTACACATAAATGTATGAGTGCACATGTGCGTGTGTGTTTGTGTGTCTCCTTTTGACATTGAGAGATAGTTGTCAAAATGTGTCACTGTCATACATGTGGTGTCATTTGTTTGGGTCTTCCATTGAGACATGTTCAGTCAGCCGTTGTGTTAATCATGTTGAAAAGTGTGAGGGAAATATCAACTTGCTTGGAAGCAGGCATGAGTTGGCATCCAGTCATAGGATATTTGTCTCAATGAATTTCATCTGACCCATGCAAATATGAATAGAAATATAGATATACAGACTAAGATATATATATATATATATATATATATACACATATATATATCATCATCATCATCGTTTAGCGTCCGTTTTCCATGCTAGCATGGGTTGGACGGTTCTACAGGGGTCTGTGAAGCCAGAAGGCTTCATCAGGCCCAGTCAAATCTGGCAGTGTTTCTACGGCTGGATGCCCTTCCTAACGCCAACCACTCCGTGAGTGTAGTGGGTGCTTTTTACGTGCCACCCGCACAGGTGCCAGACAGAGCTGGCAAACAGCCACGAACGGATGGTGCTTTTTATGTGCCACCGGCACGAGGGCCAGGCGAGGCTGGCAACGGACACGAACGGATGGTGCTTTTTACGTGCCATCGGCACGAGGCCAGTCGGGGCGGTGCTGGCAACGGTCGCGAAACGGAAGGTTCTCTTACATGCCACCGGCACTGGTAACACATCTGCAATTTCCATTGATCGATTTCGATTCTGATCCTCATATATATATAACAACACATATAGAGAGAGATGGGTATCAGAATTTAATAACCATGTTCCTTGCTGGCATGGGCTGGATGGTTTAAGAGGATCAGAGCTCCAAGGACTGCATTAAACTCAAGTGTCTGTTTTGCCGCGGGTTCTATGACTGGATGCTCTCCCTGGTGCCAACCACTTTACAACGAATAGTGGGTGTGCTTTTTTACTTTTCTTCTTTTGACACCAGCACTAGTGGAGTCACCATGCAAGTTGCAAGACTAAGATCCCCTTCAACTGAGTGAATTCTATTTCATATCTTCAGAGTAGGTGACTGAGGTAACAGGCTAGTCAGTTCAAAGTTCTGACCTTCAAACACAATGCATTAAGACTCATTTATCAAGGATGATAGAAAGGGAAGTCACTTTGGTTTCATGTTAAGATGGAAGTCACATGTTATATGTTGATACACACACATTCAGCATTATAATTTTTATCAACAAATATTTCTTAATCAGTGATAAATAGACAATATAATCAGTCAATCTAATGTGGTCAAGGCAAAAAAAAAAAAGAAAAGAAAATTAATAATAAAGCAAACCTATAACAAAAGCATCCCAAACATGACCAGCATGTCTTCACTTTTTTTTTCTTTTAAAATGCATTTGGTGCGTAATTTAACATTTTCCTTTTGTTAGAGAGAGTAGAATGTGATGTAAAGGAGATTCGGCAGCTACATCTAGTGAGTGAAGCAACCATGAAGAGGTTCCCTTGCTGGCTCATGACATAATTAGATAAAAACCTTCTTCCATACAGATTTGATAGCACAGAATTGAAATACACATATTGCATTGCAGACCTGTCAAACCCATGGCAATATGAGAAAATACACTAAACTGATCAGCATCATCAGATCATGAATATTTAAATATAGGTGACCAAGCCAACTAGTTGGAAAAAAGATAAAATATATTTAGTTTTCTTTGACTAGATGTTATAGATGCTAGCAGGTACAGTAAATTAATTAAACATCTATATATGTTTCTTTTCTTTTTTTTTTTTGTTTTAAATCAAGAGACATTAAAGTTCAGCTCAGTGAGATTTCATGTGAAAACAGATAGGAAATAAAATACTCTACTGTATTTTATTCAGCACTCTATTATAATTAATATAATGTGTATGTTTAAATGTTTTGTGTTTTACAGTTGGTCATCAAAACAGGGTTCATAGAGTTGAATTTTCAAATCAAAATTTCAAAGTATTTTCTAGTGCTAAAATATTTTTATACTTCAACAGAACAAATAAAATAGATGACACTATGAAAAACAAACTACCAATAAGTTAAATACAATACTTCTTGTACTTGACTAGAGATCTTGTAGAATTCAGTTCTATATATAACCTAACCATTATCTTTTGATCTTAGAGGATAAACTGAACTTTTTTTTAAAGTATTAAAATCACATAGGAGTTATTAAATTCAGCATCCTACAACCAGTCCAGTAAGCAGTTGCATGTGTGTGTCTTTGTGCTTTCATACTTTAACACTGATATTTCACAGCTGGAAGTACTTCCCAGTAGTAACCACTTTAGTGTAAAATGAGATGGTATTTTTATTACTATATAAGCAATAATATAAGAATATTTAGAAAAACTCAGAATCTCTTTTTTGTTTGCTTTCTTTTTTTTTTTTTTTGTATCTCTTCAGACCTATATAGAAGTGTACAAATATACTTTCAGAAAAAGTTGGGGTTTTTTTTTCCCCTTCATTTTTTAACAGAACACTAGCTTAACTTCCCTTTCAGAATTACTTCCCCAAATATATCATATCAATGTAATACACTAACTTCACTTTAAAATGTGCCAATTGATTCAAAAAGTCCCTTTCCATCACAGACAATCGAGTAGACTAGCAAAGCATAAACATGAACTTCATGTATTGTAATTAATTCAATTAAGCAAATAACTGGTAAAAATCGGAATTCGCTCTCATATCTCTCTATAGATATATATACATGTGTGTGTGTGTGTGTACACAGAGGAGGAGCATCTATTGTGACTACAGAGACTCACATGTGAATGACAGCCCAGCTGCAGTGACTGTGTTTAAAGGGGCTGACCACCATTCCTTTCCTTGCAGGGATTTTTCCATTAATTTTGCTTTTCTTCATCAGTGAGCCTCAGCCTCTTCTCTTGTCTTTTTAAACCCTTGCCTAGTTCCTATCTCCAGTGGGAGCAATCATCAGCAATGTCTGCCCACTTTTCAACTTTTGTGTACAGAAACTTAATAATATTTCTCTTGCAGACATCTATGAAATGATGATGGAATTATCCATCCATAGTCCTCTTGCTGGAAGCCAGTTTACCATACAGCAAGTATTGGAATCCTCACATTTAACATCCAATGTATGTAGCTCAGAGAGTTGGAGCATTGTTGCTGAAGAAGGACGAGGAGGCTGGGTATCTTGCACAACACAGGATCTGCCTCATTATACATACATAACTTCTACAAAATGCTGTCCAATCTCAAATTCATGTCAACTATTTATCAACTTCTTTGCTAAATATATCACCATAATCATTTTAACCTGTTAGCATTTAAACAAGCCATATCAGTCCAAAATATTCTACATGTTTTATGTTCAAACCAGCCAGATGCAGCCTCTCACACCTACTCAACAATGTCCTAAATATAAGCAATCACATCATGACAATTTCAAAGCTAAACATTATGGGTAAATAGGCATTACATTTGACAGAATAATCTGAATGCTCAAGGGTTAAGTACTATTTCCCACATTTGCAATATATGAAGAAGTCTCCACTCTAGAGTAATTTATTAGATGCCTCAATACTACTTCATTTCATCAGTAAATTAAACATTCTCAAAATTGGTCTAATAGTTCTTCCACAGTAATCTTTAATTTAACATAACAATTTAACATGTGTACCTTCCAGTGCTAACTTTTAGTATTTTGCCACTCATCATATCTTATATCATTGTAGTCATCGCATCTATATCTATAGAATGCCTCTGGTATTGAGCCACTCTCTCAACATACCTTAATCCAACCTATTTTGCACAATTAGTGAATCATACTAAATGCATTTCCTGGAACACTCAAAACATGTAGTCTGTATCAAAGAACCAGATGCAGTTTCAGATGAATTAGTATGAAAAATGTTGAATGATTTAGTATCACTAACAACAACAACAACACTGGATTTTCATTTTTCCATTGTGGCATGTTTGCAATAGAGAACCTTCAAAGGATCTTGACCCCTATAATTCAAAGCATCAGAATGTCCTCTATTACCGTTACTGATGCACTTGAAGGGTTTGTTTTGCATAAGATTTACAGCCTGTTCCTCCGCAACAGCAGAAGTTAGATTATACAATATGCAATTCTTTTAGAAAATTTAAAGTTTAAATTGAAAACAAAACTAAAATAGTATCATTCAATTTGTTTTGCAGGGTGAAGCAATTTGTATTATAGAATGAGAATACAAAACTAATGTATTAAATGTAGATGTTAACAAGTAACAATTTGATGTAGTGAAGGCAATAAAAGAAGTTAAATTAGAGAAGCTGGCAAGCAAAAATGATTGCAAGAGACCAGAATACAATTAGTTAAATAATGGATTAAGACTGACATACATAAGAAATTAGTAGTGCTCAGGCTACCAACATGCACATATCCCTCTTATTCAACTAACGAAAACTACCTCATTGAAGTTGATATGTACAGTAGCCATGGTGTGTAAAACTAATATAACTATTTAATTTTTATTTCCATCAATAAGAGCAACAGGCCAGTAATAAGAAGGATCATTCCAAGCGTATCTCAGACAATCTTAAGTAATGGAACCAAAAAAGTAAAACAATAAATAGTTGTATATCATCTAAAAGAGGCCACACAAACGGCTAGGTTCTGTATTAAATGGTTATGATAACTCAGAAAGAGACTCAACAACATTTAATATAATCACAACATTTATTACAGACATTTTCCTGAGAAAACTGAAGATTTCATCAGACTAATAATAAACTGATGATAGAATCTGAAAGCACTTAATGAGGGGTAATAAAGTACAGAAGTGTTATGACTAGCTAATAAGCTATATGAGTGGAATAATGACTATACCTTGTGTCAACTTCACTGAATGTTGCAACTTCAGTACAGAAAGTAATTAGCTTATTTAAAACTGAAGTCAGAATTTTTATGACAAGTAAATTAACAAGAGGAACAGGGACACATGTGAATGCAGTTTTATTCATGAAAATACAGTTAATTATGAAATTACAAGGGCTTTCTTATATGCAGTAGAATGCTACAAAAATGTCTCACATAAAAATATTTTATTCAGCATTCATCATGAATTTTTGTATATCTTCCCGTTACCAATTTTAATCCCATGTTCATTTCATAAGAACTAGAACCAACATGCTACCTTAAACATAGCATTTTGATAGTGAGACAAGTTTTCATATATACAGAGTATAAAAGAGATGAACTGGGAGAATCTTTAGAACAGTTAAAATGAATCTAAAACCTTGGCAAAACAACACTTTAAATGCAAGTATATGTTGAGCAATATTTCAGAGACAGCAAAATAATCCTTCCCTTTCTATAATAAGCACAAGGCCTGAAATTTTGGTGAGCAGAGCTAGATGAACAGGCTGACCCCAGTTGTTCAAATGGTACTTATTTCACTGGCCCCAAAAGAATGAAATGCAAAGTCAACCTTGGCAGATGCCAAGCATTTTGTCCAGCTTGCCAACAATTTGCCAGCTTTCCACCTTTGAGAGAGAGAGAGAGAGAGAGAAAGAAGCATTCCATCCACCACTATCTTGTCTTTTTCCTATGTGCAGAAAACCTTGATCTACATAATATAATGTATCATTTTCTAAGGCAATAGGGTATGCATTGATAAACAGACTTGTCAGCTACTTTTAGCAGATCAAGAATGATTTTGATCAAAGATCTGATCACTAAAACAACAAGAAACTATTAGAAGCACTGAACAGCAAACTAGTAGACACATACATGCACATAAAAAAAAAAAAATGGCATGCAAATAAACAGAGATATGTACTAACAGCTTTCTTTTATTCCTAAATCCCAGTGTGTGTTTGTTTTCGGGATTAATAAACCAAGGCAAATATCTATAAAGCACTTGGTAATGTATGGTGTTATCACCAATTAAAGATGTGATTTTCTCCATTCTTGCTTTTGTTTTATATATTCATACACACACACACATACACGTTATATATATATATATATATATATACTGTGAAGACAAATGGCTTAGTGGTTAGGGTGTTGCACTCATGAATGCAAGACCAAGGGTTCAACTCCCAGACCAGGGATTGTGCTATGTTCTTGAGCAAAGCACTTCATTTCACATTGCACTGCGATCATTTCGTTATCTGACATGTGGCATCTGTTGCACCTGTACAGGTAATGTCGATTTGATGGAGGGAGTGAGCTTATGTATATACAAACATTGTTCACTATAAACAAATCAACTGTGTGGTTGCTCGGCAAGAAACTGCTGAACCCTCATACATTGTCCAACAAACGGGAAAGTCCATGATATGTAGAGAGAGAGAGAGAGAAGCATATACATACATACATACATTGGCATATTTGTGTGCATGATCTTTCTACATGAGTGTTCAATTGCTCATCTATCAATTAGTATAGCATGGTGTTGAGTGATTGACAATATATAAAGTTGATAATTAAGTGTAGTAATTAGGTGATACAATTTTTATTGTATCATCAAAATTAAATTCTTTCGGTGCAATGTTCTTGTTTATGTATATTTGTTATGTAATATATCAAACACTTCAATAATGTTAGGTTCACAGACGGCTAAAGAGGATGCACAGTTGCTGATAAAATCTCAATTAAACAAATGAAATACAGTAATATGTCAGTTTACGAGGACCCGCTTTATGAGACCCCAGATTTATGAGTTTTCACGAGTTTTCGTTTTACAAGATTTCTCCAGGAATAAATTAACTCATATTTCAATGCATTACTGTATGCTCAGCTGTTCCTTGTTGTACATACAGATAAGTTGTTTACAGCTCTCAATATGTACATGTACAGTGTTGGTTAGAAATATCTAAAGATATTCTGTAGTACAGTATAGCAATATAACAAAACGCTTTTAACACAACAGTAACTTAATATATATATATATATATATATATGCTCGAGTGTGTGTGTCTGTATGCTTGTAAAACATGTACACATACAATGGTAACAACAAATAGGATTCAATGAGATCAATAGCAGCTAGGCTGCTATCTCAGAGTGGATATATCAATCTGTGTACAAACTTAAGGAAAAAAAAAATTAAAAAAAGTAACCTTAGCATATGAACTATATTCTGTTAATTACAGTACTGATATCAAATTTTGATCACTAATAATATAGTGTACTGTCCAACAGGTAGTTTGAACTTTCACTGCTTTCTGACAGAGACTCACTTTGTTATTGCCATTCCTTCTGCACACAAATATTTTATAGTTTGGCTTCATTCTGAAGTCAAATGAATCTCTCTCTATATTTTTCAATTCTCTAAGTCTATTGCAAGAAATAGTTCCTATTGCTGCCTTTCATTCGCTATTAACTGGGAAAAATCATCAAAGTAAAAATGACATATTTGGCTGGTTTTCAGAGAATGTTAGCAAAATCTGGCAACAAGATCTCCCCATAATCCAAGATGAATCTCTTTACTTTGGTCACAGGGTTTCTCATTGATATGTATAAATGTATCTATCCCTGTATGTATACTGCATTTCTTTATGTATGAACAAAAAGAAGCTAGCATACAAACTGTAATTTCTTTGTCATCTTATATTTCCACCATCTAATATTAGCTCACCCAGCAACATAAATGCTATTTATAAGCACACTACATATTTGATGTGCTGAATATAAAACATATACAAGTAAAATCATCATACTTTTTGATTGAGATAATCACAAAATAATAATTCAAAACCTCATAGATACTGAAATAATTAGTTGAGTGAAAATGCAGCATAAGAAAAAATAAAAAGTTCCAAAAATCGACTTGAGAATCATAAACAACGATGTTTACATTTCATTACTGGATCTTGATCTAAACTAACACTGCATGAAAGTAGTTTTTTCTAAAGCATATTTATTCCTAGTACTTTCTAAGGTGGATACAAGTCTCAAATGGGTTTAAAAAATGAATTATGTCACATTCTAATAATAATGCTGAACACCTTATAATAAATGCAGAAGAAACCTTAAACAATAGATGATATAAGATGCTATCTTTGACAACAAAAACAAACCAGCTAAACAAAATAAAAGAAAGATCACATTGTTGCACCTGCTAAATCACTAATGACTTAAAAACTTTATCAAAATCACACATCCTAAATGTTTTGACAACATACTTGACAAATTCTGTGTTTTTGTAGCTCGGAAGTCAAATATTAAGATTTCACATGGTAACAAAGCCAATCTTGACAATTTCACCAGTAAGACCTTTAGAGAATTGTTAATTTTTAAAAAATTAAAATCCTGTTGAAGCCAATTTTGGTTGATGAAAAGAAGTACCAGTACTTTACTGAGATAATTAAAGTGGAGAAAAACTAAATAGAAACTGCAATAGTGATCTTGTGCATTCTTAGTAAGCAGACATTTTATAATGCCAAAAACAGCATTTTTCATTCAAAGCTGAAGTAAAATAACCAAACATAGAAAACAAAAAAATATAAGAGATTAGATAAGAACCAAAGTATATGTAAGTAGAAAGTGTAGTACCATTAAGCAAATCAAGACTGATGATAAAGACATTTGAAACAGTACAACTATAGTTATTAAAAAAAGTCTTTATTGATAACAACTAATTTATACTTTTATAAAAAGACAGGCCATATTTTACATCTGTAAACATTCATAGGTGACAATATAAGACTATGATTGAAAATGTCTAAGTACAATCCAATGTGTGCATGAAGGAGAGGTTGTGATGATAGGAACTGTGAATAAAAACAAGAATAAAAAGGATAACAACTTGCTTCTGAATTGAAACAGGAGTATATGGGAAAAGCAAATAGGAAATTGTGTAACCTGAGCCACCAAGGAGAGTTGAGCCAGTGAAAAGCAGAGGACAATCAGTGGAAATATATTTTGTAGAGCAGTCAAACATTTTACAAAGAGATATATTCATGTTTCTTAGCAATACATCTTCAAAGAAGCTAACCAAAATCTTTTTAACATCAATGGCCAGCATTTGAAATAGAGTATTAATGAAAAAAAAAAGACAGAAGAACTGCATGAAGACAAACTGATTTATGATGTTGATCAGTGTATTAAATACTCTTTTCTAACTCTAGGCACAAGACTTGAAATTTTTGGAGAGGAGGCCAGTCAATTAGATCGACTCCAGTATGCAACTGGTACTTAATTTATCGACCCCTGAAAGGATGAAAGGCAAAGTCAACCTCGGTGGAATTTGAACTCAGAAAATAAAAACAGAGGAAATACTGCCAAGCATTTTGCCCGGTGTGCTAACATTTCTGCCAGCTTGCTGCCTTATCAGTGTATTAAATACTATCACAGTAAACAGTTCCCGACAAATCTTAAAACTAAACACTATTTTTATGTTAAGTCATTTTCAATTATCACCGTACTCTATTAGTAAAAACTGGTGGAATCATCATATGGCAGTGATTGACTGTTGTCAAATCAATCACTACTCTAAATGGTCCTAATTACAGCTCAAATTAGAAACTGTAACAACTCAATACAGCTTTATCTCATCTCTTTTCTAAAACTGAACCAGATGTAATATCCCAATTATATATTTTGAAACAGCTTGTAGAAGTACATGTTATCTATCAAAAGTAGTTATAAAACTGTTACAACAAACTGTGCCAGAAAATCAAGTCAAAAATTTCTGACCAGAATAACTTAATTTGCAATAAATCACAATAAAAGGACATGTACAACTGCCCACAAAATTGCAGCTCAGTTCAAGATTCCCTAATGTTGAAAATATTATTAGTTAAATATCAAAAATAAATCAGTGTAAAGTAATGCCAATATATGAGGCATGAAATGAAACTGAACTTTTCCTTGATATCTAGAAGTCAGAGTTCATCTTTCTCTCTCTCTCAACTATTTAGAAACTGCTATGGAAAAAAGTGAAATGAAATTACTTAACCACAAATCAAATCTGCATTGTAAATTCAGATAGTACTCACACAAATATTATAAAAAATTTGTACTCATTTTGATCATCTAAATTCTATTGGACAATTAATCTCATCCAAGCCTATTTTCTAAAATCTATAAATTATAAACAAAACCAAAGGGTACGACTTTTATCAAAAATCTAGTTTTTAAGTGTGATGGTGTTGTAAATATGGCGCTCTTACTATCCAATCTAGGACTCTCCAAAGCTATGTATTAAAATTCAAATTTCCATTTCAATAAATAATGAATTATTTCACTCAGAAGATTTTTTTTTATTATTAAACTTGTAATCCAAAAGCTACTTTTAGCTACTAAATTAAAAGAAATTGAAATCAAAATAGCTTCCAGCAAAAAAAGATAAAATATTTTAATGCTCAATTTGAAATTATACACATAGGCAATGAAAGCAGTTGATGTTACACAAAATAAAATTAAATAAAATTAAAATTAACAAAAAAAATCTAAAAAGTAATGATAAATCTATTCCAGAAACCAGTTTAAAATATTTTTTTCGATAATCTAATTTAATATACATTGAAAATATGAAACCTTTTGCACATAGAAACAAACTGCGTATGCAGAAAATTCTACTTCAGTGTGATGAAAACAGAGGTGATAGTTCAGTGCATTAATGTAAAATAATAATAAGTGTTCAACTTACTGCACTAAAATCAAGTAAATCACTAAGTTCTTTATCTGTAGCAATATTCATTCTGTCACCAAGAGTAAACTGTCCAGGTCTGTGTTTAAAAAAAAAAGAATAAAAAAAAATTAACAAATATATTATAACATGTATTCAGAACTGCAAAGCAAATTGTAGAAAAACAAAATCTTTATCATAGCAACAATATCAGCTTTCCTTATGTTCACAGCAACAAAGATAGGACTTCTCTACAATATGTTGATTTCTAAATAAATACATAGAGCAGATTTTAAATGTAAATTTAATCCTTTAGCACTGAAACAGGCCATATCCGGCCCAAACATTCTACCTCTCTCATGTTCAAACCAGTCAGATCTGGCTTCTCATACCTACCCTATAATGTTATTCTAAAAATAATCAATCACATTATCAAAATATTGAAGCTGATGAGATAGTATGTGATTAATTCCAAAACAATGTAAATAAATAAGCATCATATTTGACAGAGTAATCTGTGAGGCAAAAGGGTTGAGTAAATGAGGCAATATATAACTACTACAAGAATCATAGATGAAACAGGACACATACTCAAAGTGTAGTCATGTATCTTGTATTTAGTTATATCTACAGGAGTTTGGATCTACAACAAATAGGATGTTCTCTGATGACTCATAAGGTCACCATGATAAAACAATTTCATAAATAAATAAACATTGCAGTGCCTCTTCTTGATCTAACCATATACACCTATATATTTTAGTTTCATTTAATATCCAGTTAATTCATTATTATTATTATTACTACTATTTTGTAAACTATAACCACTTTACTACCAAACAATTCTTAGTTGAAACTAGGTTTCAATTTTATCAGAAGCAGTAAAAATGAAATTATTATCTTACTAGTCAGTTACTAAAGAAATGCTTTGACCTGGATATTATAGGTGTATAACACACACACAGGGTGAGCTCCACACTTATTAAAATACAATAAATTCGATGAGATTGACACCTCTACAAGCTAGGGATGACCACTTCACAAACTCTAGAAATAGTAAATTACTAAGTGATATGCAAATTACAGCAGAAAATCTCCCTTGTTCATTACCCTTTTCTATTATATGCACAAGGCCTGAAATTTGAGTGGGGGGGGAGTTGATCAAATTGACTCCAGTGCTCAACTGGTACTTATTTCAATGACCCCAAAAGGATGAAAGGCAAAAATCAACTTGGTGGATTTGAATTCAGATTGTAAAGCTGGAAGAAATGCCACTAAGCATTTTGTTTGGCAAAGTAATGATTCTGCCAGCTTCCCCTGTTTGTTATCAAAAGTAATTCTGAAAGCTTTCATGATAGTCTACACTTCCAAATAATGATATCTTACATAGGCACAAGGCCCAGTACTTGAGTGGTTCTTTATTTTATCAAACCCAGAAGGATGAAAGACAAAGATAACCTGGGTAGGATTTGAACTCAGTTTGTTTCCCTCTCTAACAATTTTACCAATCCATCATACACTGTAATAAACTATTTCCTTACATCACAAACAATATTTAAGTTTTCAGTTTTCTATCAGGCTGTATACTTTCCATACAGCTATTTTTTCACCCACTGTATTCCATAACAATATAGAAATGATAGTGATGCTTTTTAAAAGAAAATGAAAGCTATTTAAAATTAGAAATCAATGTCTGAGATTTAAATACTCCTAATGTACTTTTTACTTAATCATAAGGTATGAATAAACACAACTGAGCATTCAGCTAAAAGAAAAAAAAGAAAGAAAGTAAAAGAAAAAAACACAATTATGAAAATTGTTAAAACATCTAAAATAGTAATGGACACAAGCAGATATTTTAGCATGGTTATATACTGCCTTTTACACCAAGTTATCTTAATCTACTACATTATCTTATGCCAATGAAATCCACACAGTTTGCAACATATACCTGTGAAATTACTCAAAGTAGTTAAGCAAGCAATTTTGAATTAAACCAAAAACATTTTTTTGACATTACAGATATGTCCTGTAGTTAAAAGTAAATATCTTTTTTTAATTTGGAGTATTTTGTAAAGTAATGTAACTACACAACATGCAAGATCATTATTTTAAAATTAATTTGAAGATTGTTTGGAGGGAAGGAGAGAGGGAATATATTGTTCTTCAGTTATCTAAAATAACATTCAAGCATCATAATTAGAGCCCTCAAAGTTTGAAGAACTCTAACTCAACATGATAGTTTTACCATTGTGTGCTTGTTAACTAAGATCTATGAACGCTTTAAAATTCAAAATTAACTCTTTTGATATTAGTCAGGTCTATGAAGCAAAACCTCAATATGTTCATATTTAAATTAAAACCAATGATAATTTTAAGCAAGAACTTTTGGCTTAGAAGTTACATTTCAAAAACCAGTTTAATGTATCAATCAATGAGAAAAGTAATTTACTGAATCCATACAAATTTACTACTTTATTACTTTCAAAATTAACTGAAATACATTCACAGTAAAACAAGACACAAAAGTGTTTTATATATATATGTATATATAGCGGCACCCATGATATCTAATTCATAAACTTTATTCATTGCTCAGAGACAACATAAGGACTAACTGACAATCATTTGCTATCTCAAAGAACAACCCTTTATTTACAGAAAAAAATAACAATTCTGCAAAAGAAAAATTTTTTAAAAATTAATTCTGTGAAATAATGATGATGATAATGTCCATTACATATCCATGAGCAATTAGCAAAATTTTAGTAACTTATAAAGCTTTGCAGTTAATTACTATTTTGTTTCTGACACGTAAAAGGCATCCACTAGTGGTTGACATTAGTAAGGGCATCCAGCCATAGAAACCAAGCCAAATCGGACTGGAGCCTGGTACAGCTTGCCAGTCAAACTGTCAAACCCATGCCAGTATGGAAAATGGACGCTAAATGAATATGATAATGATGATGATTTATTGCTTGTTCAGAAGATATAGTACCCATGTCACTTTTTGGGGGGTCTTTGAAACTGGCTGCAGGAAAGATAGAAGTGAGGGAAGTATTCATCCTCACACTGGAAACCGGACTCAAATGTTTGCAACAGGATTGCTCCTCTGCTAAAAGTACCTCAGGATCAGATGATAGTGTTAAACTGGGTCAAGTCCGCAATACAAAAAGGCTCTGAACTTAGAATGTAAAAACCCAGAAGAAATACCACAAAGCGTCCTATAACTCACTGATAATTTTCTCAACATTTAAGCATATGGGGGGAAGGGGTGAAACCATTTAATTTAACCTAATTATTGGGATAAAATAGAATGTCATAAAAATTCATAAGTATTTTAAGTAAGAACGACAGCAGTTTTGATCTCTCTTTGAAATTGCTCTTACTGATAATCTAATTTGCTCATTAGCTTCAAATTTGAAAGAATTAATGAGCATTCTAACAGCCAAGCTTTCTGTAACAAAAGGGAGCAAACCAAGCGAACAGTTTGAAGCAGCCCCCAGAGAAACTACAACAAATCTCATTCCACTTGTAAGCAGAATAAATTTTAATGACCTGTATATTATATGAGGTAAAGATAGCAAGCAAAATATATAAATGCCCTCTCTCATAGGAATAGGGAAAAAAATCTTGCTTTTCTTCATGCCATAAAAAGTTTAAGCCCAAATCTTTACCCTACCTCTACCTTACGTCAAAATAAATTTAGGTCAAGATTCTATAATGCATTTCCCAATTGGCTTAAACATAGCTAACATCAAATAAGTAGCCAATCAGTAAGTGTTTCATATAGCACAGAAAAATTACCCCCACCACCACCACCACCACACACATATCTTTACTCTTTATCATTTCCTAGAAAGGGTAATCTTAAGCACAAAGCAAGAGTTGAATTATTTGGAAGATAATTCATCTATTTAATAACCATGAAACTCGTTTCATCTAATTAAATGTGAAGCAATGAAAATATATGGAAGCACCAGTCTATGTATATGTGTGTGTGTGTGTGTGTGTATATATATATATATATATAATATATATATATATATATATATATATATATACACATAACAACTAACAATTCTTTCACTATAGGCACAAAGCCTGAAATTTAGGGGAAGAGGGTTATTGACTACATCAAGGGATTGCTCAAGTGGTTCTAAAGTAAGTACCAAAAGGATGAAAAGCAAAGCTGACCTCAGTGGAATTTGAACTCAGAACATAAGGCTGGAAAAAAAGGTTGCAAAGCATTTTGTATGGTGTGCCAATGATTCTGCCAGCTCACTGCCTTAACTATGACAGATACTCGTAATAATAATAAATCCTATAACTTCATCATTATCCATCCCCAATGTTGTTGTGGACTTAACACCCGGTTCAAAATGTTTTTATTCATAAACATTTTTATGGAGTCTGTTTATTTATTTATACCTAGGGCCAGGTGTGGGCCATAGAGTTCAGTCTTCTGCTACAGCCCTGGACTCAAAGCCTTCTGAGTGGATTTGGTAGACAGAAACTGAAAGAAGCCTGTTGTATTGGGCATGAGTATGTGCACCCTTGCCATAACATCTTATGACTGCTATAAACAAACATTGCTAACATAAAAAACGTTGTTCAATTTCAGTCTTCTGTGAAAGACCTGTCTGGTTTATAGAGAAATATTAATTGATCTGGAAACAAGTAAGGAAAAAAGGACATCCAGCCATAGAAAATCTGCCTCAACAAATTTCCTACAACCCATACAAGCATGGAAACATAGACATGAAAAGATGGTAAAGATGAATAAATAAAAATAAAAAGAATGGCCCCCCGTGTCGGTGGCACGTAAAAGCACCATCCGTTCGTGTCCGTTGCCACGTAAAAGCACCGTTCGTGGCCGTTTGCCAGCTCTGTCTGGCACCTGTGTGGGTGGCATGTAAAAAGCACCCACTACACTCACGGAGTGGTTGGCGTTAGGAAGGGCATCCAGCCGTAGAAACACTGCCAGATCTGACTGGGCCTGACGAAGCCTTCCAGCTTCACAGACCCCAGTTGAACCGTCCAACCCATGCTAGCATGGAAAGCGGACGCTAAATGATGATGATGATGATGATGATGATGCTTCTCATACTTCATTAGGAAAGGAGCTCAGTGAAAAATAAAGTTTCAAAATGTCTTGTTCATCTTTTTAAGAAACTTAATGAAAACAAGAACAGTAGCACCTATCACCTTTTTGCAGGACTTCCAAAATGGGTAGAAAAAGGGGATGGCGTTATCCTTAGACCATAGGACCTGGCCCAAATGCTCACATCAAAGTGGGCTTTGCTAAAGGCAACCAAATGCTGTTAAATTAAACAATGGATCAAATATAACAGGCAAAAAAGGTTGCAAAAGTATACCTTTGTTTTGTTTTTTTTTTTAATTTATAAAGAAGAATACATCAGCTGGAGATCTTCACTGATAATGATCAATATGGACTATACCTGGTACTGAAAACATCTGTTTTAGCATGACTTAACAGATTAACATAATCATAATATATCATTGCAGAGCATATACAAGTGTGTGAGCGTGTGGTGTGTAAAAGAGAGAAAGAGAGAGTGAAAAAGGGAACCCTCCCTCCGCACACTTTTTTATAATACTACATAAAATCCTAGGCTGAAATAAATTTTACATTCATCTTACACATTATTCAAACATATAATTTGCTGGGATTTTTGTTGGTCTTTTTTTCTTGTGTAGATATGAAAATAATGGGATATTGATTTTTTTTGCTTTTTTTTGGTAAATCCAGAAACCTATTTTAGTCAAACACTAGGATCATGGTAGAGCCATGACAGCCTTTTAAGACACATATACCATTATAGTCATGTTAGTTGCATTTTTGATAAACCCCTAGATGTATAGCAAAACACACAGACGTATAATATACATTATTACAAAGTGATTATGACAATATATTGTATGTTTTAAGTGTCTATCATATTTCTACCACGGTAAATATTGTTGCAGTTTCAATGTACTATCACAGATTAAGTCATTTAGTCAAGATTCTAGAAAAAGAAAAGAACCTTTGTCTTGAGAACTGAGTTAAGAAATTTTTTCTACTGCTTAATTAGGGAGGGAAGAGCAGATAACTTCAGAGTTCATTAACCCTTTTGTTACCATATTTATTTTGAGATGCTCTGTGTTTCTTTCAATTAATTTTAAATATAACAAAGAATTTAGTAAAATAACTTAGGTTATCATTAAGCTGATGTTAGGAACAAAAATTGTGACCAAGATTTGGTGGAAGATTTTCATTCAAAACTTAGGAAAACAAGACATTTGTACTACAGAGCCAGAATGCGGAAAGCAGACATATTTCCCATAACTGCAGAAAGCAATTTTACTGAATAGCTTTGGGAAAAAATAAATCTCTCCTTACCCTGCAAGAAGCAGAGACAACCACCAGGGACACTTTTTACAAAATACAATTCTTCAAATTTTAATTTTTTTCACATATTTCATCAAATATCTCTTCACAAAAATAAGATTCAAATACTTTTAATGGTGAATATGAAAACTGTTTCGACAAGAGATACTGAAAAAGCACTTCAGAAGTAGAAAAATACCAATTTCTATTTTTAGGTGGATAATTAACATCATAACAGGAATGGCCATGAAATTTAATTACACAGTCAAAGAGTTAAAAAACAAATGCTTGTAACAGAGAGAACTTCACTAAAACACTCAAGATGCCAGTTGGTTTTGTTTCTGGGAGGCAGTTTACTTAATCTGCCTCCCGGAACACTCAATCAACCACCGAAGAACACAGAATGCAAAGAACCAGAACAAATACCACAAGGCATCCTGTCAGTTGTGCTAACAATATCATCAATCCACGACCCTAAAAGGATAAAAAGCAAAGTCAAGCCTGACAAAATTTGAACTTGAAGCACAGATAACTCAAGCTATTTTATACTACCCTCTCAAGACTTTCAAATTTTTACTCTTTTAAACTGAAAGATTAGGGACCTGTGGCACCAGTATTCTAGCTAATACAATGGTAATAGGGGGGGGGTGAAACATACTTTTTGATTTGGGAGTATTTTTTCTAATTAATTGTGCACAAGGGATAAAATGGAAATATATTGAGAGAAAAATTAGGCATAAGAAGCATCAGATATAGTGTGCAAAAGACAGAGCTAGTATGGTCAAATGATGTGTATGGACACCAAGTGCTGATTGCTAAATAGATATGGAACTTACAAAAGATGGAGACCCATGAAGACATGGGATGAAGTTCCAAGATGCTTGGCAATTTGCTGTGCTCAAGAAAACTCATCCACCTCAGCAAAAAATGAAGTACTCAAGGCATATCATTAATGTCTATGTGCTCATATGCAATCTGTACATGTAAAACCTTCCCTACAACATCTTTGTAACAGCAGTTCCTTCTTACACTATTCAACCCTTAACAACACTATATCCTCTGCTGCTGTAAGTATATGTCAGTAGAACTGTACATATTCCATACTTGTTTTTGATGCTTACCAATTATCCATTTCCTTGGAACAACTTCCTTTGGCATCCACTCCACATTCTCATCAATCATCCTTTACCATATTATTTTCTACCAAATGCCCTTTTCTTCCTGAACACCCTCTCGTGTATGCTATCATATCCTACCTGCCTACTTATTCTGTCACAATGTCCACCTCCATGTGACTGACCTCTATCACTGAACATCTCTTTCTCAACTACATTTCACATCTATCTACAATTTTATTATATCATTGCTCTCCACCACCCATCTGTCTGTCACTCTCCCTACACACTATTGCAAACCAACAAACCCACCCACCCAGCCATTCTCAATCCTTACTCCTCTCTCTACTCACCCTTTTTTTACTTTGAGAATATGTCCCAACATCTCAATTCCACTCTCCTTTCTCCATTTCCTTCTGAGGTAGCTAGGTATCTCCTCTACAGCAAGGAGATACATATGTCCCTGAGGTATACTTTAGCCTCTCAACACTTGGCATAAAGCAATCTCTCTCAGTAGTGAATCCCCACTGTGTGTTGCAACTTACTTGGTAACAGCACTAGTACCAGTATCATGACAAAAGCACACAGTACACTATGTAGAGTGATTGGCGTTAGGAAGGGCATCTAGCTGTAGAAACCATCCCAAAATAGACACTGGAGCTCAATGCAATTCTGTCTTGTCAGATCCTATTGGAGTACTAACGTTAAATGATGATGCTGATGGATTGCCTTCAGTTGTTTAAGCCTCCACTTCTTTTACAGATACTACACTGACCACTGACTTCAGACATCTACCTACATCTAAGAGCAAATCACAAATCTTTTCAAAAAGATTAGGTTACTTAGAACAATTTGAATGACTTTGTTAATGTTTAGATGTACACAAAATTCTAAGATTCATTATCATTTTTATGTCAATTTTTGTATGCCCGCATACAAAAATGGGCATGTCTTGAAATGTCTTGCAATCGTTATCTAACACACACACAGCCATAGTGAAAAACAGTGAACATTATAGCCATGTATATCTTACAGTGTGGACTAAGTGAATCTTATCATGCCACCAACAATAACAAGGCTGACTGCAGCTAGTCTCAAAAGTTCTTTCAATCTCATAAATATTATAGGTACAGGCATGGCTATGTGGTTAAGAAGCTTGCTTCTTAAACATGTTATCTTGGGGTCAGTCCCACTGCATGGCATCTTGGGCAAGTGTCTACCATTAAAGCCCCAGGTTGACCAAAGCCTTACAAGCAGATTTAGAAGACAGAAACTGAAAGAAGCCCATGTATATGTGTGCATGTGCTTATGTCTGTATGTACCTTTGTTTTGACATCATGTGACGATTGTAAATGAGCTTCATCATCATACAAAAGATGTTCGTTTCCTACCTTCTTATGATGAAAATATATATACATATGTATATATGTATGTAGGGGAGGGTTGGCAACAGGAAGAGCATCAAACTATAGAGAATCTACCTCAACAAATTCCACCAGACCCATGCAAGTATGGAAAAGTGGATGTTAAATGATGATGCCTGTCTTCACCAGGCTAATGTTTTAGATGGCATGTAGGAATATTTTAAACAAAAAGAATCCTTGCTATCATAACAGGCAGCTCATGTTTGCACCCCACAACAAAATTAAATAGCTGTGTGTTTCCCACATTTCTCAAAACTGATGTGTTGAACACAATTATTTGCATGGAATTTCTGGCAATTCCACTTTCATATACCTGCATATCAACTCATTCTCTTTTGCTTTACTTATGTCAAAGCTAGCTTCTGAGGGAAGGTCCTTATTTTACTGAATTGAGTCAAGTGTGTCACTACGGAATGAGACAATTTGGCATAGCTGACTAGTCACTCAGTACGATTTGGCAACAGTACTTTTTGGTGCTGTTAGCAAATACACATGTACAGAAATTCACAGATAGAGAAGAAGAAAAAATGCGAGAGAAAGCAAAAGACATTACAGTTTATGAATTGAACATGAATGACAAACACTTTCCATCTCCTCATACACATGAAGAGAAAGGGAACAAAAAGGAGAGAGAGAACAGAAACATCAAAACATCTTAGCAATGCCAAATAGGTTTGTACCAAAATGGCTGTGCCAAAACACCTCAGGCCTGTGTAACTAGTACATATTAACTTCAGTAAGATTTGAACTCAGAACCAACTAAATAGTATAAAACAGTTAGCTTGGTATTCTACTACTGTTTCTATTTTATCATCAGCATTAACAAAAAATGAAAAACAAATATTAAGAGAATAAGAGTTGAGAGTAAAGATCTTTAACATGTTTTAATAATAATGAATTATTAACCTTTATCCTATTAGCACAAAACAGCTGTTGTATACAGTCTGCAATGATTTTGAGAACATTAGTTTCCACTTAAAATATATGGCAGTATTTTAACAAAACATAAAAAGATGAAAGTTATGTATTTTAACTATAGTATATCAATGAAGGAAAAATATAAAGCAAAAATATTTATCTAAGTATAGTTTCAAAATATAGATAAGCTGACCTCGAGGTTGAGTAAGACATATGATGAGGATCAGATATGAGCAATTTAACATGCCCAAGAAAACAGCTTAGACAGAAAAAATGCAAAGCATCCTTAATTTATACAATGTAACCTACATTCTCATTTGAAATTTCCTATAAAATCTAGTAGCCACCGTCTTTAGCCCTTCATTAAATATAAACACTTCAGAAACATGTTAGAAATATACTTCATCCATATCATAGGATAGTAATAAACAGAAATCTTAAATGAAATATTTAAATTTAAAGAAAAAAAATAGTAATAGTGAAATATGAAGAGATTCTATTATAAATTAACTTTGTGAATTTAATAACTGACATCATGTTTTCCTACCTAATACTGATAAAGTATGATAGTGGAGGTGTAGGATTCAGAAGTTAATGCTGCAATTAAAAGCACTGAGAACCAAGAACAGAGAGTAATGCCTATGCTATGATGGTACTGCACATACAGAGGATTAACAACAGAGAGGAGTGGGTGAAAATGTTTAGCTTAATTTCAATCTTCTGGAATTTTCTAGACAGGCACCACACACTATGCATGTGTTATTTATAAATTCATTCTTATAGTTTCCTCCCCTCCTTATCAAATACATTTCTACTATATTTTGAAGGTACCTGTTTAATGCAAAAGAAATCACACACACAAAAAAAAAAAAAAAAAAAAAAAATTTCCTATTTCATAAATCAGAGTGGCTAATTCATTCCTTGTTCATTCACTGAAGCAATTATCAGTCAGTAATTTACTATGTAAATGCCAATATTGTCTCCAAATATCAGCACAACTATTCAAGTGGAATTATTAAATTCATGTTCAGCTCCCAGTCACAGCTATTTCGCTTACTTTGCTAATAATATTCTTGCAAAACAGAATGACCATCACAATTCCACATGCAATGCTCTGAAATCAATAGGACTGACTGAACATCACTGATACCTCTAATATCAAAACAAAACAACTGTTTACCACACTACTACAAGGGATAAATATTTACCCTTATTAGTAAAAAAAAAAAAATAAGAAGGGAAGGGGTATAATTAAAACAAATTTTTTTTATATAAAATTTAATTTTAAAAACTCCAAATTATTTAACCTATTCGATTCAAAGGAAATTTTTTGGAAAAACCTATTTTTCTGATTTTCACCTGCTAGAGACCAATAATATAATCTATAAAAATATCATCAAAACACAGTATCAATAATATATAAACAGTATTACAGAAGTATTTATCATATTAACACTGTGCATTGACTGTTTTGATGTCATTTTTTTTTATAGATTTTCCAAATGAACTATGTTCAAAAAAGTTTTTCTGAAACATTTGGCAAAAATAATGGTAGAATTCTAAATACAGTATAATGAATAAATGAATACCTGGAATGAGATCCTCCTTGCCCTTCCATCTCTTTGGTACTCATTCAGAAATCCTAATAAAAAGAAGAAATGAAAAGGAATGAGTGAATTGGATTAAATTACCAAACAGTCAAAACTTAATACAGATTTCTGTAGCGATAATTTTCTATGAAGATTAACATTCATCATTGTATGTAATCAGCTTTATTTTTTATATTTAAGCATATAAATGTATACCAGCAAGGTACTGTGTATACACATGGGGTACCACACACACATTTATACACACATATAGTAAACAATACTTTATGCACATACACCTTCTTAATTGTGAGTATATGTATATACATATCTACACGCACACACTTCAGGTTTTTTTTTAGATATATACATATAATTTAATCGATTTTTCATGATTAAAAAAAATCAAGTATTTTAAAATGAACATACTTTAAGGAATATCAAACTCATTTTAAGTCAGACTTAAAAATATCTTCTGAGAACATGAGGAGGTATAAATTTAATATTTTACTTAAGGAAAAAACAACTATAAAACTGGTATCTACGATGTCTTACACTTGTAAACAATAGTAAACTTTTAATTTATATTAACCAAGATATCTGAAGATCATTCGTCCAACTTGCAAACCCCTTAAGAATGGGGTCAATTATAACCATTCTACATTCCATTTGCAAGCATTTCGTAGGTTCTGTGATCTTATTTAGACAATTACACTAATTTCAACCCAAGAGATTTTTTTCTAAGTATAAAATAAATTGCATTTATTTAGCTTTAAATACAATAAAATATTCTGTTGCCTTAATCTAGTGATGAAACTTTCTTGTGTTCTTGTAAATTATCTCAAATTATATATCATATTAAATATTTGGAAAAACAAAATACTCAGCTTGGTGAGAAAGACTTAATAAATTATATTATCAAGAGGCTGGAGAAAATGAGGTGCTGCTTATGAAATAATTAGTATTAGTAATATAAAGTAAACAAGGCACTAAGCTTTATAACATTTAATTATCATTTCTAATTTGTTGATGAAAGACTTTAAAGTGTTCTACTTTGGGTATTAATAGAAGTAAGCAGCAGAAGGATTTTTTTTTCAGGCATGGTACTTGTGTACTTGTTCCAGTTAGTTATCAACTATATCGCAATCACAACTCTATATATCTATCCTAAGGAACAAATTTTTACAACTTGTTCACAGCTTTATATTTAACCAAGAATAAACACACACACGTACACATCAGGTAAACTTTATAACATGATATTTTACAGATAAATACTTAAGACAGACAAGACTTTTTTTTTTTCAATAAGAAACAGAAATAGTGGAAAATACAGAGATAATGATGATAATTTTTTTTTTCTTTTTTACTTTGTACGAGACAATTAATTTCGTATAAGATTAATTATAGATTCGTCGAATTTTTAAAAACAGTATTTAAGGTAATGAATTAAACTTGTGAGTATGGTGATGTAGGTTTGGATGAAAAGACAAGTGAAATATGAACAATAACTAACATAAAAGTAGATATGACAAAATGTTTCTACCATCTTAATGGGGATAAACAGCTTCAAAATTGATATGCTAAACAATGGATATAAACAGAAAACATTGTGGACGAAATTAAAGATCGCAGGTTGGTGTGTAAAAAAGAGAAAAACCCTCGTTCTTAAGATGAATCTGTATAAATTATAGAGGAAAGCAAATTTAGATTAGAGACAAAGTGTTGTTTTATGACAGTAAAATAGCCAAGTTGAACAACGATGGTGTGTGGATAGATAGACTGAATGGCTGAAACTAATGTGATAGTTAACCATGAAGGTAGGGAAAGTGGGGCAGCAGCTTATTGTGGTGATGATGATGGTGGTGGCTTTAGTGTAGGAGGAGGACTTAGTTACGACTGCTTTCCTTCCTGCCTCAATTTATTCGTTGACTTTTCACAGGCTTCTCAGATTCCCCCAAACATGGCGGCACTGCTAACATTTCTCTGCTGCTCTGGCTCACACAGCCACACTTTTATACCTATCTGCACATGATTTCAACAGAGAACAGTCAAACACTAATCGAACCAAAACACAACAGAGACGAAAATGTATGCTACGTTGCAAGTCGCAAGCATTTACTTTTTAAACACAAAACACCAAGTAGATATGATATACATTTTTTTTTAAGTTCGCAAAATCGATGATAATAATTCACAAATATATATTATATAGAGCCACATACATAATGCAGAATTGTTGCAAATGCCACAAAAGTTGATAGATTTATGACCTAAGCATAAAAAACGAATGTGAAAGACGAAGTAAGTAAGGAAAAAGCTAAAATTGTTAAGGGTGAGAGACGTTTATGTGGAAGAGCAACAAAAAGATGGCGTGCGAAGACAACCTGGAAGAGATCCACGCTAGAACTAGGTTACAACCAGATTGTAATCAAACCCCGCAACAAAAAATTATTACTAAAACGAAATCCCTAAGGATTTTCCCCCCTATACAAAGAAAGGATTATCGCTCAGATAAAAATAAATGAATAAAGCACTTGTGGTTGGTGTTGTATCGTAAAAAAGAAGTGAACTTTCAACAATTTAAGAAATGTTATAAAACAAAGAAATCCACAACAAACGATAAGATCCTCTGTATGTGTGTGTGTATGTGCGTGTGTATATATATATATATATATATATATATATAATATATATATATATTAATTGACATCGTTCATATAATGTCAGTGTTTATTATTATAATTCTAGGAAACAAACGATTTTTTCTTTCTTCATTGAAAGTAATAAAAACATTTTGAAAAATAAATAATTAATGTAACTTAAAGAGAAAAATAACTTTGATGGCATTAAACAAATCAGGGAATGATAATGAAATTTTAAAAAAAAATATAGTTAGAAGAAATAAAAATCTGAAGAAGCAAAATATTCAACTTTGCTTAGTTTACTTCATTAGTTAATTTTCCATTACACTTTTTGTTTACTGAATGAAACAAGTCTAATAGCAGAATAGAGGTGTGTGTGTGTGTATGTATGTAAAGTTCTGCTGTCAATTTTTGAAGAAAAAAAAAAAAGGGAATATTAACAGATTTAATTTACTCTTGTACACTAAAACCTTATTTTATTCAACAAAATAGACTGCAAGACCAGCGTGAACTGAACTAAGAACGGTGAAGTAGCGAACTAGTATAATGTAGTAAAGTATACATTAGTGCAGCTCGCAACTGCCTGCGCCAAATCTAGTATATATAAACAACGATGGCTGCAGGAGTGTGTTGTTGGTAATTAGATACTAGACACATTATATGCATGTGTGTGTATGTATATATATATATATATATATATATATATATATATATATATATATATATATATATATATGAACAAGACAGCTGATTCGGTGCTATATAACAAAAGACACCATGTGTTGTGCATGTAGAGTATGTGTAGATATTTGTGTTACGGGGGAAATGCTGGCTAGTTTGGAACATTTGGCATGGTTAAAATGAGGCGATTTACATCTCTCACTTGCAAATGTCTTTATATCTGAAAGAAAAGGAAAGGGAGAAAAAAAAGGGCATATTTTTGTGAAATCAAAAGAAGGATATAGGAAGGGAGTGAAGTAAGTTATTTTTACCAGAAATTTTTAATAGATGAATCAAAAAAGCACACAGCTTTTCGGAAGCGAAAGCGATAAAATAATATCAATTTAAATGGAGATGCAATCTATAAGCTAAACAAGAACCATAAAAACACACACACACACAAGAACCGGCAATAGACACCACATACACATACCGCCTCTGTGTCATCAACACTAGTAGCAGTACCAGTGCTACTATGATCATTATTATCACTAGCTATCTACCACTTTTAACATCTCATTTAGCGCAAGTACCACAGCACAAACATACTTTGAACACTAGTGCTACAATCAGCATCAAGTGCGTACTCACCACTAATATAAGTACATCATTATCACAGCCACTAATATTAACACAACCATCACCATGGAAGGTAACCATGCTAACCGTTAGTGAGCCTCTATGTGCTCACTCGACCTGCTAGAAATAGCAGTCAAATCTAAAAAAGGCTTCATTGAATCACACCCTGCTATCTGAAATAAGGAAAGGATAACGTTGTCCTAGATGTCCGTACGTTGACGGTGTGGGCCAAGGCTGGAACGTCTTTGCTCCTGATAACAGTTCAATCACGACTGACCCGGGCCTAGATAACAACCATCACCGTTATCACAAAGTATAAATATCAAAGCTAGTGTTGTTAGTATTACCAAAACACCAACAGTAATATGATACCAATATTAGCACACTATCAATGCACAATATCCTTAGGATGAACATCTCTAGTTAATATCAAAAGCATCGCACCACTATCATCATAAATGCAGGGACCATCACAATCACCAGCACAATTACATGCACCGCTATTGCTTATCATCACCATAAGCACCACTTAGATAACACTACATCCGAGATATCAACAAAACACCACAGCCAGTGTTGCAACCACTGTACGAACACTACCACCAACACCATTAATTAATACAAGTAGCAGCTATACTATTACCAACAGTAAGTACCACCAAGATCTTAACGAAGGAGTCTCTATATGGTCGATGAACCAGCTAGAAATAGAAATCAAATATCTCAAATCACATCCTACCACCTTAAATATGTTTAAATAGGGTGGTCACAAATGGAAATCCTTTGACCACAAGTTGACCTGTAGCTAAACAACAACAGAACTAGTCACCGTTATATTTTTTACAAAAGCTATATAATGCAGTCACCATCACTTGTAGCCTATGTATCTTTTTAATTAAACATTACTCATTATTTTAATTACAATTCGCTAGTAGTACCCAATTAATTGGTGTTTTACGACGGCTATAACGGCTCCAGAAACCATCATCATTATTACAAACACTATAATATTACCGCCAACAATCTCACCACTGTCATCTTATATTATTGACCAAATAATAGCACCATGAACACTACCACCGATACTATAGTTATTAGTACAAGCACTCGACGTCAACATCTCCAAAAATATGAATTGTTACTATCATCGCCATCACCACCATCAGCAGCAGTAGCATGAACATCATCAACAATAATACTAGGAGAGAGCCATTATCACGATCATCATCGTCAAGCAATAAACACGAGCATCACCAACAACAGTAGCACCACCACCACCACCACCACCATCAGCTTTTAAACTCAACTACCGCAACAGTTGGTTGTTGTTGGGGCAGATGGAATCGCCATCAAGAACCAACAACACAAGGGAAAAATAATAAGCAATAACATTATTAATAAAATAAAGGAAGGAGAAATTCTGAAAGGGGCCAGAAACAGGACGAGGAGAAGCAGAGAGAGAGAGAGAGAGAGAGAGAGCGAACGAGTTGTGTATTATTTGCAACAGTAGCCATCGCCGCCGACTGGACTCTTTAAATAAAGACCGAACAGAAGACAGACAGAGAAAGCAATCATAACACATAAAATGTCTTATGTATAGTTTAAAAACACAAAACTAGCGGTGACAGTGGCCAACCAGACTAAGAAAGGCAACGAAGAGAAAAATTGGCGATAATGCGAGGGAAATAAACACTAAAGTAAATAGATTTTCAGCCCTTCATTATCAACAAAACAGATAGTCTGTGCAATCCCCCCACTAGAGATCAACGCACCATTTGGTCATCGTAGGTCATTCTGACAACGCTAGGATTTGGACGGACACCGATTGTTAAATATTTGGAATATCTGCACGACAATTTATTAAAGTGGATTCAAAAGCGATTGATAATAGCAGAGATGTTGAGAAGAAAGTGTTATTAAAAATAAGGAATGGGTAAAACTAGACAAAATGGCGACCTAGATTGGGTTCGAACACGCTGAAAGCTTACCTTTCGTTCAGACTATCCCAAGATTGGCAGCCGGCAGCAAGAGTATCAATATATAGCATAACTCTATGCGAGATATAGGTTTGGGAATTTTTTTTTAATAACTTCAGAAGAAGTTAAAACACTATTAGTCCATAAAATGTACTTTTAATTAAAACACGCCGTCAGACATATTCAATTCTCTTTGTAGTAGACAAATTACTCAACTCTTAGCATACACAGTATCGTTACGCGTAAGCGTTATTCCGTTTTGGATTTAATTTTCTCCAGTAAAAAAATATGCATATTTTCTGTAAGCAAATTAATGTATCCTTTAATTAATTTGGGAAATTTTAATCCGATTGCTGTATTATCAAGAAAACAAATCAATAATAATATCTCCCAACGTAACTCATTTTTGTAAGCGGCAGAACATATAGCAACGTTCCGTTCCTCGGCCAAGTATTTTCGTCTTTTTTTTCCCTTTCGTTTGGGACCATTGTCATTAAAGTGAAGGAGGGGGATACGCACGTGATTTACAGGTTCCTTGAATATTATCCAATGGCAGGGCTCCATTTAGTTAAGGCCGTAAATGATTGACAGACATTTTAGTAATTTTATCCAATGAAAAGAGGTTATTCAGGAAAGAAGGTGTTAACTAACGAGACTTCATTATAATTACTGTAACCTCACTACTACCATTAAGCTGTTAGCTTCGTTCAGCTTCCTCTTTGCTGCAGCAATGTTTACTGCTAGCCGATCGCTCTTTCCTCTTTTGATGGATTTTCTTGCAGTATTTATATAACACGGTGGGTAGCCTTATAGTACACTCAACGCACAGCTTCACTCACTTTATACCAAAGTCTATAACCTTAAAGAGAAAAAGCGAAGATAAGCTACACAGGGAAGAGTTTGACCTGTTTCTCGCTATAACCTTTATTAGGTTACTGAGATAAACACAATTTTTTCTTGTCTCCGAGCAAATATTTTTTTTATATCTTGCAGAATAATAAAGTGTAATAAAAATAAAAGTTTATTATTATTCTTGGCAAACTTATTACGATGGTAGAATTTCTAAATTGATGCTAGTGGAAATTTATTTTTGAAAGTCCTCCATAGAATAAGAAATAAAGATAAAATCCATTTATTTTATACGGTTAACGGAGGGAGTCCAAGTTTGATCCACATCTATACAATGATAGTCGTTCGAAAGGATTGACTAAATTTTATTTAATTCTGCATGACATTCGAAAATTAAATATTCAGTGATTATTTGCTGTTTCATTAGATACATGTTTGTCAACTAACTGAGAAAAGCTCGATTGAATGAACCTGTTGTAAGTTCGATATACGGTCAATGCGGTCAGCTACTGTTGTTTTCCTTAAGATAGAGAGATAAACACTCGATATTTTGTTTCCTACTCTAAAGTAATACATCTCTAATAATATCCTAGTATAGAAGTGGATGATGAGGTAATATGTCTGTTTGAACAGGGAATCTTCGTGTTAAGTCGAGTGATTATAGGGAAAAGCAATTAGAGAGAAGAGGAAAGATGTCATATACATAAGGGTAGGGATATCGCAGCTTACAGCTATCACATTACACGAAATAATTTTCAGAGGGGCCTCTACATTATTGCTGGAATATATATTTAGAAGGGGATTGTAGTACTGAAAGAAGGTTACGGAACACTGGACTGGGTCGGATATTAAGGTAGTTCTTAGGTTAGCTTGTAGATGTCTATTACTTCGTTTCGTTGTTTATATTATAGTTCACAAGCCCGTAGCCGGAAAGTTTAACTTGTTTTAGGACGTTTAGATAGTTTCTGGAAACTTACCTGACACGAAAAACCAAACAAGAACAGGATTATTGAATAAGTCAAAAAGTAGTTGTTAAATCCCAGGCAGGCCTGACCCATCAGATGTGCTCAAAGGCATTTCAATCGTGACTGATCTACCCGTTTTCAAGTGAAGTGTACTCCAGACAACATTGGCCAACATGTTCTTTTCTTAAGGAACAGAAGGAGATTTGACTGCCATTTCTAACAGGCCAGGCAACTACGCAGAAGCTCCTGGCTTTGATGACAGTGTTGAAGGGGCTGATGTTAAACAAGAGGCGACAGATGATTGGGAAACTACAAACTCGTCCGACTAAGGTTGAGAAGCGAAAAGAATGTGAAGGAAGAATGAAAGGCTTTTGCAAAAGGCTGTCAACTGCGGACCGGCTTTTGACAACACGTTCAACACTTTCTTTCATCTAGATATGTGCTTTATAGCACTTGATATTGAAGATCTTCCATTGGATGTCATTTACAATAAAGTTTTTTGTTCTCAGTGACCCTCTAAGAATTTTGGGAATATGGTGGGTAAACTACTTCAATGATTTCGTCATGGCGTTCAACAAACGTTGGATATACTCATTTTACGTTTTGGCTGGGGGACATCTACTTTGAAGGGACGAAGCAGTCGATTACATCGACCCAAGGCTCAATTGGTACTTATTTTATCAAAGCAAAATCTACCTCGGCAGCATTTGAACTCAGAACGCAAAGACAGACGAAATGCTGCTAAGAATTTTGTCCAGGGTACAAACGATTCTTCCAGCTCGACCCCCTACCCACCCACTCACCTTGACGTAGTCCGAAATAATATAGACTTTTATACAATTATGTGGTTGACTGATCCGCATTGTATCTCTTACTTCTAGGTATTGGAGCATCCCTTGTGGTTTCAACCAGACTGTGGTTACTAAGTACGCAAAACTGTATTTTTAGTGGCTTAGTCAGAAAGGCTGGGTAGTGCCTATAACCTACTTGTACCACGAGAGCGGTAAGATCAAAATGGCTGATGTTCACTTTGAACATGAAGGTCTATCAGTAGGAAAATGTCGGCGAAGCGGGTGCGGGAATCTAGAGGATTGAAGCTCTGGGGGCTAAAAAGATTGGGGAAAGCGGTTAGTGCTGGGTTTGGCAGATTGGGATGGCTTGTCCAGGAGAGCATAGTCCGTTGTAATAAAGATAGAAGAGACAGAATTAAGATGTAATGAGGGGAAGGCAACAAATTGGGTGGGTCGTTACAACATCAGATAAACTGCCTAATAGTGTTCGGTCTAGTTCGTCTTTCATAGTTTCGGGGCCTCTGAACAAAGAGCCAGCCAAATCAATATTAGGGCGGAGAACTTCTTCTTCTTCTTCTTCTTCTTCTTCTTCTTCTTTCTTCTTCTTCTTCTTCTTCTTCTTCTTCTTCTCGTCAAGCTTGGAGAAGAATGGGCCCCTTTGACTCCATCAGATTGAGAGCCCAAGGAGCAAGACAGCATGTCGGTGGGAAGGAAGTTGTGAGTTGATATTTATGAATCAACTATATAGCCTTCTATTGGATACGGACTAGGATGTGTGTGTGTGTGTGTGTAACAGTGGCACTCTATCGTACAGAACCAATAACTAAATATAGTCGAAGTGTTTCCTTCTCTGAAAAAGGACGTTAGTCTTTGGGATGCTGACTTTTGCTATGTTGTATATGTGTATTGTCAGGAAAGACCATCAGAGAGTGCAAATCCTAGCATTTATAACAGCCTTGAGGATTTTAATCCATTGCGTTCACTTCGTGACTAGAGAGGGTGAAGTATAAGCTAGCCTGTGAAAAGATACAGGCCAGGCTGCCCATATCACCCGGTAATAAACCCTGGACCAGATAGGAAATTTTGGCCCATATTACCCGGTAATAAACCCTGTGCCAGATGTGAAGTGTACGCCCATAATACCTGGTAATAAACCCTGGGCCAGATGGGAAATGTAGGCCCATATCACCTGGTAATAAACCCTGGTCCAGATGTGAATTGTACGCCCATATTACCTGGTAATAAACCCTGGGCCAGATGAGAAATGTAGGCCCATATTACCTGGTAATAAACCCTGGACCCGATGTGAATTGTACGCCCATATTACCTGGTAATAAACCCTGGGCCAGATGTGAAATGTAGGGCCATATTACCTGGTAATAAACCCTGGACCCGGTGGGAAATGTTGGCCCATATCACCTGGTAATAAACCCTGTGCCAGATGTGAAGTGTACGCCTATATTACCTGGTAATAAACACTGGGCCAGATGTGAAATGTAGGCCCATATCACCTGGTAATAAGCCCTAGGTCAGATATGAAATGTAGACCCATATCACCTGGTAATAAACTCTGAGCCAGATGTGAAATGTAGGCCCATATTATCTGGTAATAAACCCTGGGCCAGATGTGAAATGTAGGCCCATATCACCTAGTAATAAACCTTGGGCCAAATGTGAAATGTAGGCCAATATCACCTGGTAATAAACCCTGTGCCAGATGTGAAGTGTAGGCCCATATTACCTGGTAATGGACCCTGGGCCAAATGTGAAATGTAGGCCCATATCACCTGGTAATAAACCCTGGACCAGATGTGAATTGTACGCCCATATTGCCTGGTAATAAACCCTGGGCCAGATGGGAAATGTAGACCCATATCACCTGGTAATAAACCCTAGATCAGATGTGAAATGTAGGTCCATATCACCTGGTAATAAACTTTGGGCCAAATGTGAAATGTAGGCCCAGATCACCTGGTGATAGACCCTAGGCCAAATGTGAAATGTAGGCCCATATCACCTGGTAATAAACCCTGAGCCAAATGTGAAATGGAGATCCATATCTTGAATTGCTCATTTAGCATTTCAGTAATCAAATCGAAATAAATCGTTTTATGTACGTATAGATTACATTTTTCATTAAGTATTTCATTTCTGTTCAGTGCAGAGTCGTAGCCAGGTTCCAGTGCTAGGGAGAACGAGCGCATAAAGAAGGTGCCGTGGCTCATACCAAACAATTTTAAAATCATTTCTCTTATATTGCGCGAAATATTTCATACGTACTTGTATCCTACATTCATTAATTTCATGTTTCCGTTACAGTGTCATTATGTACGAAACCTACAATTACTGATATAGGTAACTAAGGAGTTTAAAAAATTGTTGAAAAGGCGCCAATTTCGTAAAACGTACTCGAAACGTACTCATGAGGAACAGTCGCTCCCCTTGCTTGCCTATTAGCTACGTGACTGGTTCAGCGGCCGCAACCAAGATGCGCTTTACCATTCCGAGTCAGGAATTTCCGTACTACATTAACATCGGTAGGTCTTCATTTTCATGTCTCTTATTGTTATTTTCATTATCATTATTATTATTATTATTATTATTATTATTATTATTATTATTATTATTATTATTATTATTATTATTATTGTTATTACAATTGAGTAAGAGAGCAGCACACACCTTCAAAGTGGCGCTGGGGTACAACTATACGAAACCCAATATACCCGTCATGATTACCGGTCTGATAAGGGTACATCAGGGATGTGCATTAAAACAATGTGCGCGACATGGTGATCTCATATCAAAATAAAAAGCGCATAACATTGCAGGTGGGGCCCAGTTTAGAATTTTCAATGGGAAAGAGTGTTCTCTATGCCCATCGTTCAGAAAGCTGGCCTTGTTGACTTCGAAGTACTTGATTGCCATTTGTTTTGAAGTTTGTCACAAGCACTCCAGGTTTATTATCCGTTGCATGACAGAAAGTTTTTCTTTCAGACAGTAGCATATGAACCAATGTACATAGTGCGATCCAAAAAACCCTCAGATACACCATCCTTGATAATATATATATATATCAATAGCCAAGAAGCACTGTACACTAGATCGAACCATGACAGTGACTTTAAAAAAAAGAGAGAAAGAAATTAAACATAAGCTACATGAAGACACCATTTCTACATGCCTAACTTCATAGGCGTCACACCAATGGGAAGTTTTTCTGTCGCTACCTTAACTTGAAATCATTGACAACATTGAATTTAGTGCCATCATTGGAACAAATTGGCAAGTAACTTGCATGCTCTTCGATGGTCAGGTCAGCTTTCTTTACATTGGGAAACAGATTAACTTTAGCTGTGGCATTCTCAAGGGATGTTATTCCGCACTGAAGTAAAGTGATCTTAGTCTGCCTCGCTACATCTAGCCTCAAAGATTTACAACTCTATGCGTTTTAATAGAATTTCCCTTCACACTGATTCCATTCTACGACGGAAGCAGAACAGCTTCCACAAAATAATAATAGTGCGACCATGAGATTGAGAATAGGAAGCCGGACATAGTCTTAATTGAGAAAGAAACATAGCATGCCCAGTTGACAACAAGGTCTGCTCAAGGAAGAAAGAAAAGTCGAGAGATATGACAGGTTAGCTTGGGAAGTTAAGCAGTTGTGGTCGATGAAAAAGGTAGCAGTAGTACCAATAATTGTTGGCGCCCTGGAAACAGTGAGCAAAAATCTCGAGAAGTACGTGGAACAAATTGGGGCTGCAATAAGGGTGGAGCACTTGCAGAAAACAGCACTGCTTGGAACCGTTCGAATTCTCCGGAAGGTGCTCGAAAAATAAGAGGTGTTACCTTAGTTCACTGGAAGTGAACAGCTGACACTGTAGTACATCTCCAGCGTTAGAAGCTGTGCAAAGGCAACAACAACGACGACGACGACGACGATGACGATGATGATGATGATGATGACGATGATGATGATGATGATGATAGTAAAAAATCAAGCAACCAGTGTCTGAAAAGTTCAAGACTGAAAGCAGAGACTGAAGGTTTCATATTGGCGGTACAAGACCAAAGCTTGCTCACAAATTCTACCAGGCTAACGTTCTCTGGATGTCCTGTGCTGACACCAAACGAATATAAAAATCGCCATGGTAAGGTTGGACAGTATTTACATAGGAAAATATGTAAACACTACAAAATCAGCGCTCCTAATTACTGGTACGAACATCATCCTGAGCCAGTCGTTGAAGGTAAAAAATGTCACTATCCTCTGGAATTTTCCAGTCAACACTGACGGAACGATCCAGGCTAATCGACCAGACATAATTATTAGAGACAGGGAAGAAAACACTTGTAGACTAATAGATGTAAGTGCTTCCACTGATAAAAATATATGTCAAGGAATTTGACAATTAAGTGAAAGTGAAATACAAAAGATGTGGCATCTTAAAATGAGAACTGTTCCTGTTATTGTAGGTGCCCTTGGTATGATAAAAAAAAAGGGTGGATGTCAGAAACATCTAGATAAGATTTCAGGAGAACCATGTCTCAGAGAAATCCAAAAGATTATGCTCACAAGTACTGCCCACATCCTTAGAAAAACCCTACCCTTTTAAATGTCTGCGTTGCATCACATGAAGATATTCCACTACCTCCCTTCCTGCAGCTTTCAGTCATATTTGAACATCTCTTATCCTTCACACGCCCCAGGACGCAGGGTGTGTCTCGGCAAGTGACTGTACCAAATACGCAGAGTAAAAGTAAAAATAATGATAGAAAATAATAATAATGGTTTCAAATTTTGGTACAAGGCCAGAAATTTCGGAGGAGTGCAGAAATCGATCACATCAACCCCAGTGGTGAACTGGTACATATTTTATCGACACCGAAAGTATAAAAGGCAAAGTCAACCGCGGCGGAATTTAAACTCAGAACATAAAGAGGGACGAAATGCAGCTAAACCTTTTGCCCGGCGTGCTAGCTATTCTGCAAATTTGCCGCTCTACTACTACTACTACTACTACTACTATACTACTACTACTACTACTATAATAATAATAATAATAATAATAATAATAATAATAATAATAATAATAATAATAATGATGATGATGATGATGATGATGATGATGATGATGATGATAGTAATAATAATGATGATAATTAGGACGCTGGATGTGCCTCGGCGAGTGATTGTAACAAACATGCTGATTAAAAGTAAATAACAACAACAACAACAATAACAATAACGACGACGACGACAACAACAATAACAACAATAACAACAACAATGACAACAACAACAACAACAACAACAACAACAACAACAGCAATAACAACAACAACAGCAACAATAATAACAATAATAATAAATGCCCTGATGCAGTACCTGGCAGTGGCTCCCATGGCTTCTGATCTTAACTGATTGGAAGTGTTATCATGTACATTGTTTTGTCTTGGTATAAAAGATGGGCTACAGCAAATATTCTGCTCAATACCACAGATTTGCTTGTCAGTTGTTTGACCATAACCAGTTGAGCATGTCCCTTATTGACTGACGATATGTGCATCTCTGATCACAAGAAGAAATAGTGGGGGAGCATCATAGCCATGTGTTGAGAGGGATTCTTTGGAGTTTGAATAATTCACCTCTGGAAACATGGGTGTTTCGTTCAACATCCTTAAACAAACCTTATTCAGGAACCTTTTGAGCGGGATGGGCTACTCGACCAGAAGAAAATTCTACCTGGGCCCCACCTGCAAGGTCATATGCTGTTTGTCTTGATATGAGATCATCATGTCGCGCATATATGGTTGTGATGCATGTGCCTGGTGTACCCTTATCAAACGGGTTGTCTTGATGGGTATACTGGGCTTCGTATATTTTATCCCAGTGTCACTTTGATGGCATGCACTGCTCTCTCACTCAATGATGATGATGATGATGATGATGATAATAATAATAATAATAATAATAATAATAATAATAATAATAATAATAATAATAATAATAATAATAATAATAATAATGAACAGCTTAGGGTGGTATATAAAAATACCGTGGAGTCACTATGGAAACACACAAAGAAGGTTGGCGTCATGAAAGCTGAAAATTGTATAATGAAAGAAAAATTTAAACAAGAAATTAATACAATATAAGAAAAAAGCATGGAAGGAAAAGAAAATGTCCGGTCTGTTTGCAAGAAATGTGAATGCGAAGACAGATACTGGAGACCGGTGGCTATGTATGAGGAGTGACCTGAAGATAGAGACAGAAGCATTCATATGCACAGCTCAAGAACAAGCGTTAAGGACCAATTATATGAAGTGCAGAATAGACAACACTACCGACAGTGACAAATGCAGAATGTGTGGTGAGAAGGGTGAAACAGTATGGCACATCGTTAGCGAATGCCCGAAATTGGTACAACGCGAATATAAAAGACTCCATGACAATGTGGTAAAAATGATCCACTGGGAGCTCTGTGGAAATCATGGCCTACAAAGGGCGAAGACGTGGAATGAGAAAACTCCAGAATGAGTCACCGAAAATGAGAATTGCAAAATCCTGTGGGATGCAATGATCCAGTGCGATCACCCGACCAGACATCGGAAACCGGACGTTGTTGTGGTGAATAAAAAAGACAGCACATGTATGACAATCGACATAGCATGCCATGGTGACAACAGAATCAATGTGAAAGATGAAGAAAAAAATAAACAACTATGACGATTTGAAGTGGGAAGGACGAAGATTGTGGTCAATGAAGAGAGTAGACGTGATACCAATAGTAATTGGTGCACTTGGAAGTATCAGTACTCAACTTCCAACATGGTTAAAAATAAGACTGGTGAAAGTGTGAAAGTCGAACACCTACAAAAATCAGCATTGCTTGGAACTGCAAGAATTCTTCGCAGGGTTCTTGAAGCATGACCAGTAAACAAGTGTCACCTTAAGGCGGTGAGCTGGCAGAATCGTTAGCATGCTGGACGAAATGCTTAGCAGTATTTCGTCTGTCGCTACGTTCTGAGTTCAAATTCCGCCGAGGTCGACTTTACCTTTCATCCTTTCGGGCTCGATAAAATAAGTACCAGTTGAACACTGGGGGTCAATGTAATCGACTCATCCCCACCTCCTCCAAGTTGTCCTTGTGGCAAAAATTATTATTATTATTATTATTATTATTATTATTATTATTATTATTATTATTATTATTATTATTATTATTATATAATTGATGCGGTGAACTGGCAGAATCTTTAGCTTACTGGACGAAATGCTTAGCAGTATTTCGCCCATCCTTACGTTCTGAGTTCAAATTCCGTCGAGCTCAACTTTGCCTTTCATCCTTTCGGGGTCGATTAAATAAATACCAGTTACGCTCTGGAGTCGATGTTGTCGACTTAATCCCTTCTCCCAAATTTTAAGCCTTGTGCCTACAGTAGAAAGGATTATCATTATTATTGCCTTTGTACAGCTTCTAAACGCTGGAGATGTGCTACAGTGTCAGCTGTTCACTACCAGTGAACTAAGGTAACATCTTTTATTTTTTGAGCACCTTCCGGAGTATTCGAGCGGTTCCAAGCAGTGCTGTTTTCTGCAAGTGCTCCACCCTTATTGCAGCCCCTATTTGTTCCACGTACCATTTTCATCTACCGGGCTGCTCAGATAGTAACACTCCATGATCACAGCATTAATTTACTTGCTCCATCTACGCCGTATGTGGTGGTCACTTACTGGATATCTACAGGCTGGAGCCGGACCAGAATCTCTGAGCCTACCGGATGTAACACTGTCACCATCATTGGCTTCAGTTTCATTACCACCGTTATCCACAATATTTTATTTTTTCATTGTCACTCATATTAGGTAGCGATTATCAGGTTGCGCAATTACCAGTGTTTTTATTGTGACGCCATCATTAGATGTATCATTAATCAGCTCATGAGGGGGAGGGAGGAGGTTCCACTCGTTTCTTTTCATGAGGAGGCTCCACCCGTTTGGTTGTTGTTGTTATTATTATTATTATTATTATTATTATTATTATTATTAGCAAATTTACCCATCTACGATGTGGAGGGAAGCCTTAACAGCAGTATGTATTGAGAAATGTGTAAATGGACTTGATAGATTATTGGGTAATGTCTTAGAGAAATCACATTATCGTTGGTGATACAGCATTCTATTGCAGCTATATGACATGTGTTTGCCACTAAGTGACATATGATGACGATTCACTCCCGAACTGAAATAGGCTCCCAACCTTTGTATCATGAATGTTTATGTGGACCACTCCTAACGAAAGCCAGAGCTTGCTTCGACCACTACATAAAAAGTATTAAGAAAAAAATGTTATTTAGATATACTTTTATTTTAGCTGTTTACACTATTTTACACTTATTTATACTCATAGACATTCAAGGTTCACAAATTTCCTTAATTCAATTATGAATCATATTTCTTTCGATAATATCAATATGACCACAAAACTTCTTTGTATACGATATTTTCTGTTGGTCGTCATTAATTTTCAAATTACTGGAGTCCGTTGCTCTACTCATAGCGACATATAACTGGCTATGTGTAAACATCGGAGTAGGTAAAATGCATCTACATGATCTAAAGTGTGACCTTGTGCCTTGTTTGCTATGAATGACCGAGCGCAATCTTTAGGGTTGCAAAAAACCAAACTAAGACTTATCTCTCGCTGTTCTATGCGTATAATGTCTGGATGTTCTGGTACCATGGGTTATTTTGATTGACAAAACTGAGATGTAAACAACAGCCGCTTCGACTAACCGTTTCGAATCCTGCTCGAGACTGGCACACTTCAAAAACCACTAAATAATCACACACACTATATACTGGCACACATTTTTTACATTTTATTTTCGCTATTAACCGTCCTCGCGACTCCCTTCGTATACACAATGGGGTCACGAACCATCATATTGATGAAAATCCAGAGTTACTCGTGGTCGGTGAATTTTTAATAAAAATGCGAAGATGGTTTATCAATTCAAAAATCGATATCCACGAAATAATCATACTTTCTGATTTTTTTTATTGCTAGAAACCTTCCTGACGACCGTCTTTGTAATCCTGAAAAATATCGTAACCACTGGTCCAGCCGTCTGGCCGTGGAGAGGGAACAGACAAAAAGACGGACATAACGCCCATTATAAGATACAAAATCAGCCCATCTACGATGGGAAATAAAGGGATAATAATCTCAAATCTAAACCCTCTAAATTCATACTGAGAAATCCAGAGTCAATCCTCGTCGCCGGAATTTTCACAAAAAAATCAAAGGTGATTTATTAATACAAAACTCAATATCCACTAAATAATCATACTGTAACGCCGCCACTCGGGCCCAAGGCCTTCCGATTCCACCACGGGCCCTAAGTCGCGACGAGGATACTCAGTAAACCGGAAATCCACAACGGGAAGCGGGGGAAGGCGGCGAACGCAGCCAGGAACCAACACAACGACAACAAAAGAAGAGACAGGCGGAATTGCGGAATTCGAACAATTTTTTTTTATAACAAAACCAAAGCATTCACAACAAGGGTTAACAAATCATGTACAGAGTTCGAAGAACAAATCATTTGCATTTAAACATAATACAAAGTTCGAAAAACAAATCATTTAACATTTGACACAATACAGTTCGGTCTTTTTCAAGATAAATCATTTTACATTTAACACAAAGTTCACAATCAACAGTCTCTTAGAGCTCCACTTTCCTCTGTTTTTTTTTTTAACACGACAGTTCCCAAAAAGTTCCTTCTGCTTTTAAAAACATTTCCAAGTTCTTTTTGTTTTCTTACTTTTCTTTTCTTTTAAAAACAGCCAACAACACGCTCATTTTTTCAACGGTTACGTCAGAGCCTCTCTCATTTTTTCATTTCAACAACACATCGTCTCTTCTCTTCTTTTTTTTAGACATTTACATTTAAACATTAAAATTCAAAACATACAGAAAAACAACATTACCAGAACATTTGTTTCTTAAATTCGCGCCCGCAACAATTTTTAACTTCACAAACTCCCACTATAACAACTTGCCTGGCCGCTCGTTGTCATCTCTCTCTCTGTCAGTCTGCGACTGCCATCTTGGCTGCCACGCTTCCTGTCTCTGTCCGCCATCATCTCTAACTCACTCCCTGGTCCCGGTCTCCGCTCACACTGACCGTCTGTCTTTCCTCTCACTGACTGACTCTCGCCGACTGACCCTCTAACTTAATGCTAGCCGTATTTATAACGGCCAGCAGCTAGAAGAAGAGAGATATCGATGACAGCAGTGTGTAGATCCCTTCCCAACATTTTTATTTTTTTTAAATTTCCGTGACCGTGTGGAGCCATAGATCACTACCTACGGCCATTAATAATCGTGCTCTTTGACAGGACAAAGGAAATACCATTCTCCTGAACAACTGGAGCGCCGGTTCGATTCCAATTAATGGAACAAGTGGCATAATGTTTTTTTTTGTTCGTTTACATTTTCCTTGCGTCCGTAACAATACTTTTTCACATTTTATATATATATATGTAAGTACGTATATACATGAAGTGAACATGATGGAGTTATAAGCGACAGAAAAGAATAAGGATCTAGAACGATTTGTAGTTTTTGTTGTTATACAATCCCTGATCAACTTTGATCGAGCTAACTTCTAGTACGTAGGATATCGATCGATCAATTAGCAGCGAAATACATCAGCAAGATAATCTCAAGAATCAAGAATTCTCCGAAGTTGATATGCTGTTATGGAAAATGACGGGGCTTATTATCTGGAGATGAGAGGACAGTCATGGGCACACGTTTCTGCCTTGATAGACATCATCAGTATGACAATTGTCCAAACTTATTAGTAGCGACAGGAATTAGTTTTATACAAAGAAAGAACACATTTATAGCCAAAGTAATTTGTATAATTTAAATAAAAATAAGCAGTGACATGTATATGAAAAACACAGACAAATACAGGAATAACAAACACCATATAACATAAATTCTTGATTATTAACATTATCTCCACCACTTGAGGATTATCAGAATTATCAAATGGTAATTAAGACCAGCTCTATATGAGAAAGAGAGATAATTTCTAGATTCAATAATTCTCCAAACAGATATGTCATAAAGGAAAAGGAGAGGCGTGGTGACGCAGAGGTATTTCTTTAAGCTCACATTTGCTTAAATGATGTGTGTTTCTGTATGTGTGAGTGTATGGTCGTATATATATATATATATATTATATATATATATATACATATATATATATATATATGTATATGTATATGTATCAAGGATTGAACAGACAGAACACAAGGAGAAAAAGTTAGATGAAAGCAGAGCAAATTGGAAACAAAACGAAAACTTAACGGACAGGGAATATAGACTAAGACAAGATACACGGAATATTCGCGGCTGAATCTTTCTCTTCAGTCAAAGATGCAAAATATCAGAGCAGTTTCATGCCAATTACCTTTGATACTGCTCAGTTTTGCAGGTGCCAGTACTTTTATTAAGCTACTGGGAAAAAGTTAGTGAATGTGTGCTCAGATAGAAATAAACAAAACATTATATAAATACAACAAATTATGGATATATAACAGCACGAAGCCTTATGGCCAAAATATCATCGTGGTTTTGCACCATTATCATTGAGATCACTCAATCTTGGAGGTGCCAGAGCTGTTATTATGCTAGTGAATGTACACTGAGACAGAAACGAACACGGCTTTATATAAACAGAACATACGAAGAATTATGCATTATATAACAACGCGAAGCCTTACAGCTATATACAACAGAAGAAAGAAAATAATAATTATAGAAATACCACAAATACAACAGAAAGAGCTTTGCAGCTATTAAAGGAACTAAGTGGGGTAGCACAGGGTAAGATGGAGTAAGTCCTAAAGGCTGTAGAAGATATATATATATATATATATATATAGCTTAAGGTGACTCGCTCACAGCACGGGTGAGGGTGTGGTTGTTACTTTCTGTTGCTTCCTTTCTGTTTCTTATCGCCACATTCTCCCTCCTTTCTCTCTCACTTTCCCACTCTTTTACTCTTCCTTTCCTTCGGACTCTACTTCGCTTTCTCTTACTCTCTATAATTCTCCATCTATCTTTCTGCCATTTATGAAAAATTACATTTCCGCGCTTAAATTACAAATCTGCTTCCACTTTGACATGTTGAAAATTAGATTGAAAGCAGGCAAAAGGGACTCAATCTTAAAATAACTTAGCGGTTCGCAAATAGAGATCGATAAACTAACTTACCGGTTCGCCAAAGGTAATCGATAAAATAACTTAGCGGATCGCCAAAGGAGATCGATAAAATAAATTAGCAGTTCCCCAAATGAAGTTAATAAAATAACTTAGCGGTTCGCCAAAGATGATCGATCAAATAACTTAGCGGTTCGCTATATAAGAACGATAAAATAACTTAGTGGTTCGCCAAAAGTGATCGATAAAATAACCTAGTGGTTCGCCAAAGGGGAGCGATTAAATAACTTAGCGGTCCGCCAAAGGCGGTCGATAAAATAACTTAGCCGTTCGCCAAAGGAGATCGATAAAATAACGTAGTGATTCCTCAAACGTGATCGACAAAATAACATAGCAGTTTGCCAAAGGGTTCGATAAATTAACTTAGCGGTTCGATAAATTAGGTGTCAATAAATTAACTTAGCGTATGGCGAACCGCTAAGTTATTCATCGATCATCTTTGGCGAACCGCTAAGTTATTTTATTGACCTCATTTGGGGAACCGCTAACTTATTTTATCGGTCTCCTTTGGCGATCCGCTAAGTTATTTTATCGATTATCTTTGGCGAACCGGTAAGTTAGTTTATCGATCTCTATTTGCGAACCGCTAAGCTATTTTAAGATTGAGTCCCTTTTGTTTTATTGTGGTGGACTTTCTTCTTGATTTGACCGTTAGGTTTTCATGCCATTAGTTAATTTTTTTATGTGTGTGTTGCTTGCATTTATATTTTGGTATTATGTTACAATATAAGTATAGCCTCCCTGATTAATCTTCTGTTTTTGTAAGGAATTTTATAATGTTTACAAATGTTTTTCGTGTGCTATAATATATAGCGTGTATAGTACGTTGCAATTCTTCTTTGTTGCAAATGCATGGTGGCCTACGAAAGACTATTGTACTATTATCTCCAATGCAACAGCTGTAATCCTGAAGTTTACAACTTTCAATTTTACAGTCAAATTTGTTAATTACATTGGTCATTAGTGGCTTGTGCTCAGGTTAACATGTTTGTGGTGTGTTATTGACGAGGCGATTTTTGGTACTAGTGTTTTTGTAACATACAATTAGTTTAAGATTACAGTTAGGTGTGAAGCATTTTGTGTTTCGTTTTATGAGGTTTTTGATCATATATTCATCTGTTCGACAGTTGCTATGCATTTGATCTGTATAATGATTTTTACATATGATTTGTGTATTTTTATTGATTGTATACTCTGAGAAATTTGTTTTATCGTATTTGAGTCAGTATTCTTCTAAAGCTCGTTCTACAAGTCTGTTGGAATATCCGTTGTTAGTAAATATTTGTTTTCTTCTGTAGATTTCTTTCTCAGGAGCCTTATTTCAGGTCAAAAATATAAGTAATCCTCTAAGGAGTAATTTTACGACCGACATCATTTAGCTGTGTGGGCATTCGCTGTTTCCATGTAAGCATATGCATTTGTTTCATTCACACATATCAAAAACTTAACACATTGTTACTAATATGAAAATTTTAGGGTTAAAAATAATAAATAAAAAGAAGTTTCACCACAATAAAACAGAGTAACACGTGACTGCTAAAAGCCTTTGGTGAGAAAGTCTTCAAAAATCTGATCAGCATATAAAAAACAATGCAAACGTTAAATCTATCTTAGTTCTTGGAAATGAGACGGTGAAGGTCTGGAAACGTTAAATATGGATTTAACTTTATGGTTCAAAACTAACTACAAAAAAATAATAAATAATACGATATTGGAAATAAAGCAGCCTTCAGATATTCTCAGTTTGGTATAATGGGTTTCTATACAGCCGTATCAAAATTAATCTTCCTGACAACTCCGAACTTTAGAAAACTGTTCACCACCATTAGTGATCTAGACATTAGGATAGTGGTGAATGCCAGGATGCTATTGTTATACCATGACAACTCCTACTGTGTAAAAAAGGATATTATCTATTGTTTGATGGTACCATTACGGTGGAGGCGCAATGGCCCAGTGGTTAGGGCAGCGGACTCGCGGTCATAGGATCGCGGTTTCGATTCCCAGACCGGGCGTTGTGAGTGTTTATTGAGCGAAAACACCTAAAGCTCCACGAGGCTCCGGCAGGGATGGTGGTGATCCCTGTTGTACTCTTTCACCACAACTTTCTCTCACTCTTACTTCCTGTTTCTGTTGTACCTGTATTTCAAAGGGTCGGCCTTGTCACTCTCTGTGTCACGCTGAATATCCCCGAGAACTACGTTAAGGGTACACGTGTCTGTGGAGTGCTCAGCCACTTACACGTTAATTTCACGAGCAGGCTGTTCCGTTGATTCGGATCAACCGGAACCCTCGTCGTCGTAACCGACGGAGTGCTTCAGTCAGGTACCATTACG